>NC_091132.1:111959247-112272462 GCF_040183065.1 Periplaneta americana
GAAAGAATAGTGCTCATAAATTATTACTTCCGCAAATCTGCGCACCTTAAGACTAAGTTTAAAATAGAGGTAAATACTGGAGGAAGTGAAAAACAATCATTTTTGGACGAAACAAAGGGTCTTTTTTTCTCTACCTTAGCAAAGTCTGCACTCAATGGTTATATTTATATTTTTTCCCGTGTCCATTCATGCTAATTTGACATGCTATAATAACATTAAATGTAACAAAATTAAACAGCGTTACATACCCAAAGAACTACTTGACATGTCGATACCAAATATGAATGGAATCGACCACTGACAACAGAGTTACAGCACAAAGAAAACGGCAGACTCGCGGCGCTTGCTGAGTAAGAACGCTGGGTGGCGAAATGTGGCATGTTACCGGCTTCTTATCTCGCTATGCAGCCATCTCCGCTGATTAAGATTATCAATTCAGTGTTACTCAGTTATATAGGAAAAATAATTTAAGTGTTTAATTTCAATTTTTTACATGTCATTTTTCTACATTTGTCCTCCTAAATATGGATTTTAGACCACTGTGCGATGCAATGAAATATTCCCAATCACACTGACAATTAGTGCAACCGCAGACTTCCCACCTAAGGGAATCACGATAAGATTCTTACTCCAAATACTAACTTCATTACAATACTCCTCGTGTCAACATCGTATGGTGTCCCTGTAGCTGGAGAGGTACGTTTAGTAAAGAAATAAATATACAGAATATAGGCTACAGTTATCATGTCATTGTGCCCTGTTATCCCCTATAGGCTATGCAGAAAGAGACGATGAATGGAACATTGCAATTGCTACTTCATCTTATCTAAATTGAGGAGCGCTTTCGCAAAAGTCGATAGATGCAGAAATCAAGATTTTACAGAAATTACACTAAGTGACAGGTTCTATCGAGTTTTGAAAATAACCTGGAAGGTTTGGTAGTCTCTACATACGGTATGAATCAAGTTTTGGTAAATCTGACTTCATAGATTGATTCCGGAGGTAGAAAACATACGATATCCATATGTAACTCACTTTCGAAAATTTCTGCATCTATCAACTTTTGCAAAAACGCTCCTCAATTAGTCTGTGTAGTTAAGAAAAAAATGATAATAAATAACTACAATTATTATAATTATCATCATGTTTCTAAATAGTCTATATAAGTTAGTGGAAAAGGGATGATAAAGAACCAATATTGCTATTTCATTGTCTCTTAATATCCTTAGCAGCTGAAAAACGACATTAAACACAGAATTATAGTTTGAATCCACACATGTCCGTAGCTATCAGTTTTGAGAAAACTGCAAAAAAAAAAAAAACTGTTTACAGCTTATAAATATTGGGTTACGTTATCTTTTTAGGGTGAATTTTTCATAGGAATTGCAATATTTGGAGATATTTTAAAGAAACGTTTAATTACATTTGAGAGCGCCAATGTGACCTAAAGTTCGTGGACATGTGTTGTTTCTCAAATACTCGAAATATTTTCAGTAAAATATTATAATTGTTTTTACTTATTTTGTATGTAAGTTAATGAAGGCAAAAGCTATTTGAGTACAAATTTAGTACATAATGTATTTTGTCCTTCATATTAAAAAATGAAAAGAAAAATCCTAAAAAGTTTTAAAGTGAAAACACAGATATCTTATTGAATTTACACACTACATCTCCTCATGTGCGCCATCTCTAGGTCAGGAAAATATATATTTATATAATCTTTTGATTTCATGCACTTGAGGGAAATATTGTCACAACATCACCACTTAAAATAAGACAAGACATGTCCCTTTCTCCTGCAGACGAACAAATACATGCGTTAATGTCAGAAACGCAATAAACTCAATTTGGCTAAAAATGGACTTGTGTTGTTTCTCAAATAACCGATTCCACTGTGGGGAAACTTTAAATGAAGAATTATCATTACTGGAGGGCGGAAAAATATGCGTTACCACGCGATACAGGTTAATTTGGTCTCAAGTATGGATGACGTCACAGGTACAAGCGCAATAACATAAGTGCAATAGGAGAGAGCGGCAGTACAAGTAGGAACCAACAAATGACCTTCAGTGTCAACTTCTAGTCGTATGGGAAAGACAGCCAAGTGTTTACAATATCGTTTATTGTCTTTGTGCAGGTGGTAGTGCTGTGTAAAAGTGATTTAAAATACCTAACTCGAAGGTTTTGGAATTAAACAGTCTAAGAAATAAATACGGAAGAGAGACTTTGATTCTGCAAGGGGATAATATTTTCTGTGCCGTGCGCAAATGTGAAATTAAAATACATAGGAAATATTATATAGAGCGGCATTGTAACAGCAAGAAACATATGAAAACGTACAAAGATCTTCGACATCAAATAATGAAAAACATACACGATCTGAATTTAATGTGGGTTTATGTAATATGATGATTTCTGCAAATATTCCGTTCAAGAAACTTGATAATCCACATTTTATAGATGAAAAGATGAAAGTAAAATTCCACAAATTCTGCAAAAAAAATATCGGTTATACAGTTATGTGTAACATTTTGAGTGGAGGGAAAAACGACAATATTAGGCTCCTACGCTTTTTTCATTTGCACCTCTAACATCTTGTGACACGGAAAGAAGCTTTTCGATGTTGAAAACTCTTTAAGTGAGATACGTTGAACTTTCTCTTTCGATAATTTACGGATGTATATTGTGGTTCAGTGTAATGCATCCTTTAATCATCCAGGTGGTGATAGGTAACATTTGAGGTAAGTTTTTAAATCATCATAACTGTATTACAAGTTCATTCCAGTATTTATAGATCGATTGGAGTGGTGAGGTTCTTATTACCAGACTGTACTCTCTTGCCGTTGTTTACGTGAGTGAATGACAACAGTATAGTCCGTTGACACTAAACTTAAGGCATAACGCACATTTTTCTGCCCTTTAATCATTACTATTCAGAAATTATGAACCGTTCAATCATGTTGTTTTCAGAAACATTGGTAACTAGCAGACTGAAATCCATTATAACAAGTGATTTAGAAAGATCTTTTTTTTTTAGTACCGGTATGTCAAGAGAGTCCTGAGAATTAAACCATCGATAATCTCGTCCGACAATCACTTAAACGCAATTTTAAAAGTGTCACGGTGTTCGATTTTTTTTTCTCTTGCTCCGTGTCGTGTCATAATTGCAGAAACAACTGAATCTAACATTTAAGAGCTATGCAACAAGAAAGGTAAGGACCTGTTACGTAACACATTGCGTTGTAATAAAGACATCACGTTTAGGGAAAGGCATACCCAATTACCCCCTTTCTTTTATGTATGTAGGCTACTATATACGGCCAATAGGAAGAATGCATGCTTTCTGAAATGGCTGTCCTAAGGTCCGTTGCGCTCCGTATGTCTAGAACAATAGATCGAAGAAAACATTTTGAACAAAAGACGGTTAGTAAAATTTCACTAGTTAGGCCTATATGAAAAGGCATGAATTGTTTTTTTATGTCGACTGTAGCGAAAGAGATGCGTTGCTTAGTATTTTGTTTACGCTAACGTCACGTGGATGTGAAGTGTGTCTTACTTCTTTTCTTGAGAACAGAAAGACATGCGATTCTTTTAACTTTGATGTTAAGCGTCGATTCACGGTCTGTTGAATTGTCACGTCAGCGTAATAAATAGCAACCATGAAATGTCACTTCTTACAGGAGAACGGGTAGCTCATCGCCCGATTATTTGTTATAGATGCTTGAAATATCCCAGTTTTTCTATTGTGATCCATTTCATTTTGGTTTCATCTTAACGTAAACACTCTTGGAAATGTTATAAAGAGAGTTGAGAGTTGTCATTTTCTCGCGTAGCACTAACTTAACAGCACTCAGTTAATCCTTACACATGGACCACAAATTCTTGACTATACTTGTTTTTTTGAAAGATGGGACATGACAGGAGCGTTGCGATCGGAAGAACAACTGAATGTCACATAGCGTTGTAGATCTGTTGCTATGGTAACAACGGTTGAGTTGCCAAACTTACACTTCCCACATGACGAGTGCTTAACATTGGTACGTTTCGTCTTTGATTCTCTGTAGATTTTTGTATTGTTTTCTTACCTTCGCGTCAATTGTCAATGAATGTTTTAACGTCAGCCATCTTAACGACAATTGCTATAGTCCCGACGCTGTTATTTCTGGCGTGACTCCGCCTCTTTGCTTACGTCTTAGAAAGTGAAGGCTCTATAAAGTCTCGGTTAGGTAGTATCGTTCGCCATTTTTGTTCTTACGTTGCCGAGCTACCATACGAGGAATCTATTTGCCATACCGTTAAACATTATCATGTCGCGCGTCGACCTGGTTGGCGAGTTGGTATAGCGCTGGCCTTCTATGCCCAAGGTTGCGTGCTTAAATGCGACAGGCTTATGTCAGTAGATTTACTGGCATGTAAAAGATCTCCTGCGGGACAAAATTCCGGCACATCCGGCGACGCTGATATAACCTCTGCAGTTGCGAGCGTCGTTAAATAAAACATAACATTTTTTTATCATGTCGTAGCTCCTATGATAATAAATCAAACGCAATGTAATTCAGCAAATAATTGAGCGGCAAATAACGTCTTCGTGTGCTTTCTGCGAACGCCAACGAAAGAGCTAAAATGGCGGGCGATTATATTAAGTATTTATCGAGCCTTAAGAAATGAATCAGCGAATCACAAGACGCACACGCTTAAATGTAGCCGACCTGCAACGCGATTGGCTGCCGAAAATTACAGCGACGGGACTATAGCTTCCATCAGCTGGCAGGATGGCAGTCCATATTGGCAACATGGCACTGTAGTTCCAAACTCGGCCGCTTAATTGTCATATACCATCTTTCAAAAAACAAATGCAGTACCGGGTAGGGCTGTTTCACTACAGATGTTTCAGTAAAGTGCGTGCCGTGCAAAGTAAAGCAATCAAACCAAAGCTTTAATATAGTGAATAGTGCAACTTCCACTACGATTTAAAGCATTCTCCGGAAAAAGGAAACATAAGTGTTCATCCGGCAAATCCCTCAATTTCTAGTTTTTGTTGAATGCCTTCGGTGTGTGCAATTAGTAATTATTATTAATAGGGACCGGATTTTTATGTAATATCAAGGCGTGAAATATGTACATATTTATGTAAGAAAAATTAAGCTGAATATGTACCAAAATATGTAAAATCATGAAAATATTTAATATCAATATCTGGTAGGTATAGGATAGGTAAGACTCTCCAGTTGTGATTTCATAGAGCACCCGACTTTTTTACCGCACACTTGACACATTACTATTTTTCCATCTGTAGTGAAAGCTTCGTTCATCGCAATCCATGATTTTATTTTTGTCGTTAGGGTTGAAGATACAGGGGCCATTTTAGTTAGTTAAAAGTAGTAGATAAACTCACTTGCACTTTATACTGTAAGTACTAAAACTAGAGAACTGAGTGAAAATAAGAGGAGATGTGGGACAGATGCATTTTAGCTGATCCCTGTAAGAAACAAAGTACCTACTAAAACCTCAAACTATAGGCATTTACAAACTGTTGTCTGAAAAGTGACATTTCTGTCTTCAGAAGGGTAGGATTGTTCCAGCCGAGAACCATACTTTCTAATTGCTCGGAAAAACCCATTTCCGTATAGGTCTACTAAATTTAAAGTAAAGAGGTCAAGCAATAACCTGAAAAGCTATTTATTTATTTCGTCCATTTTCGACTTTCCCCCTTTTCTAAAGCTCCTTCAGTAGAATAGCGTAACCCGGAGTGAGACAAGTGGCAAACAGGCTTGGAGCTCACATATTCAGTTTCTTTCAACCCCGAACACTTTGCAAGGACGTGTTTTGCGTACCTTTTAAATTTCTCCTCCCACTTATCCTCCTTCAATTCAATCCAATTCAATCTTTCGAGTTTATTCCTTTATTTCTTTTCAAAATTCGGCTACTTTATTGTGGCTTATGTCAGACTTGACACGGGTTTTCCCTGGAAAGATTAGGAAGAGGGTGGGTAAGGTTGCAAATTGCATGGGAACGGCTTGTTAAGATGTATGCAGAACAATTATAGTTCGAGACAAATCATGTCGTCCTCATCCCACTCCACCGCATGACGGCAACGCTACTTTCTGAGTGATTTTTACAATACAAGGTAGTTGTATGAGAAAGGTTGCGTTTTGTTCACTCATATTTACAGTGGGCGGTATGGGGTGAGTGCCTCTACTACATCCTGGAACTAAGGACGTTATGTTTCGTCCCAAAATATATCCCTTTTGGGTAGGTAAAAAGGTTTTTTTAAATCTGTGTATTTCAAATTGTTAACTTCCCCAGCAGAATTTTTTTTTTTTTTACTTTTAGAGAAGTAAAAATGAATAAAACCCCTAAATATGTAGATTTATGTAATACTAAGTCATAGCATTTAATGTGGGGTAAATATGTAAAAATATGTAGTATCAAATTTTAATATATTAATGGTAATTACAAGATTCGCAAAGATTTGTTATTTATATACGGTTAGGTTGAAAGGAATATAATACGTAATTACATAAAAATCCGGCCTCTAATTATTATTATTATTATTATTATTATTATTATTATATTATTAAAGTTATATTATTATTATTATTATTATTATTAAAATTATTATTATTATTATTATTATTATTATTATTATTATTATTATTTACCAGCAGGAAGAAACAATGTTAGCAAACTGCCACTCCACGTCTCACATTCCTATTTGAAGGTGAATTGGGGCTATAATTGTAGATGAAAAAATATTTATTGCATTTAGCGATGAATTCATTAGAAGTAGAGCCTTCCAGTATTTAGAAACAATGCAGATTTCATTGTACACTTCAGGGCAGGATGACAGATACATTTCATCCGTGAATCTTCACTGTTGAATAAAAAGCTGGGTGGAAAAGGCAAAATTGTTTGTCTTCGGAGATGTAAGGCAAGACAATCGTGGCAAGCACTCATTCAGAATGTGGCAATCGCTGATCTTCCTGGGCCTTGAGTAGTTAATTTAGAGTTTTTCACGTAGAGTCTTCCACTTCTTATTGTATGTTGCACTTTGAAGTCTGATGTCATTTAGGATATATATTCTTGACTTAATGTAGGCCTATGTTACAACTGGTGGACAGGAAATGTTTATTTAGTTTGTGAGATAAGATCTTTTCTTTTTTGCATCGTAGTCTACTGTTTCGCTATCTGCGATGTCAAAATTTGCGTATAATATGTGTAATATATTATTTCATAACTTATAACAAACTTTAAAGTTAAGATTAAATAAGTATTATAAACCATTTAAAATCTAATTTATGAATAACATCTTTTAAATAGAACATTAGATCCATACTAAAATATAACTAATCCACGGCACAATAGCCAGGGCCGACCAGCCGACTACTGCCTTACTGGCTTCCGCAGAGTTGAACGATCATCCAACCAGAACAGAGGTATCGTGTGGTTATCATGATGATCCCCCTCCCAGCCGCAGCTGGTTGTCATAACAGGATTTCGCTACTTATCGTAGTTCCCCAAATGCATCACGATGTTGGGTGGGTACCGGTCATACACGGGCCGAAATTTCATGAGAAAAAATCTCTTTCTCCATAAGAACTCGAACTAATTCTATAACGCGAGTCTTAAGACCCATTCACAATGAAAATTAAACATAACCGTAACATAAACACAGAAGTTTGCGCCCAGGCTACCAAATGGGATCATTCACAATGATTCACATAAGCATTGACATAAACATTACCGTAAGACGTTAACATGAAAGTTTGAAAATCCAAACTTTCATGCTTATGCTTAAGTGATTTGCAAACAGAACACAATCGTGGAGCGCTGTAGTATACGACAGAATATGAGGAAATGGCGTCGTTATGTTTCCATGGTTACCAAGTAGGGGAGTGTCGGATAGTATCGGACAGCGGGTAATATCGGACAGTGCGTTTCTTTCATCTACCACCATATGGTAGTACCTGAATGACATGGTTACGTTTCTCTATGCGACATCACAGAAACGTAACCACATCAATCAGATACTATCATCGTGTGGTAGATGAAAGAAACTTACTGTCCGATATTACCCGAGGTCCGATATTACCCGACTCTCCCCTATGTTTGCTGTTATGTTTATGTTCCCAACGTGAATGATGGTATGACTTCTTCATTTTACCATAACGTTTACATTCTTAAGCTACCGCTTACGTTATGTTTAATTTTCATTGTGAATGAGCCTTTAGGCATGATGCTTTAGACCACGATGCCACGGCGCGGGACCCTACTAAAATATAGGTATCATATTTGCTCTTTTGAAGCTGGTTTTTCTTTTGGCATACATTCATTTCTCACGTTATTGTTCCATTATTTCGCATTCTATGTCTTTTTTTAAAATGTAATTATAGGCAAATTCGTACTATTATGGTGCTTCACCTTTCATTTTAAGATGTTACTTTACAGCGCAAAGTAACCTGTAACGTTTTGTAGAGTAGGTGCAATTGATGATAGCGATATAGTATTTTGACGAGATGAGATCAAAGATTTGCCACAATATCACTTGAAATTTGGCTTACAGTTAGGAAAATATCTGAAAACCCCCAAACAGTCTTAGTTGTCTTAGACCTAGTTAATGTTTTTAGGTATTGCTAGAAGTATTGATTTGTGTTTTTTTTCTTTTTCTTTTTTAGTCTAGATTAAATTGCAAGTTTCTTCTTTATGTTAGTTAATTATTAGGATACAATTAATTATGATACTTAATCACTCATTTAAAATTTGTGTGACTGCAACCTGTGTATATTTTTGTGTGGCTTTACTTTGTTTGTGGTGTATTTTTTTCTCTCTCTCCCTCTTTATTTCTTGTGTAGCTTTACTTTGTATATAGTGTATTTTTTTCTGTTTATTTCTATTATTGTATCTGTATCCCTGGTGTTGTGGAAGAGAAGATCTGATGGCCTTAACTACACCAGAATAAATAAATGAATAAATAAATAAATAAATAAATAAACAGATAGGCTAAACAGTCTAAGCGGGATTCGAACCCACTCCAAGTACAGTGATGTTCCCACAGATCTGCTGATGATTGACGACAGACGTAACATGAGAGATACTCGTAGACTTGGTCTATTGGACCTGGAGGGAAGTCGCAATGCTGCTGAACTACAGTTACATTATTCCCTTTAGGCCCGATTGTATAAACCATTTAATCTTAGATCAGAGGTTAAATTGATCCTTGTTTCAGCTGAACTTGGAATTTTGTGTTGTATAAAGTCTAATCTGAGATTAATTTCTCTCAAACTAAAGTCAACTTTGACTGAAGAAATTTCTCCGATTAAGTTAGATGATCCAAGTTCAGTTATTTCTTTTCTGTTTGAAATATACGAGTGACAGATTGTGCAAATAAAATATCCATTATTATTAATATTAATAGATATGATAGGTACATTTATATATATTTCTTTCAATTTCTTGCCTTAATACACAAACATTGTTATATTTTATAAGGCTCTATCGTGTTCAGCAGTATCAAATAACATAACCTATAATTATATTATGTTTATAACAACCATTAATTATTAATGGATATGATAGGTACATTCATAAATTTTCAATTAACTGTATTACTAAACGAAAATTGTCGTTTTATAAAGCTTTATTATGTTTAGCAGTATCAAACACCATAACAACTCAGAGAACAGTCAACCTTCTTCTTACTGTCCGCCATTATTTACATTGCACAAAAAACCAGTGTCTCCAACAGAGTGTACGGAAAGTCGCCAAAAAGTAGTTGTAAAGTCGCTAGATTTCTCATTATCAACAAAGAAAGATTAAATTTTATCACTATGGAGTGCTAAAAAGGTCACTAAATCCCTATTTAAGCAATATAAAAGTTAAAATAAATTGTTGTTGAAAAAGAGTTAAAGTCGCTAGATTGGCAACACTGAACAAACCTGTCCGCGCATCACGTATTTCACCTGTTTATGCGATGTTGCCAAATCCTTTTCACCTGAACTTAGATTGCATTTGAACCAAGGTAATTTGATCGCAGAAAAGTTTTATACAATAGAAGAAGTGTCTGAACTCGGTTCACTTTTCGATCTTCGTTCAAAGTTGGTCTTTAGTCAGGGAGTTTTATACAATTGGGCCTTAGTCTGTCTACATGAATGTTTTTTCAATTCTTTGGCTCTGATTGTATTATTATGTTGTTCAAAATCTAGAACAGCGTCGGCCCTGTGGCCTTCTTTCCGTTAGAATCTCTTAAGTAATATGTTTTTTTTTTAAATTTATTTGACAATTTTTGTACATTAGTACTATCAATTGTGCTTAAATAAATAACGTTACAACAATATGAGACTTGTGGAGAGGGTGACGTCCATTAACGTTCCTCAAAGCATCAACAAATCAGTGTGCCTTTTCCTCTTGAGGCGAAGATCAGGCCGTGCAGGGGGCAGGTTCCGAGGAATCTGGTTGATTAAGTTGTTAGAATGTGTTGACAATGTTGCAAATAAGCGTGTGTAGGAAGAATGAATTACAGTCTCTATTTTGGCTAGGTCTAGATCTGAATGAAGTGTTTCATTTCTTACGTACCATGGTGCTCCAGTGATTATCCTTAGTGCCCGATTTTGGAATGTTTGAATACGCTTGATTTGGCTTATAGAAGCCGATCCCCATAATGAACATCCATAGAGCCAAATAGGTTTGAGAAGCATTACATATATTAACCTTTTGTTGGAAAGGGAAAGACTAGAGCTGGAAAGTATTGCTTCGAATCGATGAAGTCTGTATCTTAATCTCTGGAGGGTGTAAGTGAGATGTTTATTCCAGGTCAAGCGACTGTCTAGGATGAGTCCAAGATATCGTATTTCTTCATGCTGTGGTACTGGTGAACAGTTGAGGTATAATGGAAGTACTTTTTCTTTTTTGAGGTATGTGAATGTTACTGTTGATGACTTATTTGTGTTCATGACTGTTCTCCATTTTTTGTTCCATATTTCAATTTCCTGAAGAAAGTTTTGTAGAATGGTTGTCACTGTTCACCAGTATCTCCTTTGCTAAGGACAGCAATGTCATCAGCGAACTGAGCTACAGTTAGAGAATCTGATTTAGGTGTTGGTATATCATGAGTGTAAATTAAATAGAGAAAAGGGGCTAGAATGCTCTCTTGAGGTACACTTGCAGAAATATATCTAATCTGAGACTGTACACCTTCGTATATTACTGAATAAGTTCGTCTTCTAAGAAATGATTGAATTAATCGGTAGTATGTGTCAGGAAGATGGTTTATTAGTTTGAATAAGAGACCATTATGCCACACTTTATCGAACGCCTTTTCTGTATCAAGGAAAAGGCCTAAACAGATTTGTTTCTTTTCATAGGTGTCAAGAATTATGTCAATAATCCTGGGTAATTGTTGCGGACAGGAATGCATTTTTCTGAATCCAAATTGAGTATTTGGTAACAATGATTCGAGATGCGTTAATAATCTAGGTAATAAAAGACGCTCAAATATTTTTGAAAAGAGAGGCAGAAGACTTATAGGTCTGTAGTTAAATGGATCAGTACGAATTTTATTCGGTTTAGGAATCATCACAATATTAGCGTGCTTCCATGTTGAAGGAAAATATGATAAGCGTATCATTGCATTGTATATCTGTGTTAACAGTACTATAGTTCTTCTAGGCAGTTGCAAGAGGAGAGGTTGTGTTATATAGTCATGTCCAGGGGCTTTTTTCGCGGGTAATCTATTAATCGTGTTTCTGACTTCAGCTGGAGTGAATAGTTTACAAATTGGAGACAGTTGTAGAGGCTGGTCTAGAGTATTATTCACTTCTAAAGTTGTAATATTATCTTCGTTGTCATTAGGTTTAAACTGGTCTTCTAAAATTTTGGAAAATATCTCAGTTTTATCATTCGGGCTTGTGAGCCACTGATTGTCATATTTTAGCTGTGGAATCTTTTCAGTTTCTTTAGTAATTTGTCTTGTTTTACGCCATAGACTGCCATCCTTTGAATCTAAGGATTTTAACTGAATGTCAGTTGCCTCACTGTATAATTCTTTTAGGGCTAATTTTAGTTCTTGTGTAGCCTTATTATAATTTTGCTTATGAGGAGGATATTTTGTTCTTTGCCATAGTGCCCTGGCTGATCTTTTCACATATTGGAGCTGTAAGATATGTGGTGGAAATACTGTTTTTCTTCTAATTCGATTAAAGTTTGAACTATTGGAAGAAGCCATATTTGCAGCTGTTTTAATATTATTGGTAAGTGTATTTATTGCCATATCTATATCTCTTTTATTTGTTAGGGGAATCTTCAAGTTAGTAGAGATATCAAGACTAGATACATATTCATTCCAGTTAAAGGGGTGTCTTATGAGCGTGTATTTATTACATGAATTCGGAATAGCTGCTGATAAAGTCAGAAGAACAGGTAAATGATCTGAACTCAATTCATGTATAACTCTTGGAATGTTACAGAAATGTTGGAATTGTTTACCAATAAAGAAATCAAGCAGATCAGGCATATGTCCTGAATCTGGATAATGTGTAGGTTCAAAAGGGTATGCTATTTCCAAATTAAGTTTAAAAATTTGATCATATAGCATAATGCCTCGTGGATTGGTTACGTTGGATCCCCATCTAGGATGTTTGCTATTAAAATCACCTCCTAGTATGAATCTGAATTTCATTTCATGAACTATTCCCCAAATCAAAGTGGGCGTGACACGCTGGTCCGGAGCAGAGTAGAATGAACCTATTTGATAGTCTGTATTATCAATTTTTATCTGTACTCTTGAAATTTGTACTTCATCCTCTAAAATTGGGGGAAGTTCGTTGTGACACAAATTTGCTCTGATAATTACTGCAGATCCACCTTTTCTGCTTCCAGAGGGATGATCAGCTCTATATATCTTATATCCAGATATGAAAAAGTTTAGATTTAGAGCAAGTTTAGTCTCAGTAATCAACATTATGTCAATATGATAAGTATTCAGGAAGAAGACTAATTCATAGTATTTATTATTTAAACTCTGGCAATTCCATGTGCTGATAATGAAACTTTTCTGTGGAATGTTATTCATTTTGCAGTACTCTTGGGAGTAACAAGTTCAACGAATTAACCAGAGGTTGTATTAATGATATGAGCATATCTAGTTTCTTAATCATATCAGAGAATAATGCATTATTTGCGATTAGGGTATTATCTACAGTACCTTGCTTGTTAACCGAAGATGCTGCAATACTTGAATATAAGGGGCGATTGGAAAATTCCCTATGTACATCTGAAAATGGAGAGTCCTGTGCAGGAACCTTTTTCAGCTCTGGAGGGGAAGCTGAAGTTTTATCTAAAGAAGATGTTCCTGGTGCTGGTTGAGATCTATATGGAATTGTCTGATGCCTAGTTGCTCCTCTTTGTAGTCTTGTATGTTCAGGACAACCTCTGTAGTTGGCTGGATGATTTTCCTTTACAGTTTGTACAAATGGGAGGAGTGTCTTTTGGTTTATTACATTTCTCTGTAGGGTGAAGACCTTCACATTTCACACATCTTGCAGTCTGATTACAGAAGTTTCTTGTGTGTCCAAATTGTTGGCATCGCATACATTGTACAATAGTTTTTCTTGGTTTAGGCGGCTCCACTTTTATTATTCCGTTATAAAGTCGGGTTAAACTGTATATTTCAGGATTCTTAGGATTGTGTTTTAAATCTAGGAAAAATAAAGGTAACGGTAATTTGGTGATTGGATGTATAACTGGTAGCATCTGTATAGGTTCATAACCCAATTCTTTAAGTTCTGACATCATGAATTCTATATTACAACTGTGATGTAGTCCCCTGATGACTACACGAAAAGCTTTCTCAGATTTCATCTGATAGGTATGGAATTCAGCATGATGTGATTTTAAATAATCAATTACCTTTCTGTATCCATCTATGAGCTCCATATTTAGCTTCACTTTGTTATTTTCGATAGTTATGTGTCGAAAACCGCCACAGTCCAGCGTTTTGAGCTCATTAAGCATAGAATTAATATTCAGAATATTGTGAATATAAATTGGTGGTGGTTTCTTTGGTGTAGATGTTTCCATCTGAATGTGATGCGATGACTCTTGTTGGTCTCTTTCGTTCAAGTCAGCTAAAGGTGCAAATGCATTTGATGTTGGTATAGTGGTTTCGTGATGTAGTTTTTGACGTTTTGTTGAATTTGTATCAGTCGCAGAGTTGGACATGTTATTTTGAGACATATTCAATTAATTTATACAAATCAATGTAATAGAAATGATTGTTTGCAATATGAGATAGTCACTTGTCACTATTGTCTTAAGTTATGGCAAGATTCACTGATAATATTAAACACAATTAATAATAAAAATAAAACTTTTCAGTAGAATGAAATGTCACAACACATCAATGAGTTCACAATTAACAATTATTAATACACAACAAATATTATTGAACACGAATTCCTTTTAAACAAACTTAATATTAAGAGCACACAATCAATCTCTATTCTGCTTATTTCACCGCCTTCTTGAAGATTCGAAGTAATATGTTAAATTTTATTTTCGTTGAAGATCTAAAAACGTGACCTATCTGTCGAAGTTTTTTTCAACAGTAATCTCACTAGAGGTTTTGATTTATCTAGAGAAAATCAAAACTCGAGTGGGATTTAATTGACTATTACACGATTAGAAGAAAGTATATAAAGATTAGAAGTTACGAAGTACTCTAATACAATAAAATATTGACTTACGAAAATACTGAACTGTCTTCAAATGTATTATTGTACCATTGTATTCCGCTAGATGGCAATAGTGTGTTATGATTAGCTGTTTTCTTGTTATCAGTTATGCCAACTATGGAATCATCATTGAACTCTGTGGACTGTTACTAGTCAAGAAGGCTTTGTTGATTCAGTTTTATTTTTATTAAAACAGTTGCATTCCACTTCAATTATCCCGATCCCAGTAATCAACGTCACTTGACAGATGATTTTCAATAAATCTTAATATTAAACAATTTCTGATAGGTACGTGACTATCCATAATATCATATAGCAGAAGCTATAACATAACTTAAATATAATAAACAAGTGTTTGAAAAGTTATAATTAGGAATGATGAAATAAGAAAAGTTTTAATTAAGGATGATGAAATAAAAAATAAACATTAATAATTTTAAAAGGAACAATTATTTAAAGTACAATTTTCAAATTTGAATGTTTTAGTGGTTGATGGTTCAATTGATGTTTTATTGGACGTGTGCGCAAAAGTGGAACTCGTTGATGTACATGGTGTATCCCTCAACTTATTCAGAATTTCCGAATGGTGCTCTTCATTTATTTGTAAATAGGGTTTCAGGGAAGATGCATAGCTATGACCAGTGAGCTTTATTAATTCTTGTTCTTGAATGCCAATGCGAGTCATATTTGAAACTGCTGTGCATCGATTGGAGTGGTTTGTAATTTTCTGTGTGTGTGTGTTTTTTTTTTTTTTTGACGTCCAGACCAATGCAGTTTGAAATTTTGGCAAACAAAGAAACAAATGCTAGGGTAGTGATAAAAATAAACAAATGCTAGGGACGCGATAAAATTAAACAAATGCAAGGGACGCGATAAAATTGAGCGATAAGCAGCCGTGATTGGTTGAAAGACGTCCTTTCGTACCGTTTTATTGGTCAAAAGTAGTATGACATAGTAAAAGTGTAATAGTCATCTTAGTTTTGCTATACTATCAGATTATTTACGCAAATTGTTGATTTTTATGTTAGTTTTTTTTTCTGTTCTTCAGTTGTTGGATCTAAAATGCTATTAATATTTTCCTCACTATCTTTATCCCAAATGTTTTTAATTTCCATTTTTTTATCATCCTTCAGGCTTAATGAAGAAAAATGTTAACATTTTATCTGTAAACTTGTAAGTTTTCGAAGAAGGAATAACACAGCCTATTCACGAATGTCGATTCATTTGAGAGTTAAATCCGATGCTGAGCCACCGCCGTAGCTCAGTCGGCTGAGGCACTGCAGAGCTGCGCTCGGGCGTGGGTTCGATTCCCGCTTGGGCTGATTACCTGGTTGGGTTTTTCCGAGGTTTTCTCCAACTGCAACGCGAATATCAGGTGATCTATGGCGAATCCTAGGGCTCATCTCGCCAAATACCATTTCGCTATCACGAATCCCATCGACGCTAAATAACCTAGCAAGCTTAGTTGATACAGCGTCGTTAAATAACGAACTAAAAAGAAAAAAGTGCGATGTGCAACTAAAAGCTATTCCCTCTCGTCTCATTGTGTTTTAGAGTTCACTTTCTATACCATACCGTGTATGACACGTAATACAAAACAATATCTTGATTGAATCCATCTCTTGAATCATGGACCATATCAAATGCGACAAAACTATTTTCACGCCTTACTGACATTCTTTTTTCTATAATGTTGCGTCATAATGAAAAAGAAACATTACACGTTCCACATTGTCAGTGAATCAGAAAGTTCTGTGCCGTTTGCCAAGATAAATGTAACATCTTACCTTGTTAAACGTATCATACCCTAATTAAGGTGAAGCAATGTCATGGTTGTACATCAAAGTAGAGTATGGCGTGTTTGTCATCACACGAGTACATAATATACCAATCTACATGTGTTATACTCATTTTTGTCTCTGAGTTGCTAGGTAGCGGTACATTTGCCGAAGACAGGTCTGAACCTCACAAGTGATGCCAACAAGGCACCGCTTATGACAGCGTTTCTCAAACTATGGTCCGCGGACCACCTATGGTCCCCGAGGTCTGCCCTTGCGGTCCTTAAAAAAGGACAGAAGAAAAAATAAAATTCAAACGAATTGCGTATCACACTATAGCTGAAAATCTCAGAGTTTGTAAATGACACATGGCAATCGCCTTTCACTTTTTCTCCCAGTACTGACATTTTATGAAATTTATTACCCTACTCGTCTACCGAATTCCCACTCTACTCTCAGCAACAAACGAGGGATTTAAAGCACTATGAACGTGGTGTTTGTCGCCATCATCCCGCGTCTGTAACCCAGCCAGGGACCACCCGAATTCATAACAGAGGACCAAAGTACCGAACCTTTTCATGTATTTATGACTTTCTTAATAGTTTTGCCGACACCCAGTCTGCACACTGAAATGGCCACGTACTGTACGTCGTACACAATAATAGAACGTGGCAAATTGCATATTTACTTGTTGAAAATCGGGCATGTTTCTGAATTAATTCTTTTTATTTGTTTTTCCAGGTAACGATATAAGAAATTTTAGACTCCGCCTATGTTAAAATTCGGGCGAATCAGATCCATAAATTCAAATTACAATACTTTTCTAGTTATATTTTTTGTAGCCAATCACAAGTAACTTACAACAAATTCTGTGCATTGTTGATTCGTCGCTTGCCTGTTAGTACAGTGACTGTATTCAAGTAGTTGTCTATGTCTCTGTTTTAAATAGTGCCCATTATACATAATGGAAAACTGGCTTCGATCCGGATCTTTGAAAAGAAAGGAACCTGATTATACGCTTCATTTAGGCAGTGCTAATAGTGCAGAAGCTGTGTGAAGATATTAATATCAGTGATTCTAGTGCCATTAAAGAAATATCTAGTCCTGTTCGAAGAAAAAATACTTTCGTAAATATAACAAGAGTTATTTGGAACTTGGATTTATTTGGTGTGGCAATGAGAGTGAACCAAAACCTCGGTGCGTTGTTTGTTGCGAAGTGCTTTCAAACGAGTGTATGAAACCCGCGAAATTGAAACGGCACTTAGAGACGAAACACGCAAGTGTAAAAAGTAAACCTGTAGAATTATTAATGTGAGTACCAACATTTATTGATTTTGTTAATTAATAAGTTAAAGATTATCCAAACTCTAACAGCCTTGAATTATTAAAAAAAGAACGAAAGTGAATTTTCTTCTTTTAACAGTAACTTAATTAGTTAATACTAATATAAAATTAATTGAAATAAATGAATTTAATTAATTAATTTTATTTTAAAATACTGGTATTAAAATATGCTACAAAAATTATAAATTTGCGTTCAAAGGGAACAAGAGTAAGGTGGTCCGCGGAACTGTTCTGACTTAAAAAAGTGGCCCCCCACTTCAAAAAAGTTCGAGAAACGCTGGCTTATGAGAAAACTAAGCCAGGAGATGAGGTAGGATGGCCAGTTTCTTTCCCCTTCCATTGCATACATCGCTGACTAGTAACATAAATTATGCTAATCGGACTTCAGATGCATGCAAACAATAATTGTTCTTCCTCTGACACAGCCTATATCGTCAACTGAGATGTAGCCTACTGCCTGATAATACAAGGTGCGGCAGAGGAACCGGACGATTTTAAAATGGTAATAACTCAGTAGTTATGTCTATTGGAACAAATCTATTACTGCCAAAAAAACTATTTCATCATATCCCACCTCCCTCAAATACATTCTTTGAATTCCATATATGGTAACTATTTCTGAAAAAGGAAACAAGTCTTAGATTTTCCATCTGTGTCCCTATAAAATCCTCGAAGTATTAAATTACGTACATTAGTCATTCGAAAACAAGTGACATCACAGCTATCTAGTAATAACTGATGTAGCGTGAAATGGAGTGGTGCCTGATATGTCTTAACTGTAAGTTATAAGGTTATAGTATTATTTATACTCTGTACGAATTCAGTACAGAGGATGAGGGTGTTTGACAATAAGGTTCTTAGGAAAATATCTGGGGTAAAAGGGACGAAGTTACAGGAGAATGGAAAAAGTTACACAACGCAGAGCTGCAGGCATTGTATCCTTCACCTGACATAATTATGAATATTAAATCCAGACGTTTGAGATGGGCAGGGCATGTAGCACGTATGGGCGAATCCAGAAATGCATATAGTGTTAGTAGGGAGGCCGGAGGGAAAAAGACCTTTGGGAAGACCGAGACGTAGATGGGAAGATAATATTAAAATGGATTTGAGGGAGGTGGGATATGATGGTAGAGACTGGATTAATCTTGCTCAGGATATGGGCCGATGGCGGGCTTATGTAAGGGCGGCAATGAACCTCCGGGTTCCTTAAAAGCCAGTAAGTAAGTAAGTAAGTACATATTCAGTAATTGTAATAATAAGAATGTTATCTGCAAAGCCCAAGTGCCAAAAAAATGTAGACAAGAGCAGGGCCCTCTTGAAATTTTATATATTGTCGTTTATCATTATGAAGGTGTATTAATCATTAATTCTGTTCCAATTGGAATGATCTGGATGATGTATATTACAGATACCTTTCGGGACGCCATCCCTATACGACCAGAAATACGCCGAAATCTCTTAAATGGCCATTACACTGTGCATCACGATAGCGCTTGTTGTCACATGGATCTCCGAAATAGTCCCTGCGATTACGAACTTTTCCCTAAGATGAAAGAACCAATGAGAGGATACGCTTCATAAATAGAGAGGGCATTGTAATAGCTGGAGAGCAGTAATTAGAGCAAAGTGATGCTGTGGATGACATCCAGGGTTGTGGTGCGTGATTACTCTTAAGAGCTGTAATTATGTCAATTGTGAATAAATAAGCTTTTGATATTAATTAAGATACTGTAACTAATTTTCGAATGACCCACGTATTTTGACAGAACTTAGCGCATACATAATTTTACTCAACGAATATTTCAATCAATATGCGACACCATAAAAAGAATAGCGTATTGAAAAATATAAAATAAAGAAAACCAAACTGAAATTATTCAGAGGTGAAACTTTTGAGAGGGGGGCATTTGGATTCATTCGGTTGGCACATACACTTGGCAGTCTGATGTAATAATTGAAACATTAAATTTGTATACCTCGACATGGGGCACTATTAATAATGGAATTCCTCAAGGATCAATATTAGGTCCCCTACTTTTTCTAGTGTTTATAAATGATCTTGCCCGCTAATAAAAGATGTAGGTCATCCCATATTATTTGCAGATGACACAAGTATAGTAATTACAGCCAATAACTCCAACACATTCCAATCTTCAACAGAGGAAATTCTCTTCAAAATATGTGACTGGTTCTCAGTCAATAAATTGGTATTAAATTGTAACAAAACTAACATACTTCAATTTAAATCCTGTCCAAATTCTACCTCGCAAATTTCTAGCGCAATAATTAACAATATATCCCTATTAGAAACAACACCAACAACCAAATTTCTTGGCTTAAAAATCGATAATGTGTTAAATTGGAAAAATCATATTACTGAAATTACCCCCAAACTAAATTCAGCTTGTTTTGCTATTAGATTTATGCAAAAGATAGTATATGCTTTGCATACTTCCACTCGGTAATGAGTTTTGGAATAATATTCTGGGGAAATTCCACAGATAGTAACAGTAAATTTCTATTACAGAAAAGAGTAATTAGAATAATAGTAGGTGCCAAATCTTGGGAATCGTGTAGGACTATTTTAAAAAAACTACAAATAATGCCCATGGCTTGTCAGTATATCTTTTCATTAATAATCTTCCTCGTATGTAATCGTGAAAACTTTATAACTAATTCAACAGTTCATAGCATAAATACAAGTCAAAAAATGACTTTCATACTCCATCGGCAAGTCTATCGTGCTATCAAAAAGGAGTGCGTTATATGGCAGTAAACATTTTTAATAGCCTCCCTATCGATATAAAAAATGAAACTCAAAACATAAAATTATTTAGGGCCAAATTAAAGAAGTGCCTAACTTCTCACGCCTTCTATTCTGTAGGTGAATTCAGGACATTCAATAACGCTTCATGAAATTGATACTAAAACTTTGGGTTGTACTAGTAGACTATATTGTAAATCTCGTCTGTATATATTTCATCTAGACTGTGACTATAAATTAAGACTTTATAATAGTTTTAAGTTTTTTGACTTGTTCCATATTCTAGCTGTAAAACAATGTATGAATACCATGGAATGTTAATAACTACAATACAATACAATACAAACAACAGTATCAGTTTTTAACTGTTTTATTTCAATTTGCAGTATCTCCGTTCGTTCGTAGAAATAACACTTTCGGAAAGAAATTCGGAATGATAATATTCAGTGTCTATCAAGGATCACAATGGTATTCTATAACATCATTTTACTTTCTTAAAAAAATATATGTATGTATAGGCCTACATTATGTGTGTATGTGTTAATAAATAATGCTAAGAAGTCAATATATTATTGAAATTCAATATAAAGACACGATAAATACAATCAGTAACAATAAATCATTGGAAATGACTGTTGTGTATTGCCATATTGTAAGTAAGGGAAAAATAGGAAAAACTGACTTATTAGTATGTAGTTGAAGGAAGAGCAATGGGTAGAAAATTATTTCCCAAAGAAACGTTGGGTCGAAAAAGCTCAGTAGCGATGATCTAATCCAACGTAACGCAATAACGTAGCTCAGTTCAACCCATATGTCGGCACACAAAAGTAACCAGTATATCCATATACAGTATAAAAAAAATTGACGAACTATAGCAGAAAAATCGCGAAGGGTAATTGACAATAACGAATAGCACAACAGAAATCTCCAGATTAAGGCGATCTTGCAACCAGAGTAAAAATTAATTTCTCTTACCTTTCCATAGGTGTCATTCCGCTCAGGTTAAATGCAATATACGAGATGTAAAATGAAGCCCAGACAACAAAAATTCGAATATTTCTCTTCTCAATGGCACATCACATATATTCGACACTTATTCTGCAAGATGGAAAATAAATATAACTATCACAGCACATGTTCATTTACAACTGGCCATAAAAATTATGTCAAATCCTAACACGCTTGCGGTCCGTTAAGCTGTTAGTGTCATTTGCATCACTGTAGGATCACTTCACATGTCTTTAGACAGCGGTACTCAATTCGCAAGGTTGCTATAAATTCACTGCTAATTAGATTCGTATACACTTGATTATGTAGATCCCATTACTTGACAGTTGAGATAGTTTGACAGGAGGCCGTGAACGTGGTTTCTATTTTGACAGTATGAGCACCGTACGGTTCGCTGGTTGCTTGGCGACTACCTGCAGGTACATTGTCTAGCTCCGTTCTTCTGGTTCTCCCTTCCCTTGCGTTAGTGGGAGAACCAGGGGTGTCCAGGAAGCATGGTAGGTGTTACGTACTTGATTTGCAAAACTTAATCGTTTTGTGTGTGAATTTCAATAACAGCCAATGATGGAACAACAAAACTCTTCTATTCTCATCATTCTCTTTCTCTTTTTCTACTCTTCGTTCGTCCACCGCTGCGGAGTAATGATTAGCACGCCTGACCGTGAAAGAAGCGGGCCAAGGTTCAAATCCTGGTTGGGATAAGTTACTTGGTTGAAATCTTTTTTTCCCTCAACCAAATAAGAGCAAATGCTGTGTAACTTTCAGCGCTGAACTCTGGACTCATTTCGCTGACATTATCACCATCTCATTCAGACGCTAGATAACCATAGCAGTTGAAAAAGCGTCGTAAAATAATCATTGAAAATCCTCTTTCTTTCTGCATTCTTTTTTATTATTGTCTTCCTTCTCCTTCTCTTCTCCCTGTCTATTTCCTTCTTTTTGCTATTCTTCCTTGCCTCTTACTTCCCCTAAGTCTTCTTCTTTCATCCATGTCTTTTTCGTCCTTTCTTCTCAATCTGCATTATTTTATTTCTTCTAGTCTCTTACTTTTCTTACTTCCCACTACATTTTCCTCTTTGATATATTTTCTTCCTTCTATGCGTTTTCTCTCTTTTCTCGCCTTTCTTTCTTTTTCTTACCTATTTCCTTTACGTTTCTTCTTCACTTAATTCTTCTGTTAAGTTAAACAGTTCTTTTTATAATGTTTACTTCTTCCTTTTCTCTGCCTTCTTTCTGTTTCCTTCTTTTTCCCTCTCCCCTTTGTTCTCTTTTCACTCTTTTTTCCTTCTCTATATTCTTCCCATTCTCCTTTTTCTTTCTTCTTTATACTCCTTTCTCTTCCCTTTTTATCTCTCCTTTTCATCTTCCTTTTCCTTCATCCACTCCCTTTATTTCTCCTTTCTCTCCTCTTTTTTCCTTTCTCTTTTTCATCTTTCTCTCCCGTTTCTTTTCCTTTCCCTTATCTTTCTTCGTTCCCTCCCTTTTCTTTTCATTTCTATCTTCTTCCTTTTCCTTTCCTTCCACTCTCTTCTCCTTTCCCTCGTATTCCTTTTCGTTTCTATCTTCTTCCTTTTCCTTTCCTTCCACTCTCTTCTCCTTTCCCTCGTATTCCTTTTCATTTCTATCTTCTTCCTTTTCCTTTCCTTCCACTCTCTTCTCCTTTCCCTCGTATTCCTTTTCATTTCTATCTTCTTCTTTTCCTTTCCTTCCACTCTCTTCTCTTCTCCCTCGTATTCCTTTTCATTTCTATCTTCTTCCTTTTCCTTTCCTTCCACTCTCTTCTCCTTCCCCTGGCATTCCTTTCCATTTCTATCTTCTTCCTTTTCCTTTCCTTCCACTCTCTTCTCCTTTCCCTCGTATTTCTTTTCATTTCTGTCTTCATCCTTCTCCCTTCCCTTTTCTTCTCCTTTTCCTTTCTCTTTTCTTCCTTTTTCTTCCTCCCCTCTTCTTCCTTTCTCTCCCCTTTCTTTTCCTCTTCTTATTTCTTTCTCTCCAGTTTTTTCCTTTTATCCACTTCTTTTTCATTTCTCTCCCTTTCTCCTTTTCCTTCTTTATTTCTTCATTTTTCTTTCTCTCCTCTTCCTTCTACTTTGTCTCCTTTTTCTTCCTCTTTGCACCCTTTATACTTCTTTCTCTCCCTTTCTCCTCACTTTTCTCCCGTTCCTTCATTCCATCCCATTTCTTTTTGCTCTTCCCTTTTTCCTCTCTGGTCTTTCTTTCTAATCCATTTCTTCTCCTTCCTCTCTCTTTTCCGCTCTTTGTTTTTACCTCTTTCTCTTACTCTTTATCCCCTAATTCCTTTTCATCACGCGTTTGATAGTAGCGCTACAGCAAGTCGTTCCTGTCTTTTCTTTAGCAATCTTTTCCTTTTACTACACGATTCATACCTAATTATTTTAAATCGGATGAGGCAAGCTATTTCATTTACTATGTATGTTATCCACGTATTTGCTATTGACTTAGTTTCACAGTAGTAATATGCGTTACAAGAGCGGTATGTTGAAGTTTTCATGTTCGAGGAAAAGTTTGAAAAAGCGAAACGTAGTTGAGCTTTTTTAATTTACGAGAATTGAAAGAAAACATACCGCTCGTGTATCGTACATTATTTTGTGCGAAGATCATTTATTACATACCTGAAAGAGGAATTTCTAATTAGTTGCAATGAAATCTCTATCTTGGTTTCTGTTCAATGACGGCAATTTTGGAAAACAAAAATATCTATCCTCAACATTGTTGCTTTAAAATGTTTTCTGTGTTTACTATACTCCAGCAGGCCGTGATATACGTCTGTCTTTTTTTCCCCCCAGTCTATAAATGCGAACTTAAAACAAACGGCTTCCTTAATGTTACATGCATCACGAACTGCAGTAACTTTAGTGGAGTTGTAGAGTTTACTTAATTTTTGCAAATATTTAAAGACAATAATTAACAGTGCAATTTAGGTGAAATTGCAGTGGTAAGTTTCCAATTTATAATTATTACTATATTGAACGTCTCTAAAAATAATGTTAAAAGCCTAAAGCAGTAAAATCAATATGTCACTTAAGCGGTAAGAAGAGGGAAATTGTTATGTGTGTTAGGTTGGGAATATTGATTGTGGAATTTTAGACTTACCGCGGGTTGGTTTTGTGCGGAAACCAAGCAAATACGCACGATCTCGCACAAAACAAATTTACATCCACATTTCTGTATAATTTAATGTAGCGACAAGCAACAGCAGAAATGCATAACAGCATTCAGGCTGGTCGCCCCTGAGTCGCAGAGCGGTGGGACGGGCCCCTCTCTCTGCGTTGCCGTACTCAACGGTACTTCCACTCCACTTTGTCTTTTTTTCTAATTCTCGTTTGGGGGGTCAAGAATGCTGAGTATTTATTACCTGATTGTTGCGCTGTTCCAGAAATTTTCGAAGCAATAACGGATTTTACAATAACCGATGATTGAAAGGGCGGCTCGACCCAACATGTCAGTATGTGTGTTATTGCGTG
Organism: Periplaneta americana; assembly: GCF_040183065.1. NCBI lineage: Eukaryota > Metazoa > Arthropoda > Insecta > Blattodea > Blattidae > Periplaneta > Periplaneta americana. The sequence continues at coordinate 111,984,356 of NC_091132.1, forward strand.
ACAGCTATTGTTGTTTCTAATCAAAAATATTCTAGAACTGGATTCTTATTTTTATTGATTTAAAAACAGTCTTTATTATTGCGTATTTCACAATGTTTAAATCCTGATCATAACATGACTTTATTATCAGAAATCACTGAACTGTAGAAACGGAAAGTTAAATGAACAATTCACTCTGTACGCCTTCTCTTGTCTTCAGTCTTTTTCACATTTATTGAAGAGCATTTCCATATTTTTTCGCAGTGTGTGAATTTTAACAATAAACGTAAGATATCTCAGCTTAATCTTAGTCAGCTGACGTCTTCAATTCAAGTGAAATAAGGGTTCAATCCCGTAAAGATACTACGGTCTTATATTTTTATTGGACAGTGAGATTGTGGGCTATATTTTCTCGGAGTAGAATTTCTCCTTCCACTCATTTTGCCATTTATCCGTCATTGTTATGTCGTCTTCGTCATCATTATTTTCATAATTACAATCATCATCATCATCATCATCATCGTTTTCATAATCATCACTGGAATGGAATACCTGTAGTTCAATGACTAATGTACTTGCGCTTTCATTTTGTATTTGTTCGTTGTCTGTCAGTTTATTTATTTATTTCTTCTTCTTCTTCTTCTTCTTCTCCTTCTTCTTCTTCTTCTGCTTCTTCTTCCCTTCAAGTATTAGGCCAAGTGGCATGTTACGATCTCACAGTTTAATTTTCAATCCAGCGCTTCTTAGGACGACCGAGAGATCTCTTCCTGTTTGGACGATAGTGGAGCATGACTTTTGGGATTCTATCTCTATGCATGCGATGCAGATGATTTCTCCAGTTGTTCTGATAATATTTTACGTGATTAATTAGAGGTTCTAGTTGTAATTCTTCCATTACATCTTCATTGCGTTTGTAATCCCATTTCATATATCCCGCTGTATATCTCATAAATTTCATTTAATTAGCCGTTATTTATTTACTTATTATTTTTTATTTATTTATTATTTATTTATGTATTTATTTATTTTCTCTTTTTCAGCACTCTTTTTCATTCTCTTTTCCGCATTCTGTATTTCTCACAAATTTCTTTGTTTTTCCTTCTTTATTTCTGTTTCTCTCCCATTTTACTTCCATTCACTCGTACTCCTTCTCCCTGTCCTTTTATCTTCAGTGTTCTTTTTTCTTCCTTTGTTCCTTCCTTTCTTTTATTTTCTTATTCTTCTTTCTTCTTACACTCTCTTTTTATTCGTTTTATTTTTCTTTTTATTGCTATTTCCTTTGTTCCTTTCTTCGCTTTTTATTTAACTATTTATTTTGATTGAGTTAGCTTTTATTTTTTTATCTCTCTCCATTCCATTTTGTTTCCTCCGTTTCTCATTGCGTATTATTTTCTTCCGTTCAATTTGAATTCTGTGTACTTTTCTCTTCCTCTCCTTTTTCATATCTATTCTACCTTTTCTTTTACCACAAGTACCATGATTGTCATATTCTTCTTCACTTCATTTTCACGGTTTACGCCACACGCAAAAATTTATTTTCAGTGTGTAGCTACAGGAGAAAGCTACTTTCAATGGTGCACAAAATTTTCATATATGGAATCAAAAAGATTATATAATTTATATACCCACATCTCCTTTTCCTACGTTCATTTCTTTACATACCGGTAGTATTAAAAATTTCGTAAAATTTAAAAAAAAAAAATGTTTGCCTAGTTTACTTTACCTCCCTTCTACACAGTTACATTTATTATAATTTTATCATCTCTTAGTAACCTGTAAATAGTTTGAAAAGGATATTAAATAAAGAATTAAAATTACAATCTATATATATATAATTTGAACTGGTAATGGAAATTACGGCAAAACAGCTGAACGGATTTTAATAAACGACCCCTCATTTTGAAGCTTGGAACCCGACATTTTTCAGAAAAATAGTAGTTTCCAATGAAATGCCAATTTTCCTACATCATTTTCCTATTTTCCAAAATCTATCTATCGTCAGTTTTCAGAAATAATGGCTTTTCAGAATAAAACAAAACACACACTACAGTAAACAATATTACACGAAGTCCATGATCTGTAAGAATACTGATATATTTACAGCTCAAATTTAATTGGTTATTAAAAACTTCAAGGCTTACTGAAAATAATTTACTGGTCTGATTCTATGGTGTGTAATTTTCTGAGTACAGCTGTGCATTGGATATTAAAAACTACAAAACTTGAGGTGGTTTGATGACATTATTACCATTAGAAATGAAATATTATTATAATTAATCCCATGATGTGACTATTTTTCATTAATTATACATATTAATGCTATATTGATGATATGAAAGTGGAACGTTTTGGGGTTATATAAGTAGATGTAGAGAATATCTTAAATTAAATCTTCTTTTCTGTAATTTACTGAGTGGCGGCTATATAGTATATGTTACTGAAAACTGTAAAACGTACCTAAGATAATAATATTGTTATTAAAAATCAATTTTTATAGTTATTAATCAAGTAGGACTGAGTCATTTTCATATATTTAATGGCGGTGTGGTGTAGATATTTTATATGCGTGATTCTCTTCAGTATTGGCTTGAGAGAGTGCAAAAATTAGAGTTTCTAAGGAAATACCAAAAGTTATTACTTACTGATAAAATAAAAGGCCTACAAGATTTTGTAGTCTCCCGATCATTTCAGCAAGATCTCTTAGCAGGATAAAATGATTTTACCCTCTACATTTCAAGCTCTGCATGCAGCAGCTATACCAAGATGCTGTGTCTATTGTTCGAAAGCATAGCAAACCTGACTTTTTTCTTTAGCTTTCACCTACTCTCCACAATGACCTGAAATAGCTACTGCTTTACTCCCACATGAAAAACCGACTGATCGTCCTGACATTGTTACTTGCGTTTTCGCGTTGAAACTCAAAAACTGAAGGTGGATAGGTTCAAGAAAAAATATTTGGCATTAAAAAAAAAACATTCAGAGGGAGTATGTTTCATTATTATGGAAGCAAATAACTTTCAAAATGTATGGTATTCTTAATTGAAAATAAATCGGAAAATTTTGTTTGAACGACTAATGAACTTAGTTTGCACATTTGCTGCACAAGCCACTAGTAGGCTATTTAATAAATTGTCATCCAATAGTTTTTTTATGGCCTCCGGAATTTCAAACTAGAACTAATAAAGAATTTCAGTTACAATTATAATATGATTGTAAGTGGCTTTTATAGTTTAAATGGAGGTGGAATAAAGAATTAGAGTCTTTGAATAGGATTCTTGTTTACAAAGAACGTTAAAATATTAATAAAAAGTTGAAATTACAGTCACCACCTCTAAGGCTTTCAATAGCCTGATTAGTATAGAACTTACATTATCATCTCTGAATGGTTCAAGAACGTTAAATAACGAACTGTCAATAATTGTAATTGTCCTCTTTAACATCAAAGCCTTTCAATAACCATTGTACGTCAGAAGGGATTTCAAATAAAAATTTAAAATTGAATTGATATTTTAACGTCTCTAAAAAGGTTTAAGAAGGGGTAAAATAAACAATTGCAAGGACAATATTGTGACATAATTATAAATACGTAGTGTGCAAATCTAAGACAAACTTACTGAAATTCTCCCACTACCGGACTCCTTTCTCTCATTTGAATAGAGCTAACAAACATCGCCGCGGGCCCATTTCTTCTCACCTCCACTTGCAGCAGAAGTTGAATTGACCGGAAGTTCATTAACAGCAGAAAAAAGAGCAAGGTCAAAGAAAATTGGCAACCTTGTAAGGTGACTGGATAGATTCTGTCTGCATAGTTGTAGAGGGCGAATTCTACACACGGTGCAATTTGTAGAATACAATTTTTGCAATAGTTGCAGTTCTGTATTAAACCTCAATGACCATTGTTAGGCTATTAGCTGTAGACAGTATAAAATGAATAAATGTAACTAGTAATAAGTTGATTTAGACTAGTGGAGTGATTGTGTTTGGATGTCCACTGCTATGACTCATGGTCTTAGTGGATAGTAATTGCGCTTTCAAACCAAGCGGTCCGTGGTTCGATTATTGGCGTGGAAGAAGATTTATATCTATTCCTGAAGTCCTCCAAGTACTGAAATTATAGTTTCGGTCGAATATATATAAATCCCACAAGGGTAGCTGCCCTTCAGTAAGGGTTGCCAAAAGACACAGCATACTAAACAATTTACGATGTTTATTTTCAAATGGAAGCTGCCCTTGGGAAAGTACTTTTATTCAATAATTAGTAGTAATCAAATAGAATATAAGAAAATTTAGCTGTACAGGTGATTACGTAAAATCTGAACAGAATATTTCATTACGTCTATAGCAATAATTTTCAAAATATTTAAAGGAATTCCAAAAGACTTGAAACATTCAACTGAGAATTTTGGAATTGTTTCCCTTGCTCCGAACAACAGGCCAAATACTTCAATCTGTCCTTTTATATGATAATAATCTCTAAAGTATTGAATTGTAGGGTCATAGATGGCCTTCTTTTCTTCATGTACTGCTACAGGTTGTTCAACTGCAGTTTCAAAGCGCACGGTGGGATCGGTGATAATTGCTCTGTCATTTCTTCTATCAATGGCAATGAAGTCAACTCGCCTTGAACTTCCATCTTTTGCAAGGCAGTGGACTTCTTGGTGAACCTCGTAGAAGGAAGGAAGACTTTTAGCAATAAGTTCTCGTATTGCATGGTGTCTAGTATTCCGGATGAGAGTTCCATGTTGGCAGAATCCCAGGATGTGGAGTAAGGTTTCTATGTCAGTGCAATGTCTGCAATATTCAGATGATATAGCGCCTCAAAAAAGGAAGAGGGTAAGAAGAAGAAGAAGAAGAAGAAGATGATGATGATGATGATGATGATGATGATGATTTTGATAGTGATGATGATTCGGTTTGGATTTTTCCATTGCTGAACAGTTACAACACAACACGAAGTTTCGAAGGTTAGAATGTTATTTTTTCGTCTTTAAACGGAGATGAATATAAATCCTATTCGTGGACCAGATTTACAACTAACGATGAAAAATTGTTTATCTTTTATATATTATTTATTGTTTTCTATGGGACGATATTTTATACATTTTAATTGCAATTCATAGTTTTTCTTTTTAAATAATAAGCCTATCTTTGTCGATGTATAGATTTTACTTAAGGTTCACGTCGTAATTTCACTTCTCTATTTGTTTTTATCTTCTCTATACTTGCCGCTGTTTGACATACAGTCGGTAGTTTTCTTACCACAGACGAGATTTCAATTTGGGATTACACATTTGTGTAGCTTTGAGGTTCTTTTCCGCTAAAGAGGGGAAATTGATAGAAGAAAAATAAGAAAAAGAAATTGATGATAATGATGATGATGATGAGTATAGGTAGGAGAAGAGAAAGTACATAGATAAGAAGAAGATGAGCAGAAGGAGAAGAAATTCGGGAAGGAGAAATTTAAGTACCTACCAACAGAGAAAGAACAAATAAGCCAGTAATAAATCGTAATCATCATAATGCTTTAAAACTGTAGAATAGGTGGCTCGTTTTGGCACACAAAATGAAAGAAATCTTCAGTTAGATGTTAGACGTTTTGAATGTCTTCCTAGTCTCTTTCCTTCGGGTCGGTAATTCAAAATTTGTACAGGTATGTGTGATCATTCACTCTCATTACATGTTGTATCCAATTTTGCTTGTAAATTTTGATTATTTCTAAAATCTATATAATTTATAATTCTTATTAAATTTCTTCACTTCCTTTATGTTATATTAAAGCGTATCCACCTTTTTTTCTAGAAATTTCATCTCTACAGTATTTCATCTTCTTTAATATTGTTTCCGAAAATATCCAAATTTCGTGACATATAGCAGTTTGAACTGCTAAAGTGTTATATAGTACTGTTCTTTTTAATCAGTAATATACGAAAAAGGAAAAGTGGTAGTGGTAGTGGTAGTAGTACAAGTAGGCGTACTAGTAGTAGATGTAGTAAAGGAGAATGTGAAGTAGAATGTAAGAAGATATTAGGGTAATGAGAGATGACGGTGAAGTAATAGAATAAAAATGGAAAGGATAAAATACAGTAGTTATATGAGACTGGGAATTGGTAATAGAATTTGATACTAAAGACAAGAAAATGGGTAAGGAGAGAATAAATCAATGAGAGAAAAAAAACGATGAAAATGAGTAATAATAAGGTAAAGGTAGAGACATCAACGATATATGCCATAAAGGCGCTTGCTCCACGTTTTCTTTACTTAGCATTAGAATGACGTGGTGTGGAGGACACCACGCTCTGACAGTCTTTTACCGCCGGAAAAGATTCACTATTCAATTTAATAGGAGGCTGAGTGAACATTGGACCGTTCTGGTAGATTTCGCAACGAGAAAAATCTCGTTACCCTTCTGGATTGAACGCAGGCCCAGACCGCTGATGATAATAAAGAAATGCAAATAGGCCTACTGTAATGCAAGAAGAAAGCAAAAGTAGTACTTATAGAAAGGGAAGAATACGTAGGAACAGGAGAGAAATGATGCAAACTCTAATGAAAGGATTTTAATGTAGTGATGGAAGAGGAAGGTGAGTAATGAGAAGAGTGAAAGCGAGGAAGAGATTAGAAATGAGAAAGAAGGGAAAAGTATGGGACAAATAACATAAGCACAGGGAGAAGTAGGTATGTGAAAGCTAAGTGGAAATAACGATTTACTGACGTAAAGGAAGAGAATGACGTAAAGAAGGGACAGTTGGTGAATTCACAAGATGAAGGAGATGCGTAAGGACAGGAAAACGAACTTGTGAATTGGAAGAAGAATGCGACAGAGAAAAATAAATTTAAAAATAAGCAGAAGAAAATATGAAGTGAAGCAGCAGAAGGGAAAAGAAGAAGAAATAGAAGGAAGAGAAAAGGAGACTATTACAAAAGACGAATAATACTACGAAATATGAGAAGAAGGGATGGTGTATAAAACCAAATGGACAGAGAAATGAAGAAGAGGAAGAAAACTAGGTTGAAACTCGAATGTAAGAATGGGTAATTCATAAAGGCAAAGCAAAAGATACGGATGTAAAAAGGGTAGGTGAAGAAAATAAGAAATGCAGTTGTGGAAAGCCAGAACGGTCTTAGGACTTGAGTTTGATGTTTACCTATAAGCAGCACTCGCTTATGAATAGGTATATAACAAGTCTCTAATTTGCAGCAAATAAAGCACAGCTTTCGCTCGTTGGAAACGAAAGTTAGTTTCCACACTACCTGTACAGAAATGCACATTGGTACCAGCAGAGATATTTCTGATAGTTCCCGCATTACAACCCCCTGGCTTACTTCGTATCGGAATCGCTTGCGTCATCAGGTCAGCGAAATTCCTCAAGTGAACCACTTCAGTGACATCATGCCTGTTAGAATATTTCGAAATTTGTAATAGTTCAGAAGAGTAACTACCGGTATACATGCCTTGATCTCATCCAACATTCTAGATAACGTCTGCTTTGCTCTTACGATGCTTTAGTGGTGCAAGCCTTCGGCCTATCACACAAGTTGCTACGGTTTGAGTCCCGTTCAAGTCTAGAAATTTCCATTGATAAATCCATAGACACTCTTGTGGTGTGGAAAGTCGCAGTTGAGGTTTTTTCGAGGTTTTTCCCAAACGTAAGGCAAATGTCAGGTAATCTATGGCGAATCCTCGGCCTCATTTCGCTAAATATCATCTCGCTATCACCAGTTCCATCGACGCTAAATAACTTCATAGTTGATACAGCGTTGTTAAATAACCAAGTGAAAAAAACGTGTGTAGGTAAGATGCAGTACAGTATTTCTAAGTACAAGTATATTTTATCAGAAAGAAGGAGAAATTTCCAAACACTTAAAATACACCGTGTTTCATAAAGATTTGAGGGTTTACAAAACTTTATTGTAAACAAACTATTGAACTTACGTTAATGAAACAAGTCCAGAACGAATGAGGAACTCAAACATTTTGTGCGTGTATTTTTTGTTAAGCCGAGAGTTCACATTCCTACGGGTAGGCCGTTTTGTTTTCTTCAGCTCAGCTAAAGCTTGTATTCCGCTGCCGTCACTCTCATTGTTCTGTTCAACTGCAGCTAAAACTCACGTTACTTATTGTTGTACAATCGTTGTTACTCATGTGGAGAAATCGTTCTGCACTTTAGAATTTCACACTACTAGGTCAATCGTTACTGTCCAACGTGTATTTCGTAGAACATGGAAAAGAGCCATCCTAATGAAAATGCAATTAGTTCGTGGTACAAATAATTTAAAGAAACAGGTTTTCTGTGCTAATAAAACATCACCTGGTCGCCCGTAATCCTGGACACAATGCTGCCAAAACTTTGGACAAGACATGCATTTTAAAATGCTGTGGCCGCCAAGATCACCGGACCTCACACCGTGTGACTTCTATTTTTTTTTTTTTTTTTGTGATTTCATTAAAGAGAGGGTATTTGTCCCACTGTTATCGCCTGATGTGGCAGACGTAAGGGAGTGTATCATCGCATTCGTTGACACTATCGTCAGGTCCATGTTGATACGAGTGTGATAAGAACTAGACTATTTTAATTTTGAATTGTATTCTCATAGTTATGAAACAAAATGCAACACTGCTACAGTGTTTTATCATAGTAGTAATTTAGGCCCAAGAATATACAACAAATTTATATTTAAATATTCTAATCTTGTCAGTTCTAATAGTTCTAGTACCTATTAAATTAAAAAAGTTATGTATGGATTTTATAAAAATTGAAAAATTGCAAATTTAAACTTACATATTCTTCTTGCGTATTAGACATAAGACAAATTGTATGATATGTACTTCTTAATTTCAATTCAGGAATCCGCTCCTGAGCACGAGTTCTACTCTTTCAGGGGCGAGCTAAAGTTTTTCTGTTTATATTATATTTTATGTTACAATTATTAGCAAAATAAATAAATAAGTAAATGAGTGAGTGAGTAAATAAATAAATAAATAAATAAATAAATAAATAAATAAATAAATAAATAAATAAATCTTGTAGATGTGTACCATGTCACCCATGGTACACACATTGAACATTTGTAGATGTGAATTCTTCGTTCGTTCTGAAAATAATGGTTTCAGTAATGTAAGTTCAGTAGATTCTTTCAAAAAAGCCTTGTAACACTTCAGTTCTTTATGAAACATGGTGTACATACAGTCATTCATTGCAATATATAGAAACTCGTAAAACACGTACAGTAGTCAATACATTTTGTTTCATTTTATATTTGTACTGAGATTAGCGTTTTTTAATAGTTCATTCAAAATTTTAATTATATCTTAAGTATTTTGAAGCGGTTTACTTAGAGTAAAATAATCTTTCGTTTAATATAAACTGCCTTTAAATAAATACTTAGTTTCTTATTATTGTTACTAAATCCAAGTGATATTTTATATTTATTGTTATTAAATCAAAGTGATATTTTGTAGATGAGTATCACTCCTGACTTATATACACAGATACATGAATAAACACACAGTAACGTCAGCTGTAGTGCTCCCCGTACCAATCGAAGCTAATATGATCTACGTACACGTAACTTGTATTCAAAGTGACCAAACACAGGACTCTACGTAATTATAACATAATAATACATTAGATAAGAGCACAAAACGGCTAATTAAGATACGTAGAAATAATGATACATTGGAATCAGGCACACTCGCGGAAAGAACACGAGCTCGACTATGTGCAATGTTCAAAGCGTACGGAGGTGAGCCTGCTTGGAAAGAATTAAAAAGTAAAATACAGCCACCAAGTTATTATTATTATTATTATTATTATTATTATTATTATTATTATTATTATTATTATTATTATTATTATTATTATTATTTAATTATCATTTTCAAAAAATGAACCCAGAAAAACGGAGAAAGAATATTGTAAAATTGTATTTCTAAACTGAAGAATCAAGGACTGGAATGCGTTACCTACTAGGTAACCTACCTACTAGCGTAGTCTACTAGTCTTTAAAACTTAACTGAAGAATATAGCTGGAGAACCTTTCAAGTGTAGTGTAAATATTTGTAATTTAAATATGTATTGTATTGATTAAGGCTGGTTGAGTGGAAGAGAAGGCCTTATGGCCTTAACTCTTGCAGCGAAAATAAAACATTATTATTATTATCATTATTATTATTATTATTATTATTATTATTATTATTATTATTATTATTACCTGCGTAATTAATAGAGACTTTACCAAGAAGCGCCTAGGTACTTAAAAAGATGCTTAAAACTTTTGATAATAGAAAGTAGTGTAAGTTTTTATACATTACGAAATGGCAGACATGCGGATAGGGATTTAGCTATTGTGACAGCGAAGAGTGTTGCCGCAGTGAAATTATTGTGTTAATGATGGCAATGAAAAGTTTTTGAAGTGACAGTGAAAAGTGTTCTAGTGATGTGAGGAGTGTCAGTGTCAGCGAACCGAGTGAGGTTGAAGTGAAAATGAGTGTGGCGAATAATTGTGCTAAATTATACTATGTGTGTGTGTGGCTAATATTGTAAATATGATTTATGTAAATATGTACTGAGCGTGATAACCCTGGAGACAGATTTCCTTGAAATCAGGAGGTCTGGGGTTCGATCTCCTGAGTTCGTTAATTCTGACTGAAGTTTTTCGTGGTCTCCCTCAGTCACACCAGACGAACGCCGGGATTTTTTCCTTAAAATATGGGCCACGAAAGCAAAGTTTTCTATTTAGAATTACTAAGTAGGTCCCTATTTGGATTTGTAGACGAAAGTAATAGATAGTATTGGTAAGTGTTTAGATTTGTAACGCATTTTTACTCTTACATCTAATTACTTACGTACATTCTTACTTACTTATTTACTTACTTACTTACTTACTGGCTTTTAAGAAACCCGGAGGTTCATTACCGCCCTCACATAAGCCCGCCATTGGTCCTTATCCTGAGCAAGATTAATCCAGTCTCTATCATCATATCCCACCTCCCTCAGATCCATTTTAATATTATCCTCCCATCTACGTCTCGGCCTCCCTAAAGGTCTTTTTCCCTCCGGCCTCCCAACTAACACTCTATATGCATTTCTGGATTCGCCCATACGTGCTACATGCCCTGCCCATCTCAAACGTCTGGATTTAATTTTTGCTAATTATGTCAGGTGAAGAATACAATGCGTGCAGTTCTACGTTCTGTAACTTTCTCCATTCTCCTGTAACTTTATCCCTCTTAGCCTCAAATATTTTCCTAAGAACCTTATTCTCAAACACCCTTAATCTCTGTTCCTCTCTCAACGTGACAGTCCAAGTTTCACAACCATACAGAACAACCAGTAATATAACTGTTTTATAAATTCTAACTTTCAGATTTTTTGACAGCAGACTGGATGATAAAAGCTTCTCAACCGAATAATAACAGGCATTTCCCATATTTATTCTGTGTTTAATTTCCTCCCGAGTATCATTTATATTTGTTACTGTTGCTCCAAGATATTTGAACTTCTCCACCTCTTCAAAAGATAAATTTCCAATTTTTATATTTCAATTTCGTACAATATTCTCGTCACGAGACATAATCATATACTTAGTCTTTTAGGGATTTACTTCCAAATCTATCTCTTTACTTGCTTCCAGTAAAATTCCCGTGTTTTCCCCAATCGTTTGTGGATTTTCTCCTAACATATTCACGTCATCCGCATAGACAAGCAGCTGATGTAACCCGTTCAATTCCAAACCCTCTCTGTTATCCTGGACTTTCCTAATGGCATACTCTACAGCAAAGTTAAAAAGTAAAGGTGATAGTGCATCTCCTTGCTTAAGCCCGCAGTGAATTGGAAACGCATCTGACAGAAACTGGCCTGTACGGACTCTGCTGTACATTTCACTGAGACACATTTTAATTAATCGAACTAGTTTCTTGGGAATATCATATTCAATAAGAATATCATATAAAACTTCTCTCTTACATCAAATTACCTCTATTTATTTACAAATGCCACCGGGTGAAAACCAATTCGTAGTTAAATATTAATTCATTAAAATTCCATGAGAACTCGATATTTGAAGGGTTCAGAGCCATAGTGGCCCAAAGGCCATTTATTAAAAACGGAGAAAGCAAGGATTAAAGTTAAGTGAATACCATAGTTTAGTGAAGATTGACATATAATTTAGTTTGAATGTGTATACTTTATATTGCTTGCTATATGTTTCCATTGAATTATGGCAATAACTTCATTTTAACCCTTGTCTTCTACGGTTTTAGTAAATGATTCTTGGCCCACTATGGTTCAGAACCCTTCATTTGATTGCGTGGACCTTAAGTTAGAAAATGCGACATTATTATTATCATTATTATTATTATTATTATTATCATCATATTTTTTCTATTTGGTAGTAAATTTTGTTGTATCGTAATTTTAATGTAAAACTAAATAGAGTTACAACTTACATTAGTCGCCGTGAACTGTTTGCAACTTGTCTATCACCTGTGTTTAGCTGGTCAGTATTCGTTGTGCTGCAGGGGTTTTTGCGATACGGTATTAGTGATGAAAGTAAAAATTTCCGAAGAGCTTGCGTATTAAAAGAGCAGATTTGAATACAAGTGACGGATTGATGAATTACTGTATAACTGTATTCCTTGCAAAATAGTGACATATTTTACGGTTGCGTCGCAATGTATTATGGTACATGCCTATATTACAATTCAGTTAAACCCACATAGTTAGCACACATCTGTATATTATGTTAAATTATAATTTATTTTTATGTTATTTGTACTTTTCTATCATCCATTGTTTTCTATTTTGTTCACTTTTATATATTGTACTAGTGGCTTGTGTAGCAAATGCTGCAAACTAAGTTCATTAGACGTTCAAATAAACATTTTTCAGATTTATTTTGAATGAAGAATACCAGACGTTCTGAAAGTTATTTGCTTTCATAATAATGAAAGATTCTCTCTAGTCAATACTGAAGAGAACCACGCATATAAATATCTACACCAAACCGCCATTAAATATATGAAAAAGACCCAACTCCACTTGATTAATAACTATAAAAATATTTGATTTTTTATAATATTATTATCTTACGTAAGTTTTATAGCTTTCAGTAACATATACTATATATACTATATAGCTGCCACTCAGTAAAATATAGAAATCAAAATGTAATTTAAGTTATTCTCTACATCTACTTATATAACCCCAAAACGTTTCACTTTCATATCATAAATATAGCATTAATATGTATAATTCATGAAAAATAGTCACATCATGGCATTAACTACAACAATATTTCATTTCTAATGGTAATAATGCCATCGAACCACCTCAAGTTTTGTAGTTTTTAATATCCAATACACAGCAGTACCCAGAAAATTACACACCGCAGAATCGAACCTGTAAATTATTTTTAGTAAGTTAAGTTTTTAATGATCAATTTAATTTGAGCTCTAAATAGGTCAGCATTCTTGGAGATCATGGCCTTCGTGTAATATTGTTTACTGTAGTGCGTATGATGTTTTATTCTGAAATGCAATTAGCTAGTTCTCAAAACTGACGACAGATGGATTTTGGAAAATAGGAAAATCATGTTGAAAAATTGACATTTCACTGAAAACTACTATTTTGCTGAAAAACTTTGGGTTCCAAGCTTCAAAATGAGGGGTCATTTATTAAAATCCGTTCAGCCGTTTTCCCGTAATTTCCATTACCAGTTCAAATTATATATATATATATATATATATATATATATGGATTTTATATATCACATATCGTACTTCCATTGTTATCCTTGTGTTGTTGTTGCTTCATTTTGTATGTATTGTATTTGTTTTCTTTGTATTATGTTCAATTTTTCACTACATTATGTTTTGTTATTTTATTTTTGATATTAAATAGATATTGTAACTGAACTGTACCCGAAAACAAGCTTTTATTCCTTGAGGTGTCACTGTTATACAATCAGAAGAAAAATTCACCATTACAGTACTGTATTATTTTATAACATATAATTAAAGACCTGTTAAACAAGTAATTACATACAACTTGAAGTTTCTATATTGAGAAAATGAGTGCTTTTGTATAAAAAATATACATTAGTTTACACTTTAAAATACGACAAGATAATAATCCAAGAATGCAGAATGTTTTGTGTTCGAATTTGATATCGTTATGCAGCAAAGTTATTTCAGTCACGATTTATTATAAGTACTACTGTAGTTGTATAGTGAATATGACCAGGATGAAGTGGAAGGAAGAACAGGAAAGATATAAGCCACTTGTCATAACTTAATTCAATATATTTTTAGAACTACTGCTTGGGAATGTACAATTAATTAACAAGTATTCTATGCACATCTTACTATCATGGCGGAACATCTGCCTTTGGAAAAGGGCTAAGTCCCAGACAAATTATATACATAGTTATAATATAATAGATATTACAAAATGCTCCTCAGATGTCAGGTACAATCACATGGAAAGTTTGTTAATACATTATGTCAAATTACTATTTGTTTTTCACGTGTAAATGAAGATAACAGCTCTCAGTGCTGTATATTAAAATTAGGGTTACCTATAAAAGAAGAAATGCTTCGAGAGGGACACGTTAGCAGTGTAAAACATTTTTTTCTTGGAGTTGAGTGTATACTATTAAACCCCAATATTTGTCGAGTCTTGGTGTAAATTGAGCGCCATTCTGCACGCCAGTTGTCTTTGACAGTAAAAAAGAAGGACAAGAAACCGGACAGTTATGTTAAGATCGCAGTAACAAATTGAAATTTTCACAGTGAACATTAAATGTAAACCCTATCTGCAGGTATTAGATGGTGAGCTACTTTTCGCCAGTCTGTAACGTACCTTCATCCAAACAAGCTAATGCAACGAACTATCAATAAAGAAGAGTATTCTAGGAGTAACGTGGAGATGGGCGGAATGTTGAAAGATGGCGCCAACTTCAATATCTAAGATAGACGAGATTTCTATACAGAATGTAACAAAAATCTAAAAAACGTAAGAAATAAATTCCTCATGTGTAGAGAAGAAAAACAAGTTATGGCAACATGGGTTCGGAAATACATAATTTCTGAATTATTTATACGTTTATTTGCTGAAAGTGCGATACACTCTGTTGACATTTTCTTAAATTAATTGTACAAAATGTTCACCAGTTGCTTATCGTCTTATTGAGTTCTTAACACGCTAAAAATTCGTCGTATAGTGCATATTGTCTCACACGCTGCCACAATTTGCTCACGGAGATTTGCTGCATCATTCACAGCACTCGAATACACCAATGACTTTAAGTACCCCACAAAAAGAAATCCACTGGTTTTAAATCAGGTGAGCGTGGAGGCCAAGTAATTGATCCACCTCTACCTAACCAGTGATCACGATAACGGGCATTAGGTGCCTGCTTAGAAGTACTGTTTCGTCTGCGTATTAGAGATACATCATCGAAGAATGCAGGCAATGTGATGTGCAAGATATTTCTGTAGTTCCGCCCTGTTAGTTTGTTCTGAAGTAAGCGGGATCCCAACAAGTAATCGCCAAAAATGCCTGACCAGATGTCGAACGAGAACTTCTGTTAGTGGGAAGTTTGAACTGTTACATTGGGATTTGTATCTGTCCACACATGGCGCTTATGGAAATGTTGGGTTCCAGCTCTTGTGGAGTGCTCTATGGTCGTATTCACAGACGAGACTTTGGACCAAAGTTAGCTTTGGACCAAAGTTGACTTTGGAAAGTATAAAGTCACCATTTTCCTATTCACAGTCGACACTTTGACGAAAGTAAACTTCAATCGTGACTTTACTTCGAAGTCGCCGAAAATCTAGACTTTGACTTTGACTTTGACTTTCGTTCGTGGACATAAGAAAAATGACTGATATTTGGGAAATTGTTGAATTTTCCGAGAATATTGAGGACATCTAGGAGAGTATTAATGCTGCTCATGTTCCTTAGCGTATTATTATAGATTATAAATTCAAATCAAGGTACAGATTTGATAAACAGACAGTATTAAATATCCTCGTGTTTCAACTTTCATTGATGAATAATCAAAAAGGATTATCTGTTCCACCAATTTGAATAATACAATTTATTCCATGGCGATTTTACGCTATAGATAAGGTTTGATAGCTTAATAATGATTTTGACTATTTAATTCTATAAAGGATAGGTTATACAGTTGGATATGCAGTTAATTTATAATCCTGCGGTTGTCATAATACTGTTTTCTGTATATTGATTTCAGATAATTTTTAAGTAGTTTCTGCAGACATGCAGGGAATAATTATGCCAACTGACAGCAAGATAATGATGTCTCTTTCATAGTCTGTCATTGGAGGCATCTTCTTATCACCTATATCTTCAGAATAAAAGTATTTTACAGCGAAATAATTTGAGGGCTTATTGTGAAACTAATATAACTACAATCGATGGTTTATTCACAACAAAATTCTTAACAGCAATACTATTTCATATGAAGTCTACCGTCATGTTTTGTAGTTACGAATTTTTTTATATACAAGACTGTTCGAACTGAGTTACTATTTTCGTGACCAAATAGAAGAACAAATTATTATCTATTGGTGTAAAGACCTAAAAATGTCGATTTTTGTACTTACGTTAGTTTCACACTAAGGCCTCGAAAAATTATTCTTATGAAAAGTTGCAAGAACGGCTAACAATCGCTTAACATGTACCGATGTTAAATTGTTTCATTGATTTGTGACTCAAAAGATGGCTTTGATTGTGGCAATGCCTACTCTATTTCAACTATCTATTAATTTAATTCGTTTAGAA
Organism: Periplaneta americana; assembly: GCF_040183065.1. NCBI lineage: Eukaryota > Metazoa > Arthropoda > Insecta > Blattodea > Blattidae > Periplaneta > Periplaneta americana. The sequence goes on from NC_091132.1 coordinate 112,001,143, forward strand.
GGCAGTGATTTTTATTGCGAACATTAGAACAAGATCGTCAAATCTCGACTTACCAAAGTCAAAGTCAAAGTCTCAGAAGCACTCTCTATGAATAGGACTTTTAACAAAGTTAAACTTTACTACCAAAATCGACTTTGGGAAATCTTCATCCGAAGTCTCGTTTATGAATACAGCCCTAAGGTCATACCTGAAAGTCTGATAACTCAGAAATTAAGCACTTTCGAACCCATATTGTCATAACCTGTTTTTCTTCTCCACATTTGAGAAACCCATTTCTGAAGTGTTCTACTGTAGTTTTGTTACACTCTGTATTATCTTGGTTTGCGTCGTACTTCACACAAATGATAAGAACGTCAGCTTTGCACATCGTGGACTAGAGTTGGAATGTTCGGGAAGTTAAGTAGAATAATTCTTACTGGACAAAGACGTTGAACATATTGTGGCCGATTTTCTAGGCGTTCTACGTTTCTTTTCTAGCACATCACCATTACTCCAACAATCATTGTCATGTTACAGTTATAATATCTTTGTAACGTAATCAACATATGGTTAATCCATGACCTATGTCATGTGTATCACGAGTGTAAAACGAATAATATTTTCTGAGACTAACATTACTAGGGACCGTATTCATAAACGGGACTTTGGATGAAGACTTCCCAAAGTCGACTTTCGTAGTAAAGTTTAACTTTGTTAAAAGTCCTATTCATAGACAATACTTCTGAGATAAGTAAGTCGAGATCTTTCTAATGTTGGCAATAAAAATCACTGCCTTCTAAACGAATTAAATTAATAGATAGTTGAAATAGAGTAGGCATTGCCACAATCAAAGCCATCTTTTGAGTCACAAATCAATGAAACAATTGAACATCGGTACATGTTAAGCGATTGTTAACCGTTCTTGCAGCTTTACACAAGAATAATATTATTCGAGGGCTTAGTGTGAAACTAATGTAAGTACAAAAATTGAAATTTTTAGGTCTTTACACCAATCGATAATAATTTGTTCTTCTATCTGGCCACAAAAAACCGTAACTCAGTTCGAACAGTATTGTATATAACACAGTTCATAACTACAAAACATGATGGTATAGTTATCTGAAATAGTATTGCCTGTTAGGAATTTTGTTGTGAATAAAACATCGATTCTAGTCACATTAATTTCACATTAAGCCCTCAAATTATTTCATTGTAAAATAATTTTGTTGTGAAGATATGGAAGATAAGATACCACCAATGACAGACTATGAAAGAGATATATTATCCTGCTGACAGTTGGCAGAGTTATTCCCTATATATCTGCAGAAACTACTTAAAAATTATCTGAAATCAATATGCAGAAAACATTATTATAACGACCGCAAGGATTATAAATTAACTGCATTTCCAACTGTATAACCTATCATCTATAGAATTAAACAGTAAAAATCAATATTAAGCTACCAATCCTTACCTATAGTGTAAAATCGCGATGAAATAAGTTGTATTATTTATTGGTGGAACAGATAATCCTCTTTGATTATTCATCAATGAAAGTTGAAACATGACGAGGATATTTAATACTGTCTGTTTATCAAATCTGTACCTTGATTTGAATTTATAATTTATAATAATACGCTAAGGAACATGAGCGGCTTTAATAATCTCCTAGATGTCTTCAATATTCTCGGAAAATTTAATAATTTCCCAAATATCAGTCATTTTCCTTTTGTCCACGAACGAAAGTCAAAGTCAAAGTCTAGATTTTCGGCGACTTCGAAGTAAAGTCACAATTGAAGTTTACTTTCTTCAAAGTGTCGACTGTGAATAGGAAAATGGTGACTTTGTACTTTCCAAAGTCAACTTTGGTCCAAAATCTCGTCTATGAATATGACCCTAGATTTTATACGGAAGAAGTAGCCAGTGGAAATTTTGTACACTGACTTCAACTCCTGAACAGGCAGGAAAATTAACGGGGATGTAATTACATGGGTCAAAGATAATTGCCAATAAGGAAGGAGGAACTCGGATCTTCACGTCGAGATACATACGACTACAAGAGTTCAGATAGCCGGGTAATCAAAGCAGATGATTGGGTGATTATTTGAATCTTAAAACGATTTAATTTTCTAGTTGATATTATTCTTTTAGTATGAATTGTACTCGCATGACGGTATTGCATTGTTTTATGTTACCGTAAAGCGGGGTGACTTTGAACGCAGAGGTGACTTTGAACAGTAATTTAGCGCCCTTCTAAATTAAATGCTGTACCCTATTGCGAAAAAACTGAACTAATTTATTGACAACTTAAACAGTTTTTTCGCAACTGGCTACAGCATTTAATTTAGAAAGGAGATAAATTACTGTTCAAAGTCACCTCAGCGTTCAAAGGCACCCCACTTTACGGTACATATTTATGTATGTGGAATCATTATGTTGGTGAATTGAAAGCATGTTCTGTTAGACTGCCCCACTTTATCTAGTAGACTGGTTCCGATATGAATATTAGTGCATTTTATCATGACTGGAACTGTACACATTCGTCTTTATTAATGTCCAAAGCAGATATGTTTAGCGCGGGCATTTCTAGCCTTTAAAATAGGTGCAACTGTAACGTAGAATCTCAGAATGGCATGCAGGCATACGCTTAAAATATATTCTACGTCACTTTTAAAGCCTATAAATGCCTGCGCTGAGCATGCCTAGTCTAGAGAAAGGGCTTTCATTTTATGAACGTAATAAAAAGTGGTTAGATAAAAAAATTTGAATAGATATGTAGCATATAAGAAAATATGTAGTACAACTAATATAAGAGAGTTAAATAAATTAGGCAAATTTTTAATGATAGTGAAGATGAAATGGGAAGAGAAAGTTAAAATTAATAGTGTATTAAATTGATCTTGTAGTGTGTATGTGTGTGTGTGTGTTATTTAGGGTATGTAAGATTTGGCTTAGGTGAATAAAAGTGTAAAGTAAGGCAGATCTGGGGTAATATAGAATTGTAACAGTCTGTCTTACAGATACATGATGGATGAATAAATATATCATATATTGTATGAACGCAATATTTTATTCTTACATAAATTGCAATAATGTGGTCAAAAACTTCCTCACAAGTTACTGCGGAGAATTCAGAGTATTTCTGAAGTATTTCTTCTTCTCATAGGTCCAGGTAACTAATATAATATTGATATGTTTGCTTCTTATATTTTCAAGAACGCCATAAGTCTCACCTACGTAAATTTAATATTTACACAAACTTACATAGTTCTCTTATTTAACAACTGCAAATAGCAGAGCTGTTACTACTGAAATATTTGAAGACAGAAAGAGAGAAACTCTCCCCTTTTGAGAAACTGGGGAAAAAAGTCTATCCAGTCGAAAATGAATTTCTTTTCCTGATTAATTATCACTAGAAAGTAGAGACATTTACATTGTATTTTTCTTTGTAGATTTATAAGCGCCACAAGAATTAGGGGAGAGTCGGGTAGTATCGGACATCGGGTAATATCGGACAGTGAGTTTCTTTCATCTACCACACGATGATAGTACCTGATTGACATGGTTACGTTTCTGTGATGTCGCATAGAGAAACGTAAGCATGTCATTCAGGTACTACCATATGGTGGTAGATGAAAGAAAAGCACTGGCCGATACTACCCGATGTCCGATACTACCTGACTCTCCCCTAATCACGACGTATTAATTTGTATCAGTCTTTGTGACGAAAAAAAAAGCGTAACGTATGTCATATTATACGCAATGTAATTACTAGACTTCGGATTTTAGGTAAAACCCTATTTTAATTCAAGTGCATAAAAATTTACAAGTTACACGTTTCATAAAAAATCATACCTAAAATCGGTACTGTTATATAACCCAAAAGGCCACTGGCGTGGCTCAGTCGGTTAAGGCGCTTGCCTGCCGGTCTGAAGTTGCGCTCGGGGGCGCGGGTTCGATTCCCGTTTGGGCTGATTACCTGGTTGTTTTTTCCGAGGTTTTTCCCAACTGTAAGGTGAATGCCAGGTAATCTCGGCCTCATCTCGCCAAATACCATCTCGCTATCACCAATCTCATCGACGTTAAATAACCTAGAAGTTGATACAGCGTCGTTAAATAACCAACTAAAATAAAAAAAATATATAACCTAAACATGCCTATTTTGACAATAGAGCCTAATTGTGGCTATTTCACATGTTTTGCCCATGAAAGATCAACACAAACTACTTTTTTTCGAAAATTTTTATTGTAAATTCCAATTTTTTTTAGTTCGGGTTAATTTTTAAACTAGGACTGTATGTATCATAATTGGTGATCTGGTCGAAGGTTACTTTATTACTTTGTAGCATTTGGGGTGCTACGACTCACGATCAATAAGGGCCACACAACAGGTTTCTTAAAGAGAACATGCGTTCAATTGTCCCTCCTGAATGATATATATTCATCCGCTGCAATCAAATTGTGCATTCTGTCTGAAATTCTGAAGTGTGGAGTATGGTGTGTGAATTAGATTTAGATGAATATTCGCAGTACCGAAAATTATGACCACTGGATTCTATGATACATCAATGTCTGCAAGAATTTCCAAACTTGACGTCGATGGACAGACAATATATGTACTGCCAATCGTGCAGCAAACAGGAGTGAGCATTAAAATAAAGCTGTGTGGTGGTGGTGGTGGCGGTGGCGGTGGTATTCTATTATTATCTAATTAGTTTAACAATATGGTAAACTTAGATACATATTAGTTTAAACAATTAATAAGAACGTCAAATTTTTTCATATGAAATTAAATTTTAACATATATGTATAAGTATGACGATATTTTATATTTTATTAATTTTAATGTTTAACAGTGTTCACCAACACAAATAACAAAATATTATAACTTGAGTTCTATGTATACGTACATCATGTCAGATACAATTCTGGCAAATTAGTAATTCAAATGCAAATTAATTGAAATCAACATATTCTCTATAACTACAGTGTTACTATAAATTATCTTTCCGATTACAAACTTAAATAACTATCATTAGGAGACACTTAGAAACATGATATAGGTATCAATGGAAAGAGAAACTCAAATATATTTTGTTATGTTGGTCAACCTGTCGCATATTTATTAATTTAGTTGCTAGGTGACGATATAACAGAAAAATGGCTGCAAATGAAGACAGGAGGGCATTTTGTATGCTAGATTTTTACATAGCCCAGTCTGTTGTCAGCCGTGAAAAGGTATATGGCTCTTTCTTTTTTGTCGAGGCGGCAGTCACAGGTAATTCATACCTAGACATGTTACAGTTATGGCTTCTTCCACAACTGGAACAGGACATCGAAGGTCTCATTTTTCAGCAGGATGGGGCACCACCCCATTACCACTTAGATGTCAGAAACGAACTGAATACACAACTTCCAAAGAGATGGATTGGACGTGCTGGCCGTGAAGATTTAGAATGTTTGCATTGGCCTCCACGTTCCCCCGACCTCACTCTTTGTGAATGTTTTCTGTGGGGTTTTATAAAACAACAAGTGTATCAGCCACCATTACCACCTACCATTGAGGATCTTCATGTCCGCATCACAGAGGCCATTGCACTGGTGAATGGTCCAATGCTACAACGTGTATGGCAGGAAATTGACTACAGACTTGATGTGTGTCGTGTGACACAAGGAGCTCACATTGAGCACATGTGACTTACTTACGGTTGTGAACCAAATGTTTCTCTTTCTGTTTCATGTTTTCCAGTGAAAAAATTAAAAAATTGTTGGAGCTTCTGTTTCTGTTGATACCATTTTCATGTTTTCTAATTTTTGCTGATTTAAGAGTAGCACATGTGATTTAACCGAATGGATAACAAAACATATTTGAGTTTCTCTTTCCATTGATACCAATATCATGTTTCTGTCTCCTAACGATAGTTATTCAAGTTTGTAATCGGAAAGATCATTTATAGTAACACTGTATATTAAACTATTACTACATATAGCTCATGACTTCACTTCTTACTGTTACACAATATATAAATTAATATTTCATTACAAAAGTGAATACATTCTACATTGTACTTATGTCAGATATCGTTAAACAGTTATGTATCGGAAGATGCCGTACAGGCGAAAACAATTACACTTCTCTTTTAGTAACATGTTGGAGCAAATATTAATTTGCAATAAGAATGATAAGTCATATGAGTGAAAATTTTGAGCAAATATATTTGTAATTGGTAAAAATGAATAGTAAAATAGTTAGTTTACATTTATTATAAGCACTTAAATAAATTAAACAATTTATAAGTGGTTTTTCAGCAAATTTTTAACTTGATTTTTTTTAAAATGGTTTTACATTATAGACTATTTTTCGATTTTTAGAGCCTCTTTTCTGAACTTTAAAACCTATTTTTGGCACCTAAAATAAATTTTAAGCGACCTAAATATCCGAAGTCCAGCAATTACCCTAACAGTGTAGTCTTTTAGTCGATTTAGCATAACTGAATAAACTTATAAAATGTTTCGTCTTAAAATGTATTCCGTTTTCAAAAACGACTGTCGAAATTTGAAAATATTAACCTTTGTATAAAGTATGGCTTCTCAATTCTATTAAATAAAGGGCTAGGCTTACTAATATATTGGTCTCTCTAATGGACAATTCGTCACCCAATGGAAAAAAATTTCTCTTGCTTTTCTGTTGATTAATAAGAACATAAAAAAGCCAATTAAATATTTGCCAGTATGGAGGGAATGTCCTTATTGTCGAAGTGCTGCGAATGTACATAGGCCTATATGTCGAAATAAATAAGACTAGAAGAGTTCAGTGGTAGTGGTACTATCAGCAACTTGTTGTCCTCAGCTTGGCAGCAAATTCTTAATTAGGAATTATGAAATATAGGCCACATTTCCAAGTACAGAGCGTTCGCCTACGAGTGAGGCCAGGAAAGCGGCATGTACTGATACGCCGCTTTGTGCGCGCAGTTGTTGAGACACGCTCGACAATCAAGGACATCAAGGTCGACAAGTTATCAGTTGTGAGCCAGATGTTGCAGTATTTAACAGGTACAGTGCAGTTTCTTGACACAGTTGCTTTAATATTCAGCGTGTGTGTAAAATTTGTTAACAATGCAAAACGCAAAATTCACGCTTGAACAGAGAGTTTTTATGTATGATGCATATGTGAAAACAGAGTCATGTAGAGAGGTGCGTAGGCAATTTGAAGTGAAATATCCGGGTGCTCCAATTCAGGGTAGAGAAACTGTTAGACGTCTTGTTAACAAATGAAGGACAACAGGGTCGATAAATGCTACAATTCCTAAGCGAAAACAAAGAGTATTGACGGAAGAAAAAATTGATGAAACCAGTGCATCATTTACACGCTCTCCTAATAAATCTCTAAGAAGGGTTTCACAGGAAGTTTGTTTTTCAAAAACATAAGTCTTTACTGCTGCTAAACTTTTAAAATTAAAACCTAGTATAGAAAGCGGAAGCTTACGGATAGACGATTCCCGCAAGTGACACCGCAGGCAGGCCGCTTTCCTGGCCCCACCCGTAGGCGAACGCTCTGTACTTACTGATACCCCAGATTACATACAGATTGCTCTTTCCTATGTTACAATCACTTGCACTTTGAAGAGAACAACCGCCAGGATCGCCACCCGTCCGCCATAAACGAACACGAGATGGCAGTAGAGTCGCTAATCCAATTCAAATGGAAGTTATGACGTGACTCCTTATGTAACAACTAGATAGCAGCATAGTAAACCTGACAAAAGTTGTTACCGTCGAAGCCTATAACGCAGAGCAATCTCGGTATATATGATCTAGGCTGATACCCATAATTCTTTTATATTTTTCAGAAATTCAGATGAAGAGCGAGCCGTAAATTTCCCATGAACCTCTTTTTGAGAGACATAATGCAGATATTTGGCAAGAATAGAATTGTATAGTTTTCCTCTGTTACAAGCTCTGTCAGCTATACAAACCAACAACTGAAAGCACTGGACAAAATAATAAGAGTTCTAGGATCACTTTTGTAAATTAACTTCCCCTTTTCTCGATTTTTTCTTGTATTGTACAAAGACGTTTCAGAAAGAAGGATCAATTGGTATATACAGTACTTAAGTTAGGAACTGAATTTGGAGGAAAGAGCAGTCGTGGCGTCTAGAGGCCGGCAGATGTAAGGACGCAAACAGCAACCACAATTGCTATCAACCAGGAGGGTGTTGTGTTCGGGGCCCGCGACCCCCAGCCGCACTCCACCTCTGACTTGAGTACCTCGAGCAGCGAGGCGTTGTTGCGGTTCTCACACTGTGCTTCTCGCAAGTCGTCTTCTATCGCGCCGGTCTCTTGGCACCGAGGGCCATGGTCTCGCTTCTCGGACGGACACAGGTATTGTCGTTTCTTACGCTGCCATACCTCCACCCATCTACAACAACGAGGGATTTGCTTCCATTATAATAATAATTAATAGTAATAATAATAATAATAATAATAATAATAATAATAATAACAATAATAATAATGATGATTTATTTAACCTGGCAGAGTTAAGGCCATACGGCCTTCTCTAACACTCAACCAGGAGTAAAACTGCGTTACAAAAAACACAACAAATTTACAAAGTACACTACAATTTTACACACAAAACTGAATAAGATAACAATAATAAAATGTAAACAACAAGTAAGTAGAAATCAGGCATAATATATAACATACAGAAAAAAGGAAAAATCATAATAAAATGTGAACAGCAGGTCAAAATAAATGAGACATACAAAGTATAAAAAATACGACAATTTTTTTATAATAATAATAATAATAATAATAATAATAATAATAATGATAAAAAATAAGAATAGTAATAATAATAAGATAATAATAATAGTAATAATAATACTAATAATAGTAATAAAATAGTGCAGTATAAAGCATACAATGAATACAATATTTTTAGGTACACACAGTAAGGAAAATTATGATTATATATAGCTCAACTTATCACATTATAGATACACCATTATCGGAAAATATGAAAACAAAAACATAAAATAAGTTAAATATCACTAGAACATAAAAAAAATATGAATACGTGGAAACATGCAATACAACACTTGTCATAATAGTAAGTTAGTTTGGCAACTCGTCATAAGATAATTTTCTAACTTGGATTTGAAAGATTTCAATGTTCGGCAGCCATTGACTTCAGGCGGCAGAGAGTTCCAGTGACCAGAGATAGCAACAGTGAAAGATGAGGAATACAGAGATGATGTGTGCAGTGGAATTTCTAGCGTGTTATCGCGTTGTGATCGAGTATTAATATTATGATAGGGAGAGGGAGTATGAAAACGAGCGAATAAATAATACGGGGGATGAAGTGTGCATAATTCGATATAAGAGAGAAAGTGAGTGCAGATTTCTCCTCTCGTGTAACCTAAGCCATGATAACTTCTCGAAAGAAGGTGAGATATGATCATAGTATCGAACATTACAAACGAAACGGACGCACGCGTTATGAACACGCTGTAGTTTCTGAGCGGAATCAATCCTGAGATCACTGAACAAAACGTCACAATAATCGAAGTGAGGTAGAATGAGTGTCTGTACCAGCGTCTGTTTTAATGTAGATGGATAATGATACAATCTTTTTAGTGAATGGAGAATAGAGAATGCCTTCTTACATGTATATTTAATATGCGTATCCCAATTGAGATTAGATTCGAAATGCACTCTGAGATTTTTTACGATAGAGCTAAACGGGATGATTGTTTTATTCAGTTTCACAGGTGGAATATTCAGGTCGTTATCTATTTTTAAGCTAAATAACTAAATTACAATGCCTACTATAAATCCCCGGAATTGATTTCCGCAAATGCAAGCGGAATTATATTTCCATTCATAGAGACAGGACTTTGTACCTTGTCTTGTGACGGCCTTACCAAATAACTGGAAAGTGCCGCTACTTGTGGCTAATGTCGGTTAATAACCTCGAGAAAAATTCCTACAATCAATCAACCAATCAATCAATCAATCAATCAATCAATCAATCAATCAATCAATCAATCAGTCAATCAATTTAGGGCATTTCAAAACCTAAGTGGTTTTTAGCCTCATTCACGATATATCGCCATTCGTCTCTGTTCTCTGCATCTTCTTGTAGTCCTCCCACTGTACAAAGATTATCATATACTTGGTCCTGCCAACAGAGACGAGGTCTACCCCAGAGGTCTCGTACATCTTGGTGAATAGTCGAAAGCTTTTCGTAGAAGAGAGTCTTCATCACGCTGCCGAACGTGTCCAAGCCAACGTAGTCTTCGACTTTTTATTAAGGCTATTATGTCCGGATCTTTATAAATATCCTTTAGTTCCCTGTTGTTCAAAATTCTCCATGTGTTAATTTCTTGAATGGGACCAAAAATCTTCCTCAAGGTTTTGTTCTCAAAAGTAAAAATGGATTTTGTTGTTTTTTTTTTTTTTTTTTTTTAGGAGAATTGGTAGGATTATTGTTTTTATAGCATCTTAATTTTGATAATCTAGAAAGGAGTTTGGAACTAAGCAATTTATGAAGGGAGTAATAACACTTATTTGCCGTAACGAGTCTATGTTCAATTTCTTTCCCAAATAAGCCTGTTTCATTAATTATACTTCCTAGGTATTTAAATTCAGTAACTTTTTGAAACTCCCAATCATCTATTATAAGTGACCCTCTATTATTTGAGGTAGGATGATATATTCATGTATTTAGTTTTGTCAGAATTAATTTTTAACCCTGTTATTCTTGTTTCTTCTACCCTAGATCATATATACCCAGATTGCTCCGCGTTATAGGTTTTGAATTAACAACTTTTGTCAGGTTTACTATGCTGCCATCTAGCTGTTACATAAGGAGTCACGTCATAACTTCCATTTGAATTGCATTAGCGAATGTTTTGCCATCTCGTGTTCGTTTACGGCGGAAGGGTGGCGATCCTGGCAGTTGTTCTCTTCAAAGTGCAAATTATTTTAACAAAAGAACGAACAATCTATATTTGATCTGTGTTTCTACTAAGAGTCTAAAAGGTTTCTTGATATCATCTTCTGTTTGTCCTAGAAGGACAATATCATCAGCATATGCTAATAAATTAATTTTACCATTGCCCAATGAAATTCCAATATTTTCATTCCACGACTACAATAGCTTTCAAAATTAAATTTATTATTATAATCCTGTGTCATGTAGGCCTATGCAGGAGCGCGTATTTAAATTACTTACTATGGCCATTCCATAAGATACAAAGGAGCAGAGTTAGGCAGGCGCTGTGAATCGGGTTCCAGCATAGTTCAGATGGAAAGAGCACTCAGCTCGCCAAACTGAGAGTCCTGGGTTCGATTCCAGGAGCTGGAACGAATTTTTCTCCGTTATTAAAAGTAATATACTGAATCAGACCAGTAGCTCAACCTTAACAGCAATGTGGCATTCATCCTTTTCCCCCTGTACTATTAATATTAAATGTACTGTCATCGAGCAACTTGAGAAATAAATGCGCATTATCAATTTCATTTTTGTTGGCTGACTGGCCATAGATCCAAACACTTATTGTAGGATTACACTGACTCATTGTGCGCCCTCTATGTGATAATTGTTCCACTTCGACAAGTGCTTGTGTGACATTCGTGAATCTGATGCTGAAAGGCGGACCATCCTGTCTCGGCCCTGAGAACACCAGATCCCATACTCAGACGAATACCACATGAGTCCCAGGGCCCGAAGCCCTGAGCCCTTAAAGTTTAGAAAGGCATCGAAAACCCGTAGTCTACTACCCCAAGACTTCAACCCAGTATATTTTTTACTATTGCAGATAATAGATGAAATAAGGAGAGAAGGTAGAGTGTTGGTGGGATGAAAGAGGGAAGCGGTACTACTCCGAGAAGGTAGGGGGTTGGTGGGATGAAAGAGGGAAGCGGTGGTACTCCGAGAAGGTAGGGTGTTGGTGGGATGAAACAGGGAAGCGGTGGTACTCCGAGAAGGTAGGGTGTTGGTGGGATGAAAGAGGGAAGCGGTGGTACTCCGAGAAGGTAAGGTGTTGGTGGGATGAAAGAGGGAAGTGGTGGTACTCCGAGAAGGTAGGGTGTTGGTGGGGTGAAAGAGGGAAGCCGTTGTACTCCGAGAAGGTAGGGTGTTGGTGGGATGAAAGAGGGAAGCGGTGGTACTCCGAGAAGGTAGGGGGTTGGTGGGATGAAAGAGGGAAGCGGTGGTACTCCGAGAAGGTAGGGTGTTGGTGGGATGAAACAGGGAAGCGGTGGTACTCCGAGAAGGTAGGGTGTTGGTGGGATGAAAGAGGGAAGCGGTGGTACTCCGAGAAGGTAGGGTGTTGGTGGGATGAAAGAGGGAAGTGGTGGTACTCCGAGAAGGTAGGGTGTTGGTGGGGTGAAAGAGGGAAGCCGTTGTACTCCGAGAAGGTAGGGTGTTGGTGGGATGAAAGAGGGAAGCGGTGGTACTCCGAGAAGGTAGGGTGTTGGTGGGATGAAAGAGGGAAGCCGTTGTACTCCGAGAAGGTAGACTGTTGGTGGAATGAAAGAGGGAAGCCGTGGTACTCCGAGAAGGTAGGGTGTTGGTGGAATGAAAGAGGGAAGCGGTGCTACTCCGAGAAGGTAGGCTGTTGGCGGAATGAAAAAGGGAAGCGGTGGTACTCCGAGAAGGTAGGGTGTTGGTGGGATGAAAGAGGGAAGCGGTGGTACTCCGAGAAGGTAGGCTGTTGGCGGAATGAAAAAGGGAAGCGGTGGTACTCCGAGAAGGTAGGGTGTTGGTGGGATGAAAGAGGGAAGCGGTGGTACTCCGAGAAGGTAGGGTGTTGGTGGAATGAAAGAGGGAAGCGGTGATACTACAAGAAGGTAGGGTGTTGATGGAATGAAAGAGGGAAGCGGTGGTACTCCGAGAAGGTAGGATGTTGGTGGCATGAAAGAGGGAAGCGGTGGTACTCCGAGAAGGTAGGGTGTTGGTGGAATGAAAGAGGGAAGCGGTGGTACTCCGAGAAGGTAGGCTGTTGGTGGAATGAAAGAGGGAAGCGGTGGTACTCCGAGAAGGTAGGGTGTTGGTGGAATGAAAGAGGGAAGCGGTGATACTACAAGAAGGTAGGGTGTTGATGGAATGAAAGAGGGAAGCGGTGCTACTCCGAGAAGGTAGGCTGTTGGCGGAATGAAAAAGGGAAGCGGTGGTACTCCGAGAAGGTAGAGTGTTGTTGGGATGAAAGAGAGAAGCGGTGCTACGCCGAGAAGGTAGGCTGTTGGCGGAATGAAAAAGGGAAGCGGTGGTACTCCGAGAAGGTAGGGTGTTGATGGAATGAAAGAGGGAAGCGGTGCTACTTCGAGAAGGTAGGCTGTTGGCGGAATGAAAACGGGAAGCGGTGGTACTCCGAGAAGGTAGGGTGTTGGTGGGATGAAAGAGGGAAGCGGTGGTACTCCGAGAAGGTATGGTGCTGGTGGAATAAAAGAGGGAAGCGGTACTACTCCGAGAAGGTAGGGTGTTGGTGGAATGAAAGAGGGAAGCGGTGGTACTCCGAGAAGGTAGGGTGTTGGTGGGATAAAAGAGGGAAGCGATACTACTCCGAGAAGGTAAGGTGTTGGTGGGATGAAAGAGGGAAGCTAATGTTATGTTTTATTTTAACGACGCTCGCAACTGCAGAGGTTATATCAGCGTCGCCGGATGTGCCGGAATTTTGTCCCGCAGGAGTTCTTTTACATGCCAGTAAATCTGCTGACATGAGCCTGTCGCATTTAAGCACACTTAAATGCCATCGACCTAGCCCGGGATCGAACCCGCAACCTTGGGCATAGAAGGCCAGCGCTATACCAAACTTGCCAATCAGGTCGACTGAAAGAGGGAAGCGGTGGTACTCCGAGAAGGTAGGTTGTTGGTGGGATGAAAGAGGAAAGCGGTGGTACTCCGAGAAGGTAGGGTGTTGGTGGGATGAAAGAGGGAAGCGGTGGTACTCCTAGAAGGTAGGGTGTTGGTGGGATGAAAGAGGGAAGCGGTGGTACTCCGAGAAGGTAGGGTGTTGGTGGGATGAAAGAGGGAAGCGGTGGTACTCCGAGAAGGTAGGGTGTTGGTGGGATGAAAGAGGGAAGCGGTGGTACTCCTAGAAGGTAGGGTGTTGGTGGAATGAAAGAGGGAAGCGGTGGTACTCCGAGAAGGTAGGGTGTTGGTGGGATGAAACAGGGAAGCAGTGGTACTGCGAGAAGGTAGGGTTTTGGTGGGATGAAAGAGGGAAGCGGTGGTACTCCGACAAAGTAGGGTGTTGGTAGGTTGAAAGAGGGAAGCGTTGGAACTCCGAAAAAAAAATCCTCTGTAACGTCTGCTTTGTTCATCACAAAGTCTGTCACGACCAGGTCAGGGATCGAGCCTTGGACGTCTGAATATGAGACAAGCGCACTAACACTGGATCACAGACTCCGCTTCTCATCTAGTTACTAACTTTGCAATGAACGAAAGTAGCTAACGTGGTGAAAAGTACATCTTAACAGTTGATTGTGACCACCTTGTCAAGTTATGGGCGCTAATAATGACCTATAGCTGTAGCTGAAATTGAAACAACCAGTTCTGACTGACTCCTATTCAAATAGTCACTTGTAAATGGCAATTGAAATAGTTTTAACTAGGTCCAGCTGAAACAGTTGCAAATGGCTCCTATTAAAATAATCAGATGTAATTGGCAATTGAAATAGTTTTAACTAGGTCCAATTGAAACAGTTCCAAATGCCTCCTATTCAAATAATCACTTGTAAATGAAAATTTAAATAGTTTTAACTAGGTCCAATTGAAACAGTTGCAAATGACTGCTATTCAAATAATCACTTGTAATTGGCAATTGAAATAGTTTTAACTAGGTCCAGTTGAAACAGTTGCAAATGACTCCTATTCAAATAATCACTTGTAAATGGCAATTGAAATAGTTTTAACTAGGTCCAATTGAAACAGTTGCAAATGACTCCTATTCAAATAATCACTTGTAAGTGGCAATTGAAATAGTGTTAACTAGGTACAATTGAAACAGTTGCAAATGACTCCTATTCAAATAATCACTTGTAATTGCCAATTGAAATAGTTTAACTAGGTCCAATTGAAACAGTTGCAAATGACTCCTATTCAAATAATCACCTGTAAGTGGCAATTGAAATAGTTTTAACTAGGTGCAATTGAAACAGTTGCAAATGACTCCTATTCATATAACCACTTTTAAATGGCAATTGAAATAGTTTTAACTATGTCCAATTGAAACAGTTGCAAATGACTCCTACTCAAATAACCACTTGTAAATGGCAATTGAAATATTTTAACTTGGTCCAATTGAAACAGCTGCAAATGATTCCTATCGAAGTAATCATTTGTAAATAGCAATTGAAATAGTTTTAACTAGGTACAATTGAAACAGTTGCAAATGACTCCTATTCAAATAATCACCTGTAAGTGGCAATTGAAATAGTTTTAACTAGGTCCAATTGAAACAGTTGCAAATGACTCCTATTCATATAACCACTTTTAAATGGCAATTGAAATAGTTTTAACTATGTCCAATTGAAACAGTTGCAAATGACTCCTACTCAAATAACCACTTGTAAATAGCAATTGAAATATTTTAACTTGGTCCAATTGAAACAGCTGCAAATGATTCCTATCGAAGTAATCATTTGTAAATAGCAATTGAAATAGTTTTAACTAGGTACAATTGAAACAGTTGCAAATGACTCCTATTCAAATAATCACTTGTAAATGGCAATTGAAATAGTTTAACTAGGTACAATTGAAACAGTTCCAAATGACTTCCTATTCAAATAATCACTTGTAAATGGCAATTGAAATAGTTTTAACTAGGTCCAATTGAAACAGTTGAAAATGACTCCTATTCAAATAATCACTTGTTAATGGCAATTGAAATAGTTTTAACTAGGTGCAATTGAAACAGTTGCAAATGACTCCTATTCAAGTAGTCAGTTGTAATTGGCAATTGAAATAGTTTTAACTAGGTGCAATTGAAATAGTTGCAAATGACTCCTGTTCAAATAATCAGTTGTAAATGGTAATTGAAATAGTTTTAACTAGGTACAATTAAAACAGTTGCAAATGACTCCTATTCAAATAATCACTTGTAAATGGCAATTGAAATAGTTTTAACTAGGTACAATTGAAACAGTTGAAAATGACTCCTATTCAAATAATCAGTTGTAAATGGCGATTGAAATAGTTTTAACTAGGTACAATTGAAACAGTTGCAAATGACTCCTATTCAAATAATCACTTGTAAATGGCAAATGAAATAATTTTAACTCGCTCCAATTGAAACAGTTGCAAATGACTCCTATTAAAATAGTCAGTTGTAATTGACTCCAGCTGGAGTAACTAGTGAGCGATGAGATGCAGAACAGCACAAATACACTTTTTGGCACTATATGAGTTATGGGTATCATTGAATTCGTCTCATTCAGACCAATGTTGAGAATCAAAACGACACAAAAACCAGCCTTTTAGTGGACTTTTTAGTGGCAATGATATTCATAACATCACAAGTTCCATAATCTAAGTTCTTCTGAATATCACTGACACTACTATAAGTTTCTGGAAATTGATACTCAGAACAGCACAAATTCATAGCTTGATTTTCTCCCACGTAGCAGCGTTGGTGTTTAATGGTGTATTTTTTTAAGAGTGTATGTTGTATTAAACTTGATAATCATTGTGAACAAATTCAGTGTGTAAGATACAATCTAAAGATTGAACAGAAACATCACAAAGTCAAAGCTAAGAAGTTTTACAATGATATGAAGGAATGTAAGTTGCTAGTGAAGGATGGAGGGGTAGAGTGCTGTATATCAGAATGTATAATCTTCGATTACATGCATATCCACATATTCCTGTGACTGAAATGTTCTATGCTAGGCAACTGTGGCTGTATGTTTTTGGCATACACAGAGTGTCTGATAACAAAGGATTTATGTATCCTTATACAGAGTTAGAGGGTAAAAAGACATCAAATGAGACTTCATCACTGCTAGACCATTTCATTAGGCGCAATATTAGTGAAACAGTATTAAAGCTATATGTATGTCTATTCAACGATGCATGCATCTCTCAAAACAGGAACAATACTGTTGTAAAATATTTTCATCATATGATCAAGACTAAACGTTCCAACAAAGGGACACTCCTACTCGTCATGTGACCGAGATTTTTGTCGCATTGAACTGAAAATTAAGAAGAAAGATTCTGTATACACTTCAGAGGAGTGAATAGATGTCATGAAAGCAGCTAATGTTGATCAGTCTATGTTGAAAGATTTTAAAACATTATTTTCAAAGATCAAGGCACCAGTGCCACTGTCAAAAAGTCAGGGGAAATGGAAGATCACATCTTACAAGATAATAGAATACAGATCCAATAGCTTGACTGTAAGCACAGCATCAGGTGGCTTTGTAACCGAAAATTATCCATTTAAAGGGAAGTGGAACGTTGATCTCGCTTCACTTAAGAAGGCATATGAAGGTGAAATTAAACTGAAATCTGCAGAGACTGCTAATATAAAAAAGTATCTGTCTGCAATTAATCCTCAACATCGACCATACTATGAAGGCCTTATTCAGAAATATGCAAATAAACAAAGTGTTAGTGATGAATCTCGTAGTGAAGTGTGGGCCTCTGATTAATGCCAAGTGCTCTAACTGAACAAAATGTAATAATATTTTATATAACTTAAATACTATCGATACGTTAAAAATGCATTTCTAATATTAAATACAAATATTTAACTTTATTACTCACTATTTGTGGCAATAAATCCTTTTTTGAGTCAATGACATTCAAAACAGCACAAAAACATGATTTTCAATTGAATAAAAATGTGGGAAATCTGGCATTATAAAACTTGCTGACATTGTTTCTGGCTTAAATACAGTTATGTGAAGAAAATAGTTTGGTAGCTTTAGTAAGTTCAGAGATAAACAAAAAAAAAAAAAACTTTAGTCAGAGTACTTGTGTTGTTCTGCATGTCATGGCTTCAGTTGTAACTGACCCCCAACTGGAATTATCAATTGTAAATATCTAGTCAATCAGAATCAGCAGTTGTAAATGTCTAGTCAACGAGAATAATCAGTTCTAATTAAACTAGTCAGTTGGGATAGTTATTCTTGGCCGGTCAGTCGGAGTAACCAGGTCTGACCAACAAATTGATATAACAAATTATAATTGGTCAATCAATAGTAAGATCCAGTTGCATTTGTCTTGTAAATTAGAGTTTCAGCAGTTCTAACTGACCAGTAGAACCGAATAATTTTAAAGAAATCAAAAGATTTAACATCCTTATGATTAAAATATTACGTTTTGTTGTCTGGGAAACAGTCCAGCAAGAGTCCAGAGACACTGCCTCTCAATATGTGGCATGATACAGCACGATACAGAGAATATGAGACAACGATCGTGATTCCCAGACAGTGCATTCTACATTGGACGTGCTGTACTCACCCTAGCTGACAGTCGCAGGTCCACTTGTTGCCCTCCATCTGAAGCTCTGTCAAGAAAACTGTGCGGGGAGCTCCAGGGAACTCTCCGGTGTTGGGGTTCCCTAGGACGTGCAGGGAGTTGTTCCTCACGTCCAGGCTCAGGTTCTTAACCCAGTTCGTCTGCTCGAACAGGGACTTCGGCAGCGTCTCCACGCTGGTGTTGCGCAGTGCGAGATGGAGGCGGGGGCTGCGAACGCCCTGAAACACACCGACCGTGCTGGATTTGTAACTGCATTTATTTTCAATTGCATTCAATATTCGGGCACGATGGCGCACTAGTGGAGTAATGGTGGAATAAGAATAACAGAGCAAACCGAAGTGCTGTGTGGGAAAATGTGCTGGCTCCTGTAAATTTTGGAGTTTTGTCTATCCCTGATAAAAAATAATCTTTTATTGCATTAAAGCTACCTTTAAATAAAATATACTTTGTTATTGTCATTAAATCCAAGTGGTATTTTGTAAATGAGTACTATTTCTGTTGTACACCGACTTATACAGAGAGGTACACGGATGAAGAGATTTACACGTAAACACAAGTACTACGTGCGGAAAGACTGCTTCACTGTTGACTGAACTCCGTCGCCTCGCAGTGCTCTCCGTACCAAGGAAAGCTAGTTATGATCACTTGTATTCAAAGTGACCCAACACAGGGCCCTACTGATAACTACATCAGCATAAAATCCTTAATGTAAGCTGATCGAGCGTATGAGTTGACGGCTAAAGTAACTTACCTTGAACAGGTTGTGTGGAACAGACGTCAGGCCTGGGCCACTGATTGTGATATTGCGGACTTTGGTCGGCAGATGTCCCGACATCTCTTCCTGCAGGTCTGTCTTCTCCAGTACCTGAATCAAGTCAAATTTACTGTTACTTTTTAGTAAGACAGAATGTAGTCCGCCTGCTTGGTCTCGGAGTAACGTGCTAGACTCCTGGTCAAGATGACCCGGGTTTGATTCCCGGTCGTGAAGTCAAGGAGATTTAATTCGCACCTCTTCATGGGGACTGGTTGTCTGTCCATCGTCCCAGTGTGTGGTGTCTCGCAGTACCCTGACCCAGTAAACGGGGGAGTTCTGCAGTGTGTCCGTGTGGTCAGTAGAGTTGTGGGTCTAGGCACAATAAGCTTCAGGCTGCGGTGCCGAAATTAAAAAAAAAAATAAAAACAGAATGTTGAGGTTATTAAGTTTTCTTGCACTTGTAGCAGTTGTTGTTTAGTCAACTGCCCGGAGACAGGTTTGAACCTCATAAGTAGAGCATTCATTTTTAGCCCCATAACACGACAGACAGCGAATGTTAAGTTAGCTATACGGAGTATGGATGACGTCACTTGACCTTGCGTACGTACGGATCACATACAAAATAGTTGCGGAGTTGTAAGACAGACCGTCCACGTAGAGCACACAGCGAACATACCGTGTCAATTATCTTTAGTTGTACAAGATCAGTGCATTTACAACGCCGAAAGCAAAACGTTCTTTACAGGATCGTTTGAATAAGATTGTGGAGGACTTTGGAAATGGACATATAAAGTCACATGCCGACTCTATAATATGTGTTCTGTATAAGACGTAAATAAGGGAAAGTAAAAGTAAATGCTTGAAACAACATTGTAATTCGAAGAAACATATTTACCACGTAAATTTGTTCACCAGGGTAGGCAATGAACAATCGTCCCCTCTACTGACAATCAGGTTAAGGACTCGGAATTTTACAGAGATTTATGTGAAATGATGGTTAAATGTAATATACCATTTCACAAGCTCGAAAATAATTATTTTAAGGACTTTCTGGAAAAATATACACAACGAATAGTTCGCTAAGTGTTGCACGTCTTGGTAGTTTCAGGGTTCTCAAAAACAATTACACGTTTACAAGCTCGCGATCTGAAAATGTCAGACGCCCTTAATTTAATAGAAGAACTTGAAATAAACGTGAATGTTCTAGATGTACAGGGTAATACTATTGGCGAAAAAGTTAAGAATAAACTTAAAGACGACTTACACAAGATCCCTGGTTATTCGGCATTGTGGCAAAAAACTGGCACAAAGGGGAGTAAAAGACAGTAACGTTCCTTATTTCCTGTTTGCTCCAGTAACGTCTTGTGATGTTGAGAGAAGTTTCTCTAAATAGAAACTGTTGTTGAGTGATCGCAGGAGAAGCTTTAATTTCGATACTTAACGCATGCACTTAGTTATAAATTGCAACAGTTGAAGTTCATTTGTTTCGCTCAAGAATGATTGACAGAAGTGACTCACTTTATATTAATGCGAGTGTACGTGTCCACAGTGTCCCAGCGGGTACTCCACCCCTCGATCTGATGTCAACAAACAACGACGTGAACTCCATGTGCACACAACTTGAAGGTAAGGGGCTAAAAATGAATGCTCTACTCATAAGTGACACCAATAAAACATCACTAATGAAGCAACTAGGCCAGGAGATAACGGGGTAGGGTAACTGATTATTGCTAAAATGTGAACTATATCATTACACGCATTCCCTCACTATCCTCTGCGTTCACTAGAATGACAAGTGCGAAAATTATATCGGAGGACGAGGATTCTCCCACGGGTCTCTCGTTTTGCTCGAAAAACTTTCTCTCATATAACAAAAACGTAACTCATAGTCCTATATTGGGTTACGACCTTCGATAATATCAAATGGAAATAGCCAGCCAGATATGTAAATTTCTCCATCCATCAAACTCGTGAAAAACGTTATTAACGCCTAGAGTAAGGATAATTTTCTGAACCTGGGATTGCTCTGTAGATATGGTGACCGTTGGGAACTACCTGGCCTATTCTGTGGTATCTTTGACGTTGAAAATGAACATTCAGGGGCTTTGTACACACAATAATATACCATCTATACCTATATATTTAATTTGAACTGTGGCGGAAAATTTTATGAAAACTATACATCCTGTGAGATTGTGTGATGTCTCAGTTGAAAGCTAATAATATTAATATTGCGGAAAAATCTAAATGCTTTGTAGCGAACTTCCTAAAAAGCTTTAAATTAAAAAAAAAAAAAAAAAACATATGTGCGTCCGTCGCAGCGAAACGTATACCGTAGGACATCTTGCAGTTCATTTCGTAGTGTTGTGCAGATGGCCGTGGTTCTTATCGAAGCCTTCTGTACATGCGAGATGTTGACGTCACAGTATCGTGCTTTTCGAGAACTCGATAATAATGGTTTGTTTATCTTTCAACTGTCACATGTTTTTTTTTTCGTGTTTCAATATATGTGTGCTTTTTAACTGGTGTTACTTAAAAATTAATAGTGTCGTCACGTTGTGAATTTAGTTCTTTTTTAGTTCATTATTTTGAGTGTAGCTGGTCGGCCAAGAAAACGTCGTAGAACTTTTAGATATGTAAACAGCATCAAGAACTTCTAAACGACTATGTAGAAATAATGTTCTTTGTAAAAATTAAAGAAATTATCCATGAATACAGTATTACATATTACGATATTAGTCCAATGAACGAAATGTGTCACCATGCTCTTCATCTTAAGTAGTAGCATTTTGTTGTGGTTTTAAATCTCTATGAAGCAGCAGTTGCTGCTACAAGCCACTAGTAGTCTATAATCACAACGAATCCAAGCGATTCCCATGGATCTAATTCATGATCTAATCCTTCCGCCCGCACTATGGCCCTACGGTCTAAATAATCCGTGGCGCTACAGCCCTTTACAGTCCGAAGCAGATCACCGAACCAGAATAGCAATATCGTGTGGTTAACACGATGATCCAATAATTATAGCTGGTTTTCCTAACCGGATTTCACTACCTATCGTAGCTCTTCAACTGCATCACGATGCTGGGTGGACACCGGTTCCATACACTGGCCGAAATTTCAGGAGAAAATTTCTTCCTCCATGAAGACTCGAACCAACGCGCATTCCGTAACGGGAGTCCTAGGCGGGATGCCTTAGACCACGACGTCACGGCGGGTGACACATTGGGATCTACTCAGCCTCCAGCAGAAATGAGTATTGTCGGACCATCGGATCTGTGCACCTTCAGCGCTGTCGTCGTTTTTGGAAAAGTTAACGCCTATACTCACTCCATTCCACCAGCTTTCCTCCCATCATGACAAACAGCAGGCCACGAACCTTGCCGAATAGGGATGTTGCCAAATTTCCGTCAAACAGTGTCATGTCTCTTGAATATTGTTCATTAATAATATGAGGTTAATTACTACTTATTCATTAATTTAAGTAGGTCTAATGACACTGATTGACTTCTACGATTAGTTAGAGATTATTATATGATTACAGTGGAATTTTGTTGGTTAAATAGAAATTACGTGAAGGGAATCCACAGTATTTCGTTTTTAAAGAGAAATGTTTTCGTCATAAATACTTCTCCTTCATCTCATTGTCTTATTTTGTTAGGTGTGGAACGTGATCTTGAAGTCTTAATAAAATTATAAAATTGTAGGAATGAATGAATACATAGTTATTTACCGTCTTTCTTTCTCATCCGGGCTAGGGACCGGCTATGGCGAAGTTACTATAAGCTACGATCTTATTATTTACATACTATATAATATAACATACTGATAATGTGCAGGAGTTCTAATTTATGCTTATGAAAATAATTTACATATTTACTTGTATTATGCATGAAATTACAGAAGGCATATCCCGGACATATCTGAATCTGAGTCACTACTATTGCTGCTGCTGCTGTCTTCACCCAAGTTGATAACAAATCTAGCTACTTCCTCTTCTATTAATCCGTAACGTTTCTCTCCCATCTTGGAAATTTATTGCTTCTCTCGCAACCTTCAATAATAATTTCTTCAAAGTCGGAACTTCTTTCTGCATGGTATAAAATTCTTGTATCTTTCTTCTTAAAATACAACGGTCCATATCATCTACAATAATTAAAGGTTCCCTTGGTCTGTTCTTCCCTGGTGATTCTAGCTTTTCATCTCCTGCACAGACTCCCTCTCTCCTGATTTTCTTGATTAGGCTCTCTGACTTACCTTTATAAATTACATAAAAATGTTGTATTATATCAGTATTAATTAAGTAAGTAATTTTAATACGTAATCAATTGAAATAAAATAAGCCTAACTGTGATCGCAGCTGCTCTTTTCGTTGCCTGATTTATAGGAAACAGATATTGACCTGTTTGTTTCTCTTCATCGAAAAATGTCATTACTTGCTTAATAATAATAATAATAATAATAATAATAATAATAATAATAATATTTGTTTCACCACTCCGTGCTACAGT
The DNA here is from genome assembly GCF_040183065.1 of Periplaneta americana. NCBI lineage: Eukaryota > Metazoa > Arthropoda > Insecta > Blattodea > Blattidae > Periplaneta > Periplaneta americana. The sequence goes on from NC_091132.1 coordinate 112,024,883, forward strand.
ATTCATGTTGATTTGACAACACTGGACTGCAAGTGCAAATAAATTGTCCCGCAAGAAGGCCAAAATTGTGAATAGTGGGGGACAGAAAGGGAGATGGATAGAAAAGAGAGAGATAGGAATGCAGGGAGAGAAATGAATTACCGAGGCTGAGAAGGAATTAGGGTTCAGTTCGCATATCTTACGGGGGCACAGATCCGATGGTCCGACAATACCAGACTAGTTACCTTGAATACCAGAGGCGTTTCCTTGGGACTAAAGGCGACGGCGGGCACATAGGACTGACATTAAATGCCGACTGTGTGTAAAGGTCGGAGCTTACCTCCCGCCACCCTCTGGGTCGATTTTGCCTGTCATGAGGTTGATCTCACTTATTTTATATTTATTTAGTTGTTTCATTTATTCTTTACTCATTTCTGTATGTATTGCATTCAAATGATTCTCTATATAGTCATCATGTTATGTGCCGGTGAATACGTAACAGCCTAGAAGCCTGTTTTCTATACTACTATTGCTTACATGTAGATGAAGGTTTCTTAGGCCTGCATTTTCTTCAATAACTTGAGGAATGTTGAAATCTCTCACGTCTTCATATGGGCTCATATACAGTGTTCTCAATGATGTCATTTTGTTCAGTGCACTGGGCTGAAAATGAAACAGATCCAGTTTTAATTGTTATAAGCCAATTAGTGTGGCTGTACTGTAATATTATGTCTCAGTAAACATTGTACAGAGTATATATATATATAGTATATTTTATAGAACACTCCATTGAATAAATTCGAAGAATAACAGTTTCTTAATTAAACGCCCCTAAATAAGGCAATGAATTACTGGTATTGGATCATAGAAACGTTTATTATGCCCTTGGGAGCGACGTTTTACCTAATAAATTTGGTTAGTGGTAGGCCTGTAGCAAATTTCCTAAGTTATAAAAGTGGTACGCCATTAAAAAAGGTTGAGAATCTCTGCACTACACCATTCATGTCGAGTTAACATGGAACCAAATTTGCCATACTTATTTTCTTATGTACGGTACCTCATACTTCATTCCTAATATACAACCGTGAAGCAAGCATTGTATAATCACAAATAACATTAAAGCCGTAGAGAGTTATGCAGTACAGTGTACCAGCAAATTCTTGAACAAAATTGTGGACTGGTATGCTCATTAAGATAGAGAAAGTACCTCGAAATAGTTGAGAGTCAGGTGCCGTATGTCGAGTTCTTGGAGGTACTCCATCGCGCCCTGGAAACTGGCACTGCTGAGGGTCGTGATGGGATTGGCGGCAAGTTCCAGGTACTTCAGGTGGTTCATGGAGCGCGCTGCCGAAGGCACGGCCTGTGTTAATGTTCAAAGTTGTGTCATATTAGTCATTTTCTTGGAGAATATTATATTATTTGATATTCATTATCGTTAGTAGTGACCAGGATTTATGCTTCTGATACTTCTTCTGGTTAACTGAAAGCGTAAATTGTTCGACCCAACGCCATGTCGGCCTATGTGTACTTCTTCTAACTTTGGCTCACCCTGTTAACATTCTGGCATTTGGTCATCTGTCATGTCACTATGGTTATTGTCATCCATACTTACCTATTATAATTATAACGGTTTGTTTAGGCGTACATTTAAATTTCCTTAATTATTATTACTATTATTGTTATAGTGCAACCCTTACTTAAAGAAACCTGAAGATTTTATAAACGTCTTTAGAGAAGCTTAATTGTCATTATTTTACTATACTTACTTACTTCTTTACTGGCTTTTAAGGAACCTGGAGGTTCATTGCCGCCCTCACATAAGCCCGCCATCGGTCCTTATCCTGAGCAAGATTAATCCATTCTCTATCATCATATCCCACCTCCCTCAAATCCATTTTAATATTATCTTCCCATCTACGTCTCGGCCTCCCCAAAGGTCTTTTTCCTTCGGCCTCCCAACTAACACTCTATATGCATTTCTGGATTTGCCCATATGTGCTACATGCCCTGCCCATCTCAAACGTCTGGATTTAATGTTCCTAATTATGTCAGCTGAAGAATACAATGCGTGCAGCTCTGCGTTGTGTAACTTTCTCCATTCTCCTGTAACTTCATCCCTCTTAGCCCCAAATATTTTCCTAAGCACCTTATTCTCAAACACCCTTAACCTCTGTTCCTCTCTCAAAGTGAAAGTCCAAGTTTCACAGCCATACAGAACAACCTAACTTTCAGATTTTTGACAACAGACTGGATGACAAAAGCTTCTCAACCGAATAATAAAAGGTATTTCCCATATTTATTCTGCTTTTAATTTCCTCCCGAGTGTCATTTATATTTGTTACTGTTGCTCCAAGATATTTGAATTTTTCCACCTCTTCGAAGGATAAATATCCAATTTTTATATTTCCATTTCGTACAATATTCTGGTGACGAGACATAATCATATACTTAGTCTTTTCGGGGTTTACTTCCAAAACTATCTCTTTACTTGCTTGAAGTAGAATTTCCGCGTTTTCCCTAATCGTTTGTGGATTTTCTTCTAACATATTCACGTCATCCGCATAGACAAGAAGGTGATGTAACCCGTTCAATTCCAAACCCTCTGTGTTATCCTGGACTTTCCTAATTGCATATTCTAGAGCGAAGTTAAAAAGTAAAGGTGATAGTGCATCTCCCTGCTTTAGCCCGAAGTGAAGTGGAAAAGCATCAGATAGAAACTGGCCTATACGGACTCTGCTGTAAGCATTATTTTACTATGTAAAATACAATTGTATTATTGGATGAATAAACTGTAGACAAACCTGAACGCAGGACTCGACTCCCTGTCGAGCCTCCTACAGATTCCGGTTGTGCACGCAACTTGCTTTCAGTGTAGTAACGACAGCTTGACATATCACAAAATATTAATTTAAAACATTACTGAAATGCTGCAGCAAATCTAATTTACGATTTCTGTCTACTTCGATAAAACTTATAAAAAATAATCGGATGTTACTTCAATAATTTAGTGGAACAAATCATGTGAAAAAATGTGTCGTAAGTAAAGTTCAAGGTAAATGGAAAAAGGTGTGACGGAAAACATGAATCAAGTATTGTAAAATAATGTTGGGTACAGTATTCCTGGTTCAATTGCTGACACCCACTCAAGATGTGGTGATTTTTCGCTAAATCTGAATCACGATACTGATTTAATAGTAAACATTCAATACTTCCTTATTTTAAGTTTGCTCCTGTGATATAGAGGAGTTTCTTCCTATTTATAAGGCATTGTTGACTGAAAATCTTCAGTCCTTTACGTCTGAAAACTTACACATATTATTCTTATGTATCGAAATTCTGTGTTTAATACAAAAATCCAGCAATATCCATGCAAACTGGACATTTAAATGTAACATACCCTTTTAAATCAACAACAATGCGTGAAGGGAATATAATGGTGAAGCAGTGCGCAGTCTCGCCCGTTCTCGTACTACGTGATGACGTCACGCGGGAAGCATTGCGAACTCTCTCGCAGCTTGCTAGCTCAGTTCAGCTCAACTCCGTAATTTTTTGAAGTGGAGTAGGTTAATTGATTATGAATATCAAGAAAGCAGAACCAAATATGGCATTTTATATTACTTGTTATTAATTAAATACACTAACTTTTATTAATTCTGTATGTTTAAAACATAAAGTAATTTTAAGCACAAGAGGTGGATACAGTCACCCCATTCGGAATTTAAAATAACAACACGCCTGCTTACTTACTTACTTATTGGCTTTTAAGGAACCCGGAGTTTCATTGCCGCCCTCACATAAGCTCGCCATTGGTCCCTATCCTGAGTCCCTATCCATTCTCTATATCATCATATCCCACCTCCCTCAAATCCATTTTAATATTATCTTCCCATCTACGTCTCGACCTCCCTAAAGGTCTTTTTCCCTCCGGCTTCCCAACTAACACTCTATATGCATTTCTGGATTCGCCCATACGTGCTACATGCCCTACCCATCTCAAACGTCTGGATTTAATGTTCCTAATTATGTCAGGTGAAGAATACAATGCGTGTAGTTCTGTGTTGTGTAACTTTCTCCATTCTCCTGTAACTTCATCCCTCTTAGCCCCAAATATTTTCCGAAGCACCTTATTTTCAAACACCCTTAACCTATGTTCCTCTCTCAAAGTGAGAGTCCAAGTTTCACAACTATACAGAACAACCGGTAATATAACTGTTTTATAAATTCTAACTTTCAGATTTTTTGACAGCAGCCTGGATGATAAAAGCTTCTCAACCGAATAATAACACGCATTTCCCATATTATTATGTGTTTAATTTCCTCCCGAGTGTCATTTATATTTGTTACTGTTGCTCCAAGATATTTGAACTTCTCCACCTCTTCGAAAGATAAATTTCCAATTTTTATATTTCCATTTCGTACAATATTCTCGTCACGAGACATAATCATATACTTTGTCTTTTCGGAATTTACTTCCAAATCTATCTCCTTACTTACTTCCGGTAAAATTCCCGTGTTTTCCCTAATCGTTTGTGGATTTTCTCCTAACATATTCACGTCATCCGCATAGACAAGCAGCTGATGTAACCCGTTCAATTCCAAACCCTCTCTGTTATGCTGAACTTTCCTAATGGTATACTCTAGCGCAAAGTTAAAAAGTAAAGGTGATAGTGCATCTCCTTGCTTTCGCCCACAGTGAATTGGAAACGCATCTGACAGAAACTGACCTATACGAACTCTGCTGTACGTTTCACTGAGACACATTTTAATTAATCGAACTAGTTTCTTGGGAATACCAAATTCAATAAGAATATCATATAAAACTTCTCTCTTAACCGAGTCATATGCCTTTTTGAAATCTATGAATAACTGATGCACTGTATCCTTATACTCCCATTTTTTCTACATTATCTGTCGAATACAAAATATCTGGTCAATAGTTGATCTATTACGCCTAAAACCACACTGATGATCCCCAGTAATTTCATCTACATATGGAGTTAATCTTCTCAAAAGAATATTGGACAAAATTTTGTACGACGTCAACAAAAGTGATATTCCTCGAAAGTTACTACAGTTAGTCTTGTCCCCCTTCTTAAAGATAGGTACGATTATGGACTCCTTTAATTGTTCTGGTACAATTTCCTTTTCCAAAATAACAACACGCGTCGAAAAAAAATCTGAATCTAAATTTAAAAAGTAATAAACAAGTTCACCAAAATTCAGGTGTAACAATTCTTCAGTTCATCTATAATAGATCTACATATTACAATTATTTAAGAGTAAATAATTGAATTATTGAAACAGCAGTATAATTTGTGAGATAAAAATAACTATAAAGCTACCTACTAAAATTAATTTTACATTACACATTCAGTTTATGACAAATGGGCCGGTTTCACCAACCTTCACTAAGTTTTTAATGATTCTTTAATAATTAATTATTTATTTACTGGTTCATTAAATCATTTTTATATCTCACCAACCATGTTTAGCCAAACGAACCGGTAAAACTATCATTAAATTTAGTGATAGAAATTTCCGTCCTTAAATTTTTAATGGTTCGTTAGTTGCAATATAAAATGGCGGAACGTTTCGACATAGAATTGTTAGGCCTATATCGGGAACTGCTCGAAAATTAAGAGTCAGATGAAGATAATGTTAATCATTTAAGAAACGATCATTTTGAAAATTTGAATGTCATAAAAATTCACGAAAGATACCGCGTCATGAAGATCGTGGTACTCAAAATTTTAGAAGAAATTGATCATAGGTTAGAATGTCACAAAAACAGCCGAGACAAAGCTGAAACTAGTCAACTAGGTAACAATACAACTGAGTTTTTATTTTAACACATGAAAGTGGTTATTATAACTGTACCTAAGAAATATTGGTAAATTAATACATAATATGTATTCAAATATAACAAAACTTAATTAATATATTAACTTTCATTTATTAGAATTATATTATAGCTAGCGATAAGATATGTTTGCACTGGCTTTAAAACAGAAGCGAAAGAATGGATTCATGGAATTTATATATCATCGAAGGAAATTTCATTTCTAGCAGGATAACAACCTCGCGCACACCGCCATAAATGTTCAAAGACGGTTCACGGAAAGGCATGAAAACGAGGAGGATTGACAAATATCGAGACAACCCACCTCAAAATCCAGATCAGTTGTGGGATCAAGTTCTAGCTACCTGGGAAGATCTCGCTGAGGACCAGAACTATTTCCGCGATCTGATGGACTTAATGCCCCGAAGATGCCAGGCAGCGATAGACGCCAGTGGCATGTGAACAAAGTATTAGATCCACATGTGTATTTTTTTATTTTTCTTTAATTTGTTTGTTTATCTTTGTTGTATTTCGGGAAGAAAATTGATCTCCCAAGAGTTTTCTTAATTCTCCTAGTGGAGCCAGGGTTGCGAAATAATTCGTTTTACTACAAAAATAGAAAAATAAGACAACATGTATAGAAATTAGTTACGATAATAAAAAAATAGTTCTCACCGAGAGTCGAACTCAGGTCCCACGGTTGACAAGCCAGCAAGCTAATGACTGCTCCACCAGAGCCGAGACGTAACAAGCGTTACGAGGCATATAATAGGTGCTCGGCTTGAAGTCTACGGAGACAGCGCATATGAACGTACTCGTGTAAATCGCGGCCAAAATTTCAACATTTCCACTACCAAGAGACATAACAAAACTGTTTTCTAATACTGTACACGATTTGCGATATAGTAGACTGTGGTTTCGTATAAAGATGTTCTGATATAGTTACGAAAAATTCATAGATTGCATTTATTTATCCTTAATGAGCCATTACTTACTGTTCATTAAATGTTAAGAAAATTTGGTTGGTAAGGAGCTCGCATTTTAGTGAATCATTAAATATTTTAATGTTCAGTAGTTAATGTTCCATTTGGACTGCTTTACTGAAGGTTGGTGAAACCGGTCCATAGACGTAGTTTTGCTAAATATACTGTGGTAAAGCTCAAATGTCACTGTATGATGTGCGTTATTCCAAGTACCTCATCGATTTAAAAATGTGTCACATTAATAGCATTACTGATACAAGAATAACATTCAATATAATATATATAAACAAAGAATTAACACCGTGCACGTAAACACAACAGCTGTTTGTTTTGTTCCTCGAGGACTGCGATGCGAATTAGCGCGCCGCTGCTGCTTCCCAAGTGACGACATGCGCAGTAGAAAACGAGTTTGAGTCAACCGTCTGCTACACCATTATATTCCCACCACGCAACAATGGTACATAAAACAAACTCTACTGCAAAAATGTGTGCTTAAATTAACCTATGATTATTTTGTATGCAAAATAAAAAGAAAATAAAGTAATTACCTATTTTTATGTGCATTTTTTGGGGAGGTGGGATATCATGATAGAGACTGGATTAGCCTTGCTCAGGATATGCACCGATGGCGGGCTTATGTGAGGGCGGCAATGAACCTCCAGGTTCCTTAAAAGCCATGTGTAAGTATGTGTATTTTTTATTTTGTTGCACTTTTAAAATACCTACAAGCCGTTATTGCATTTTTAAAATTGCATTTTACCCTCCTTAACCGCATTTATGGGACTGGGTAGTCTGAACGTATGATTGTTGTGTATAAGAGAAGAAATTTTGCTATAACTCTTAAACGTTTGAATCTATCAATTTATAACTTTTACAGAATACAGAATATTTGCAAATATATTTTGGTTTTCAGATTATCTTTCTATCTCATATTCTTTATTTTATAAAAATGATTGAACCTGCAAAATATTAACTAAATCTATACATCTTGATTACACAACTTTTAATACTGTATCACTTCCGAATATGTATGATAAAACTTTCTTGTGTTAAATTCTAACGTACCTTGTTTACATGTTTCGATCTATTTATGGGTCATCTTCAGAACTGATCGTTGCTGGTTTTATGCCTCTTGTTTTGTTTCCTGTGAGGGTGTGTTCGTGTGGTGTAAAGTGGAGTCAAAGAGTCTGTGTGTTCTGAAATTGAGTTGTGTTGAGAATTTCATTGGGGTGTGTTTTTGTGTGTCTGTATACGTATTTCATATTGTTCTAGTGTGTTTAGTTTCTGGCTTTTTGGTTGGATGTGTAGTATTTCCATGTCTGTGTTGATGTCTCTGTAGGTGTGGTTAGCATGTTTGATGTGTTCTGCATATGTGGAGGTGTTTTGTAATTTTTTATGGCTGTGATGTGATCTTTGTAATGTGTTTGAAATGATCTGCCTGTCTGTCCTATGTAGAAGTTGTTGCAAGTGTTACATTTGAGTTACAAAACACCTCCACATATGCAGAACACATCAAACATGCTAACCACACCTACAGAGACATACACAGACATGGAAATACTACACATCCAACCAAAAAGCCAGAAACTAAACACACTAGAACAATATGAAATACGTATACAGACACACAAAAACACACCCCAATGAAATTCTCAACACAACTCAATTTCAGAACACACAGACTCTTTGACTCCACTTTACACCACACGAACACACCCTCACAGGAAACAAAACAAGAGGCATAAAGACCAGCAACGATCAGTTCTGAAGATGACCCATAAATAGATCGAAACATGTAAACAAGGTACGTTAGAATTTAGCAGAAGAAAGTTTTATCATACATATTCGGAAGTGATACAGTATTAAAAGTTGTGTAATCAAGATGTATAGATTTAGTTAATATTTTGCAGGTTCAATCATTTTTATAAAATAAAGAATATGAGATAGAAAGATAATCTGAAAACCAAAATATATTTGCAAATATTCTGTATTCTGTAAAAGTTATAAATTGATAGATTCAAAAGTTTAAGAACACACTCACAGGAAACAAAACAAGAGGCATCAAGTCTAGCAACGACCAGTTCTGAAGATGACGCATAAATAGGTCGAAACAGGTAAACAAGGTACGTTAGAATTTAACACAAGAAAGTTTTATCATACATATTCCGAACTAAATTTAAGTTAAAAACATAGGCATTTAGGAACAGAAACCTTTTTTACTACAAGCTCATAATTAATTGAAGCATATTCCCAGTCCAGTTGGCTATATTTTCTGTTATTTTAATCACATCATGAACATTCTGTCAATAAAGAAAAATTATTTTATATCCTGAAAAAAAAAATACTTAAAACTTTTCATATTTTTTCATACTTTTCTGGCTGCAAAATCCATAATAATTTTGATGACAATATGAAAGTGGTCAAAATCGGCCTTAATGAGAACGCAAAATAAGGTTAAAATACAAAACAAATTGTCAGAAAGTGTTTTAACCCATAATGGAATTAGACAGGGTGATTCTTTATCAACGCTGTTATTTAACATTGGCCTGGAACGAATTATCAGAAAGATTATTATTAATCCTGGTGGAACAATATTTAACAGAATGTTCCAATATTTTGCATTTGCTGATGATGTTGCTATATTTTCACGGAATGTATCCTCTCTTAATGACGACTTGAGGCAGATACAACATGAGACAAACATATCAGGTCTGGAGATTAATAGTACTAAAACAAATATATGAATAACGCAGCCAAAAGTAATAACAACTTAAACACTATTGTTTTAAATGATGTAACCCTTGAGAATGTCTCTAACTTTAGACATCTTGGCTCGACACTTACTGATGACAACAATATGCTGACAGAGATTAAGGGGAAAATTGCTATTGGTAATCGATGTCTTAGAGCATTAGATAGAATCATAAGAACCAGATATATCTCAAGAAAGGTTAAAGTGAGAATTTATAAGACTATCATTAAACCTACGGTTACTTTTGGAAGCGAAACTTGGACCCTACCTGAACGAGCAATAACTATCTTAAACACTTGGGAAAGGAAAATTTTAAGAAAAATTTATGGTCCTGTTTATGATAAGGGAGTTTGGAAAATCAGGACTAATTCTGAGTTACAAGTATTATATAAGGATACAAATATTGTCACTGACATAAAAATCAGAAGGTTGGAGTGGCTGGACCACATCATCAGGATGGACAATAATAGAATTCATAAAATACTACTAGATGTGAAACCAAGTGGTAAAAGGAGAGTTGCTAGGCCCAAATTACGATGGCTGGATGATGTCCAAGATGATCTTGTCAAGGCAGGAATTAGGAGTGGAGGCGGACAGCGTTGGATAGAGAGGATTGGGCGAAGATTCTTAAGAAGGTCAAGGCTAAATTAAAATGGCTGTAGGACCACAGATGATGACGATGAAAGTGGTCATGCTTCTTCACTACAATATGAAATAGGAGTATGCAAAATTTCAACCTCCTAACCCGTGTACATTCTGAGAAAAACGTTCTTAAAATTCTGGTGTTTTTAACTTAGGGGAGAGTCGGGTAGTATCGGACATAGGGTAATATCGGACAGTGAGTTTCTTTCATCTACCACACGATGATAGTACATGATTTACATGGTTACGTTTCTGTGATGTCGCATAGAGAAACGTAACCATGTCATTCAGGTACTACCATATGGTGGTAGATGAAAGAAACGCACTGTCCGGTATTACCCGATGTCCGATACTACCCGACTCTCCCCTAGATTTAATTAATATTTTTCAGGTTCAAATTTGTTTTATATAAAATCACGTATATGAGGTAAAAAGATAATCTAAAAACCAAAATATACCTATGTGTATGCTGCAAAAATTGTAACTTTATACCGTAGATCAGGTATGCTCAAAATTGTAAAAGCACCGATTACACGGATGATGCTGCTCTGCATAACACACACAATGTACGGACTGGGCTCCGCAACTATAGTCCCGTCGCTCTAATTTCCGGCAGCCAATCACGTTGCAGGTCGGCTACATTTAAACGTTCGCGTCTTGTGATTCGCTGATGATGACGTCATGCATTTCCTAAAGCTCGATAAATACTTAATATAATCGCCCGCCATTTTAACTCTTTTGTTGGCGTTCGCAGAAAGCACACGAGGACGTTATTTGCCGCTCAATTATTTGCTCAATTACAGTGCGTTTGATTTATTATCTTAGGTGCTACGACATGATAATGTTTAACGGTATGGCAAATAGATTCCTCGTATGGTAGCTCGACAACGAAAGAACAAAAATGGCGAACGATACTACCTACCTAGACTTCATAGAGCAGGCCTGCACAAACAGCGCTCAACGAGCGCGCGCGTTCTTTCGGAGCGGGAGAGCGGTGTTTACCGCTCGCCGAAACGGGGAGGAAGATATAATACGTCAGAATGACATACTTGCTATAGGTAGAGGGGAGGGAAACGACCACTCAGTTATCTAGTGGAGTGCAGTGTGTAGGCCTATTCTCAGTAACTGTTTCACGTTGCTTACCTACTGCTACAGTATAGTATGGAGGAATCTAAAAGACGGAACATAACATTTAACGATTTACAGCTCGAACTTATTGATCTTCAATATGACCTAAGCGCTAAAGATCGTTTGAATAATACTACTAGCCTGCTTGAGTTTTACAAGACTAAAAATTAACAATAATATCCACGACTACACAGGCTGGCTGTGAAAATGATCGCTATGTTTGGCTCAACATTTATATTTGTGAGCAACTGTTTTCTATAATCAACTTTAATAAAGGCAGACATCGAACATCTGTAACTGATGTTTCATTATGATCAGTAGGCTATTGTTCCTTTCAGCTGCCAACAGCATAAAACCTCGTTTTGATGACTGATGAATAAAAATATAACAAAATGATATTGTACATTTAAGTAGCTATAGAATTTCTATTACCTCTGTAAAATAAATATTTCTTTATTAATTAATAATAGTCCAAGATAGTTTTGCAAACACTGAATGGGAATTTATTTCATAAGCACTCATAGTACTTTCGTTTGTGTACATTTTGTACGAGATCACCCCTTCTTCCAGTCCACCCTCATAACAGAGCGCAGCTAATATCTGCATTCCACTCATGAGCTGTGAGCTGGCTCGAAGAGCGCTAACCTTGTGCAGGCCTGTTATAGAGCCTTCACTTCCTAAGACGTAAGCAAAGAGGAGGAGTCACGCCGGGAATAACAACGTCGCGACTATATATTGCAGCACCGCCCGTGGTATAGTTCTTACTCTTACAAATACGGATAATAAACTGAATTTTAAAAAGAAAAAAGGATACACTGTAATATTCAGTTATTACATTATTTATTATATTTAATATAGTTATGCTATTATTATGGGTAATGTTATTTTCATATTCCACCATACATTGGGGTCTATTCAACATGTGCATTCTTTTTTGCAAGTAATCGGAAATCTATTTCCAACGCATTTACTACAATGCGCAGCTGGCTCAAAAGATGCTCATCTGTTAATTGGGATCTATGTTTCGATTTAGTAACCTTCATTCCCGAAAATAATTGTTCGCACACATATGTCGAAGCGAAGGTAGCTAACGTAGTGACAGCGAATAAGGTCATCTTAGAATATTTCGTTTAGTTCATTTTTCAAATAATTCTATGCTTGTCAAGTTATATTCTCTGTATTTATTTCTGAATTCTACGTTACTTTGTACATCAATTAACTCGTCCTGGAACTGCACTCTCACGGATTGTACTAAATTTACTATGAAAGGATAAACAAAAAGATTAATATCACTTTTCATACGTTCAAATCACAAAATCTATGTCCTATGAATTCACATTTGAACTGTTCCAGCAGGCTACACACATATAATTAGCTATATTTTGATCAGGCACTATACATCTCTTTACAAGTTTATCATCCATGAAGGGTTTTAGTGCCTTAGCTAATTCCCAACATATTACATAACTTGCTCCTAAACATAGACTCTGAATTGTTCGACTCTCTTCAGTGTTTGACCTTTCATTAAGTGCTTTCAATTCTTGAAGCTGTAGCGCACGTTGCATTCCTGAAAAATTATTTTATCAAAATATGTATTCTAATCGAAATTCTATATTACTGGAATAAAATAATAATAATAATAATAATAATAATAATAATAATAATAATAGTATTAGGCCTAGTAATAATAATGATAACAATAGTAATAATGATAACAATAGTAACAATAATAATAATGATAATAATAATGTTGGTATATGAATACATATTACAGGAAACAGCTTCCCTGTTACTTCGGCATGTTCTGGATAGCAGAGCCTATAATGTAGTTTTATGCTGCTCAGTAGTAGTCCTGATAGTACTTAAAACATAGTAAACACTTTCAGTGGCGGACGGTGGATTTGAAAGTTGAGCAGGCCAAGACGTGAATGATGAGAATATAAAAATATAAGGTCGTGGCGTACCTCATTACCAAGCGCAGAATTTATAGATTTTAAGAAATTAAAATTAGGTTTTCCAATTTATGTTTTAGGATTTTATATCTTATGTTTAGGAATTTATATGATTTTACGGAGAAAAAAATAAAAATAAACAACATACTGTTAATATATTACAACGGCTAGGTAAAGATTGCCTCTCTTTAGGACACTCTAAGTCCTAACCTACGAATTAGGTCTTTTTAGGTCATATTGAATTTAAGAATCTTACTCTTTGCTACATAAAACGAATAAGAAAAGCAATATTTCGAGAGTAACGAGATAGCAACAAAATTGATTCGAACGTAAGAATCGGAGGCTTGCTCATTTCTATTACACAGTCTAATTTTACAGCAAATTAGCTGGACGTTCCTCTTTCTTCGCAAACCGATCAAATAGGTCACAACATACTGAATAACTGCTACTAGAAGAAGCTAGAGACAAAGCTAAGCTCTAAACTCTCGATATACTGTATTTAAAATACTGTATAAGTAAATACATCTCCTAACACAAAATAATAAAATAACAGGAACACCCGCAAGCAAGAGAAAATCTAACAACATAAATGAAAACTTTTACGCAGGGAGAGAAAACTAACAACACGTGACTCGATTTTCTAAAACCAAGAAGAGAGAAAGAGAGAGAGCTTCCCAATACAGCCGAAACCAGCCATGACTATAAGCAGTACAGCTGTCAGCGGTGGGTAGAACGTCTCCAAATCGGCTCCCCTCGCGCGTTCTAGTCAAGTTTAAACACTCTTCTACCAGCTATCTTATTGGTTGAACTGCTGTTGTCATGGTTACCGGGGAGTAGCGTCATGTAGCCGACTCCTCTCTCCCGCTCTCGCATAGACACTGCAGGCTGCTAGATGTCGACTGTACAGGTTACAGCGCTATCTGTTATTTTTCAGTGCGAAACTATCTACAGTATAGCGAGCGGACATCACCAACCGAATGTGGTCGACTTTACGTAACTTACATCTTATCGTAGTGAATAGTAAAATTAATATAAAAGAAAAAATGTTCGTCATTTGTTGCAACTTGTCTGTGATCTTAATTCAGCTGAAATTATTACTGCCATATTGTGTTCTGGTAAAATATTAGGGGAGGCTCGGCCTCCCTTGCCTCCCCTGAAAATTCGCCGCTGAACACTTTACGTTTTTACCGAACGCACAAGAAAAATAGTCTTCCTCCCACACTGTACGCAATGATCGTTTGCTTACAAAAGATTTTGATTGTGTCATTGCCCCGCACTGTTCGTATTTTTACTAAGTACTTGAACTGCCTTCCACAGTCATCCGTCGAGCTTCGAACTAGGAACAGCACGCTCTACATTGGAAGGTTGTGATTACAGAACCTAATCGGGAGTCAGAGAATGAGCATACCTGCCGTAGATTCTAAAAAAAGTTGAAGGGTTATAGCAAAATTTGTTCACTTATTTCAGTTACACACAACTCAGACTGACCAGTCCCATTTAAATCCTACCCGTAGCCATTATTCTTCAAACAGTTTGACTGTTGCTGGCTGAAATACCTGCAGCTGGTTGTAGGAGACGTCTAACCGTCTCAAGGAGGTGAGGTTGCTTGCCATTTCGGCAGGAATGTCTTCGATGTGATTGTCGGAGAGGCGTAGAGTTCTGAGGGCGGGCAGAGGCAGGTCTGGCACAGATCCCAGGGACACGTTCCTCAGACGCAGTTCCAGCAGGGAGTCCTCCAGTCCCTTGAAGCTGCGGCCGCGAGTCTCCAGCACCAGCTCGGGGTTGTGGCTGAGGTCCAGGAAGGACAGGTGGTTCAGAGACGAGAACGTCGAGTCCTCGATCCGCACCAGGCGGTTGTGAGACAGATCTAGCCATGTCAGAGACTGAAACACAGTTTGCATGTTGTCCGTGTTCTGAGTTAATTGAAGTATGGGCCGTAACAACGTTGTAAGCGACGCAATTTTCAAAAGTGAGATTTCCATTTAACAAAGTGTTATGTGTTTCTCTGCATCACTAGAAACTACAGTAACAATCACTAGTTGTGTGAGCAGGATTCGTTGAATAGTTAGCTACCCTGTAACAACGTTGTCAGTAAGATAGTACGGAGGAAAGTAGACCTGTACTGTTGTCCTCTACATAGAAACATGCAAATTCGGGAAGAAAGCTTCAAAGGAACGTGGTTGAGTGAAAACAAAATGTTCGGAAAAGACTCAGAAATAAGAGAAAGAATATCCTTAGCTTCAGAAATACAAGCATACCATTAAGCACTTCCCTCTTCGATAATAGATTCGGTTAGTATTCAGATTTAGGAGTGCTTGTGTTGACGTTATATTTCGTGTTATTCTTCGTGTTATATAATAGGATGCGAAACTGCGGTCAGCACCATCTGGTGGCAGGGGGCTCAAATAAGATGATCAGCGCCCAACGTCGTAGGTGGTGAACATTAGAACTACGTGTTGGGTACGTTACCTAGAGTTCTCTATTTATCCGTTCGAGATGTTGCTCGAGGAAGCAAGATGGCAGACAGAAACTTGCTAATAAGTGAACATAAAGTGATACTACGTGTGTGTATAAGCAGTGTATGTTAAACAGTGATGTTTATGGACGTTGTAAAAATAGTGTCGTTGAATGTATTGTAAAGTAATAGTAATATAATAAATTTAACTATCTAAGTAGTTTTTGCAGACTTTTCCATTGCGCTGTACAATCAATCTTCCTAACGTATCCAGCTGTTTGCTGACAACATAAGGTCCACTATAGTCCACTGTAGTCTATTCAGTTGTTGTTTTTCACGAGAAATGAGGGGTATTTTGATCGGTGTTTATTATAGATACCTGTTGCTAGTAGCTAGAGTTGGGGTGTAGTCAATATATACTGCAGGGCTGTGTCTTCTGCAACTGGTACTGATGATTTTAATTTACTTCTTTTGTGGTTTATGGATGGACAGTATAGAAGAATGTGTTCCAGTTCTTCATCATGATTATTACACCACAGACAAGTAGGATTATCAGAAATTTGAAATCGATGTAGGTACAATTGAGTGACAATGTGATCTGTTCTGGCTCTTGTTAAAAATGTTTGAACATGTCTGAGCAAGTTTTTGTACATTTCCAGGTCATTTGGTTTCTTTTGTACAGACTGTAAAATTTTTCCTTTGTCAGAAGAGAGCCAATTGTTGATCCATAGGTTTGTAAAATGAGAGTTTACTGAAGCAAAAGTACTGGATAGAGACATCACTTGAAGAGGTCTTGGTTGCAAATATGTTGCCATTGAAATGTTATTTCCTTTTGGAGTTAAAATACAATAACTACCCAAAGAATACAATCCCAATTATCTAACCTTTTGCTTTAATTTTGTCTCTGTCTGGTTATATTTTAATTGGGTAATGTAAAATAGATCGTCTCTTTTATTTTCCTGTTGGCTCCGGTAAGAATTTTCAGTAGAAGATGCTGTGAGGAATAAAAATGTAAATGGCTTATTTTAAATTGGGTTAGTTTTGAATATCGTTGAGGGTGGGAGGGAATAGTTTCTGCACAGTTTAACATTTTCGTCACCAGGTGCGCTGCTAAATGCATGGAGTAATTAGTTTTTATTTTCGCTACTTGGTGCGCTGCTAGATGTAATAAGTTCGCCTACTCCCAACAGGTGACAGAAAGATCAATTTCTACATTAGCGCCTCTAGCATGTGTTACGGGAAACTCAGTAAGTTTCGCATCCTATTATATATTTATCCATGTAATATCATTCTTTTTATGTGCATTAACAAATGAAGGGTACACGGAAAAACGATCAAGGTCCATCAAAAATCGAAATTGAGTTAATAATGCTATCTTATAGTGGAAAGAAAGTACTATCATGTGGTCTAGCTAGTAATAAGAAATCATCATTCTTGACATTCCACTATGTCAATTTCTATTACATACACACATAACTAAGTATTAAGTGCTTAAACTTTAAAATTCGTTTTTCTCGAAACTTTCTAAAATGGACCTTGATCGTTATTCCCGTGTACCCTTCAAATACATTTATAAATGGGCTCGAATGACTTTAATTGTTAAACTCCTCGTAGTTGTCCAAATATTAAATATTAGTCTCTCAGTTGCTCTCTAAATTCTAAATGCTTTCTGTTTGTTTGAATGTAAAGATATGGTTAACTGTGTATCCGAAATGAAATCTTGAACTACCGGAGTAACTGAAGATACTCAGTATTCAGTATGAAGTGATTTAGTCGTCCATGGTAGCCGAGCATTTTATCTTGTTCGTCATTAAATCCTAGGTTACAGCCGAGAACGACTATTGCTTTCAAATTCCTTACCATGAGTTTCTCCAAAAAGGAAGTAAAGTTGGAGATCCTGTCCCATAGATTTCAGACACGTAGAAGAACCTTGTATATGAATGAAACAACAACAAAGTTTTGCTGCTTTGTAGACGGAAATAGGTAGCTTTAGGCAAAAGTCTCGATACGGAGTGCACAGCTTCTGCAGGACGTTTCATGGCTTGAATAATTTTCTGATTGACAAATAAGGTAGCAAAGAAGAAAATATGAGCATAATAAAGTAATAGGCGGAGATGTATTCTAGGTGTATGGCGAACAAGCTCTGCAACATAGAAACTGGTTCTGGTTGTAGATTTCTCTGCAACATAGAAACTGGTCTGGTTGTAGATTTCTCTGCAACATAGAAACTAGTTCTGGTTGTAGATTTCTCTGCAATATAGAAACTAGTTCTGGTTGTAGATTTCTCTGCAACATAGAAACTAGTTCTGGTTGTATATTTCTCTGCAACATAGAAACTAGTTCGGGTTATAGATTTCTCTGCAACATAGAAATTAGTTCTGGTTGTAGATTTCTCTGCAATATAGAAACTAGTTCTGCTTGTATATTTCTCTGCGATATAGAAACTATTTCTGGTTGTATATTTCTCTGCGACATAGAAATTAGTTCTGGTTGTAGGCTATATTTCTCTGCAACATAGAAACTGGTACTGGTTGTAGATTTTCTTATCGTAAACTGCTTGGTTTTGAGTGTTATGCTTTGGACCAGCAATACTGAATGAGCACTGCTTCGAGTCCTTATGGGGAAATAAATTTTCTCTTGAAATGTCAGTGAATGTATGGGACCGATGCTCACCCAGCATCGTGATGACTTTGGAGAGCTACGCTGAGTAGCGAATTTTCGTAAACCAGCTGTAACGGCTAAGAGAGGTAATCGTACTGACCACACGTGGGGGTGACTGACTGAATGATCGTTCATTATGTGGACGTGAGGTCAACAGTCGCTGATGGGTGTTGATTCTCCATGGATTTAAAAGTGCCCTGGCGAGATAAAATGTATTAACTATTTCTCGTCCATCAAGTTTCGTGATTTTCAATAAGAGACCTCTACATACAGGACACTGATGGTCGAATTAGGGGACATAGGAAAAGGTAAACAGACGTAGCATTGGGGGGAAGGCTCTGAAGATTTCTGTACGTCGTGGCTAGAAAAGCGGAAATGGATTAACTACATTATGTAAAAAGCGAGGAGCCTCGCCTCAGAATTAATGTCATCTAATCTACCTTGAACCTGGAGAACGCGTCGGGACTGCTGAGGGCCGCGATCGAGTTCCACGACAGGTCGAACTCGCAAAGTGTGGCGGCTGCGGCGGGCCCCAGGCTCGACACCGGCGGGCGACTGAGCAGGTTGTGAGACACGTCGAGCCGCTCCATGTTCTCGTCGGAGAAGAGAGAGTCCGGCAGGGAGCGCAGTCTGTTGTGAGACAAATCAACTACCCTCAATCCCGTGGTGAAGCGAAACAGTTCCGTAGGAATATCGGTGAGCCAGTTCCTGGACAGAAGCAATACCTGCAAAACCGTCAAACGATTCGCTGTCATCAAAATGTTGTAATCATAGCTACAGTTTACGTCAGGCGTTCTCAACCTGGTGCTCTGTTGGTGATATTTGAGCCGTTCAGAGCAAAAGTGGTGTAAGTCAAAAATGGCTAATGAGGGTTAAAGTAAACATTTTGCAAAATACAGCGCAAAGTAGCAATTAATATTCAATTTATTTAAACTATTAGTAGTCAGTGGATAGCAAGAAAGACATATTAATTGCTACTGTGCGCTGTATTTTACATAATTTTTACTTTAAACCTCATTACACAATTTTGACTTTTGCTCAGAAGGGCTCATTTTATACTTTCGTCATGCAAGTAAAAAAGTGCTTGCGAGCACGAAGTCAAGCTTTGTTGTACGAACAAAATCTTAATAAGATAATAGTCCAGTCTTTAACTCTGTGGCCGGGAGGAAAAAGGTCTTAAGTAAAAATTTTATACTTTTCAGGAGAGCAGTAGAAAGATTGAAATTGGTGTCAATTATAGAGTTTTTTTAATTAAGAGTTTTTCGCTGGATATTATTTGTTTATATTTCTTCTAAAATAGGTAATGTTGCTCATTTAACAATTTTGTTGAATATTTCCAAAAATAGCCGCACTTAAGCCCTTTTAAGACTAGAAGCCAAACTGAGTAGAAGGGACTATTAAACATAAGACCTTTTACATGTCAAAATAAATGAGAAATATAAATTATTAGAAATGCAAAATGGGTCTTAAACAATTATAGGACTGTTTACCCTGGTTCTTAAAATTTTAAAAGGAAAGGGCATCAGTACATGATAAAATGGCTAAAATACAAGTTAGACCTTTTTAATAGGGAAGCATGGAAAGTAAACATGGGATGGTTTGTAAGGAATAAAGTATTAAATATTCTTAAGTCCTTTATTCTGTGTGTGCTCGATTCAAAAAGTTCTTAGGACATTTGGTAACGCTCTATAAATCCAGTCAGCAGTCTTATTTGACTTTAACCGTTTTACCAGATTGTAGAGAATTGTTTCCACTTTCAGAACATATAAAAATCTCATTTTCACAAAATGTTGACTTAAGACCTTTTTCCTCACTGCCACAGAACTTATCCTGAAATACGAGCGGGAACAAATAGTGTTCCTATACATCCCTTGTACTACCTTACAGACCTGATAGGGCTTCTCGCATTTCATGTGTATTTCAGTGTGGACTTAAAGGGGGGACTGTACTTCCATATCTTACAATGCTACATTCCTCAATTTTGGGTGCACTTTTCTCAGAAGTGATCAATCATTCTTCTTAATGTATCCAGATGTTTTCTGACAACATAAAGTCCACTATAGTCCACTGTAGTCTATTCAGTTGTTGTTTTTCACGAGAAATGAGGGGTATTTTGATCGGTGTTCATTATAGATGCCTGTTGCTAGTAGCCAGAGGTGAGGTGTAGTCAATATATACTGCAGGGCTGTCTTCTGCAACTGGTACTGATGATTTTAATTTACTTCTTTTGTGGTTTATGGATGGGCAGTATAGAAGAATGTGTTCCACATCATCATGATTATTACACCACAGACAAGTAGGATTATAAGAAATGTGAAATCGGTGTAGGTACAATTGAGTGACAATGTGACCTGTTCTGGCCCTTGTAAAAAATGTTTGAACATGTCTGGACAAGTTTTTGTACATTTCGAGGTCATTTGGTTTCTTTTGTACAGACTGTAAAATTTTTCCTTTTTTTTACCTCTCGTGGGTACTCACCTTGTCGTGGTGAGGGGGCTTAAACTTGTTGTTTAAGTTAACAAATAACAAAGAGATACCCACATAAGCTGCATTAACACCAACGCAGTCCCACTATATTTTTATGCTTATGATTCATGGAAAATTCTCTCAGAAGTGATAAAAGAACCGGTTAAATAAATTTAAAATTCCACTGAGGGGTTGGCAAAAAAAAAATTCATTGATAAAATTTTTTGCATTAAGAATTACTACAAATTGTTTTTTATTTTTGCTGAAGATAGAAATAATTTTGATTTTTTTTTAATCTACTGTGTAAAATCCCATCACATTGATATTGTATATTAATTTCAGCCTTCTGGGTACAATACTTTCTGAGAAAAGTTCACCACTGTCACAAAAATAAGAAAGTGGAGAAAAACAGTGTTAAAGTTTCCATATCTTGCAATGTTAAATTTCTCAATTTTTTTAGCATTGTTCTCATAAGTGATAAAAGATACAAATGTAGGAAAAATAGATTATATGTAACATGTTGTTGTTTTCTAATGCCAGGCGTTTGACAATAAAGTCATTTGACCTCTTGCACTCCAATATTTTTCAACGATATTATCATGACCAGCCAATGAAGCACAGATTTTGAGGTGTTCCGAATCCATTTCTTGGTTTGAGTTGCACAATGGATAGTTAAGGGGAGTGATATATTCCAATTATATGCAGGTGTTTGGCCAAACAATCATGGCCTGTTGCCAATCTAAATGCAGCTACAGACGATTTTCGTGGTAAATCGGGAATTAACTGTGGATTAAGATGCAGAGAGTTCCATTTTTTCCCTTGGGATTGTGTTATCAAATTTTGTTTGTTGAAGTCTAAGTATGTAGATTTAATAAATCTTTTCACAGAGTAATACGTAGATTTAGTAATAGGTCTGTAAGTAGCTGCCCTTCTTTGCTAAAGCATCCGCATTCTCGTTTCCCAGGATTCCACAATGGGATGGTAACCATTGGAATGTAACATACTTTTATACGTATATAGAATCGACTGAATAAATTTAAAATTCCACTGAACGGTTAGCAAAAAAAATTTCTTTGATAACATTTTTTGCATTAAGAATTACTACATTTTTGCCGAAGATAGGGCCAAAACCTGACAATTACAAGAAATGAAATCATGCTATCATTTTACACATATTAAACTACCGAAAAACGAAAAAACTAATATTTCATTTTTTTTGTCAAAATTCGCTGTACAGACTTCCCTTTAACAGAAAAATCAAGGTTATTCAAAAGAATAATATGGCTGCACATGAGGAACTTGTATTAATACTTCTTCAGTTATTTTCAGCTCTGAAACATTTGTTTGAAAAGTGCAGCAGCCATCTTGATGGAGTGTTATGACGGCGTCGCTTATGGGAACGGGTTGAATGAAATTTGAATACAATCGGGAAGGATGCTTCTATGAACTCCATACATTTCAGTTTTTTGCTTCTGATGAAAGTCGTTACTTCGGAATCGCTCAACGTACTATAATCAATCAGTCTTTGAAAATGGATAGACTGCATGACAGACCGTCGTTAATGGACGCTTTTCGCACCGACGGAAGTGCGAACGTTCCCAAAATAAATATCTAACGATGTTTTTGTAACAGTTGATACAACTGGTTAAGAAGGTAGGCCTATGGATAAAAACAGGTAGCTGCAGAGGAGGCAGAGAGCACCAAATACCTTACTATAATAATACCGGACAGCTGTATGCTAGCAGCATTGTCTGAGTGCGAGAAATATCGCGTGCCAGATATTTAGCGGAGGGGCGTGGAATTACGTCCACAAATATAAATATTAACATAGCGGGATTCGGACTATTGTTTAAAACGTGAGTTACTAATATGTGGAATAATATATGAAACATTAAAAAAAAATGTTGAATAGTATTTAATGTAAAATTATTATCTTATATCAAAGCTGCATATTATGAGAAATATTGCATACTTCATATTACTTTCCGTAATTAATTGTTACATATTTTTTCTTTGCCTTAGTGAGACAAAGTCAATTCTGATATTAGGAATGAATTTACAATAATGCTTTATATACGCATTGCTGACAACTGAAAAGATAAAATTCATAGTAATCTTATGCTTGTAATAATTAGTAAAGGCATGTGGACAACACTAAAACTTAATTTGATAGAATCTTAAAATTTCAGATACATTTTAACTTCTGTTCATTTATTAGGTCTAAATAAAAAAAGCTAATTTGTATTTTTCTATCAACGCAAAGACGAAGGAATTAGGTCTAGTAAAGAATGTTGTTGACTCACGTTTTATGATCCCTCGCAAATCGAAAGTACGATTTGGAGCAATTTGTAATGCTGTAATTTTGTAGCAATTATAAACAGCACATATACGTATACCCTCACTTTTTAACACAGCACTAATTAATAAAATTATTAACTAGCCCAGCAACAATATACATTGCAGTTGATTACAGCTTGTTCCACGAGTATCGCCACACCGATCGCCTAGGTAGCAGCACCAGCGTCGTTCGCGCGCAGAACTGCTAGCTGTCCGGTATTATTATAGTACGGCATTTGAGAGCACTAGGAAACCCAGTTACCAAGATAACTTGCGCAGATAATAGCTACATTAATGAAGACGGAACACAAATTTCAATTTAGATTTTAGAGCATACTTATTAATAAATTTATATCTAGTTTGAAAATAACTTCTATTACAATACTGTTAATGTATTTGTTTAACTTTGTGGTCCACAGTTAATTCTATTCCCCCATTCGTGGATTTATGATTTTCCTCCGTAGAAAAATTCCGAATTCTCTGACAGCACAAGAAAATATTATTGGTATATGATATAAATAGTACAGTCTGATTCGTTTGGGTATGGATATTATTAATTTATTATTATAAAGCTATTATGATAGTGGGAAAAATTTCTTGCTGGTTATATTATGATTAAAAGATGAGAGTTTCCATATATATATATATATATATATATATATATATATATATATATATATATATATAATAATCAACAATGCATAATCTGAAAGGACAAATGAAAATCGTAGATGAATAAAACGGCTACTGCAAATCAACAGCGGGCACGATGTGTTCTTTGGTATGCTAAATTTGAGTGTGTTAAAACAGTTCAAAGGGAATTTCGGAATTTCGGCGTGAATATGGTGTGCGTAATGTACCTAAATATGATTCCATAATGTTGCGGTATTCGAGGCGTAGGGGTTCATTTCCCTTTCCTTCCTCCTCTTTCTACTTTTCTGTTCCTAGTGCTGACCTGCTATGGCACTAAAATTGTCCTCCAGAGGCTTAAGGGTATATGTATGTGAACAACCACAAATATTATCAGAAAATGCAGGCTCTAAATTTCTAAAATTTTATAAGGAAATGAACTCACAATTGGACAAAAATTACAAGGTACCACAACAAGACTTATTAGAACTTAAATATCTGATAAAAGTATAAAAAAGGTTACTAATAATATTGTTTTAGAATTCACTTTTTACTTTAAATTAAATTTTCCAAAATTTGACAATTTTCACATATACTATTTCATAACTCCACAACCATTAGAGATAGATTTCAGAAATTTTGTACACTGATTTAACCTGCATTAATGCTAAACGTAGACTACAAAAATGCCCATTTCTTTGAAAACAGAAAGAGTAGGTCACAAAACATTATGTAAATTTTAATATATTTTATATAGAACAAATAAAAAATTAATTGTATTAAAATAAACAATGCTACATGTCTGAGAGTAGTCTACTTTACAGAAATAAGTGTTTATTACATGCAGGTAAAATAATAAAAATGTCAGAGAGACCATAATAATGTTATGATTACCAAAAGATGTAACTGCAGAATTTTTTTCCTTTTTTTTTCATGCTTTGATAAAACTGGTTTGAAAAATATTATTAGTATCCTTTTTTATACTTTTATCAAATATTTAAGTTCTAATAAGTCTTGTTGTGGTACCTTGTAATTTTTGTCCAATTGTGAGTTCATTTCCTTATAAAATTTTAGAAATTTAGAGCCTGCAATTTCTGATAATATTTGTGATCGTTCACGTACATATACCCTTAAGGAGGGAAAGCTGGTGATCAACAAGATCTCCCAGCTAGGTCCAGTGGATCTGTCGTTCAACAGCAGGTGTGGTCTTCCAGACATTCTGGGGTTGTGTGTGAATGAAGTTGCCACCAAAACGTTAAAAAATGGTGTTCAATTAAATCGGCTACTACTTGCCATTTAGTAAATATGTGCTTCAGTGGCTGACCATGACAATATCTTTGAAAAATATTGGAGTGCAAGAGGTCAAATGACTTTATTGTCAAACGCCTGGCAATAAAAAACAACAACATAATGTTGCGGTATCGAACATTGGTAGAAACAGGTTCTGTGTTAAAAAAAAAAAGAAAAAAAACATGCAGGAGGTCGCAGGCGAAACCCAGTACGAGAAGCAGCTATCTCTTGGCTTGGTTCCCAAACTCCCCAGATCTATACCTGGTAAGGTTTATCTTGTCTCAGTAGCAATAAAACCAAGTTCCTTCAAATGAGGGTGGAGATTATAGGAGGGTTGTAAATTTTCAGTATTCCTTTCAAAACCTTGTTATTGTACAGGCTACCGGAACTCAATTAATTGAAAGACAAGCTTAGTGACGGAACTACAAAGTACAAAGAGAGATATTTTGTAATTTTATTTTGCGCTACAGAATGTATCAACTGGTCCCTTCCGCCACTAGATGGATGGACGGCATCGCTCCATTCCCCCATCGCCATGACAATACAGACGAAGTAAGACATATCTACTTTCTCTCTCTTTTCACAGTGAGACAAGATACATCACACAGACTCTAACCCCTCCTGACTTCTTCGTGTAGGGTTTTGTTAAAGATATTGTCTATTCATAGAAACTCATTAACACTGACGATCTGAGAGTAAAAATTACTCAAGCTTTTCAACAAATCACCCCTCTTATGTTACAACGGACATGGGCTAAATTACATCACCGTTACGAGTTGTGCAGGGTGCGCATTGGGAGTCATTTTGAGCTCTGACGAATCTCCTATCTTTCAGTGTTGTAAGCACAAAGTTTCAACAGTAGTAAATGTTTTACGTTATTTTCATTTTACCCATACCCAAACGGATCACCAGACCTGCAGAGTCCTGGTATTGCGGAAGGTGTCGAAGTCCATCTCCGCCAGCTGGTTGCCGCTGAGGTCCAGCCACTGGAGGTGCGGCATGTTGCCGAACACGTCTCGCGTGGCGTTGCGCAGCCAGTTGTGGGAGAGGTCGAGGTGGGTGAGCGAGCGCTCCACGTGGCGCAGGAAGGAGCGGTCGATGCGCGACACGTTGTTGAAGGACAGGTCCAGCACCTTCACGTTGGAGTGCAGCATGGCCACCTCGCTGCCGCGCCCCGCGGTCGCGTTCTGTTCCAGACGCTGCAGCAGGTTGTGGCTCACGTTCAGACGGAACGACGACAGCGTGCCCACCTGTGCAGATAAAGAAGTCAGGAACGGTAATCTGTACAATATCTATTGGAGGCGGTAGAGAAACCGGCATTATGATTTTCCCTCAACTCTCTCGCAAATTTCTCTTATAGAGCGAGCTTGCTATCACTAGATTCTAATGTCAGCTCAAGTAAGTCGTGTGTAAAGTCTTTTGTGGAAGTAAAGTGACACAGTATCTGTGTGATAATTACTAAATTTAGCACAAAATCACAACATATACGCCTACAGAATGTCTCAGGAGAAATGTAAAATACTTGAGGATAATGCATAGTCCGGGTCAGCTTACTTCATACCCTAAGAACAACGAGAGAGAACTATAGAGAGGAAGGAGACCTCTGAAAGTTGAAGACAATTGAACATTGGTCCGCCATATTTTGCTTAGTCAAAACAAAGGGGCGTGGCTCGGATGTTGTAGGAAATGACTGTGATGAAGTTAGTATTATTGTGAATATATATATATTAAGACTATGTTAATAAATAAAAAGTAAAATACACACAAAACTTTACATTTTATAACAGCTGTAGGCGTATGTTTTATTAGTTTCACTAAATATAGGGCCTAAACGACAAGCTATACTCAATGCAACCAAAGCAAAGACGGATGAATGTATTCGGCAGAAGAAAAATAAATAATTTTTTGGCTTCGTCACAAATTTAATTACCTTACAGCTAATCTAACCTAATATGAAATCATGTAATTCAGTGCTCACCAGGTGATTTCAAGAGAGACGACGTATGTAACTAAAAGGAGTAAAATATAGGAAAGGTAGTGGCGAAATTTAAAAAAAAAAAGTCCAATAATTAAGTTATTGAGAGAAATTCATTTGAAATTGGAATTAACACAGAGAACTTTTGCAAACTGCAATTATTAAAACTACAAATAACCTATTAGCATGCAACATAATAATTAAAGAATGACACTAATAGAAAGTTACTCGTGATCATAACTCACCACATTTATTGAAACGATAAGATACTTACGATTAACATTGTTATCAGAAACAACAGGAGGCACAGCTAGCTACACTTCTTTTCACGTGATGGAGACATCGTGTAGTCTAATATAATTTGAAACAAATATTGATCTCACACGTGTCTCGCAACTAGGCAGAGGCTTTTGCAGAATAAAACTGTTCTTACATTTGACACAATAATGACAAATTGTGTGTGATGCAAGTGCTAACTTTCCTCTTTGTTAACAAAAAAGAGCCCTATGCATTAATAAAAAGAAAATTGGATTAGGCCCTATAAACACAATAAATACTAAACTCTTGATGGTACAAACTTATTAATACAGATATTTCGCTTATGCTCAGTCCGACTTATCTTATAATTCTCTGGGCAATGGTACCTGTATTGAGAGGGTTTAATTATCCAGAAACGAATATTATGATTTACGGTACATTTCATTTAAATGCGAGGGAATGAGACATTTTTGGAAATTTTAAAGTCTCAATTATTACTTTTTAATTTATAAATCAGCTTTTTACAAAACCTATAGCGAAATGTTTAAATTAAATATTGATGTTTCCGAAAAATATAATAATTTATTTTATTTTACTATAGACCGCCATGTTTTGTAGGGAATGATCCATAGTACTGTTGGCCTCCGCAGGGAGCGCTTATCAGAGGTCTTTTGCCTCTCTATAGTATCTAACTCGTTGCCTAAGAGTGAAACCTAACCATTTCCCCCCCTCCCATTACTACATATGCCATAGTCTCGTCGCTCTAATTTCCGGCAGCCAATCACGTTGCAGATCGGCTATATTTAAACGTGTGCGTCTTGTGATTCGCTGATGAAGATGTTATGCATTTCCTAAGGCTGGATAAATACTTAATATAATCGCCCGCCATTTTGGCTCTTTCGTTGGCGTTCGCAGAAAGCACACGAGAAGATTATTTGCCGTTCAATTATTTGCTGAATTACAGTGCGTTTGATTTATTATCATAGGAGCTACGACATGATAATGTTTAACGGTGTGGCAAATAGATCCCTCGTCTGGTAGCTCGGCAACGAAAGAATAAAAATGGCGAACGATATTACCTACCTAGACTTTATAGACCCTTGACTTCCTAGACGTAAGCAAAGAGGAGGAGTCACGCCGGGGATAACAGCGTCGCGACTATAGTGGATTGTGGTGATTTTCTAGTTTGCAGGTTGAATTTTCTTTTACCAACTTCGTTTCGAATTTCGATACTGACAAATACTACAAATGGTAGTGATTTTGTAACTGGTATGTTGGCAGCTGAGACAAACATCGATAATATTTGTCGGTACTGGAGTTCTATGAAATTAAAATTGTACTAAATTTCTGACCCGGTTACTGGAAGCTAGTGAAATTTGAATATACTAATAATTGATTAATATAAGTATTAATTTTAATACATAATAGTTATTTTATGTGTTGCGTTGTGGTTATAATTCAAGACTATAGTCAGGTAGGTTTTCGGAGTTAGTACTAATAATTCCATGTGGTCAAACAAAATACATTTTTAGGTTAGGTCTCGTGAGTCAATTGTTTAATCAAAGCAATGAATTTTGTATTGCCAGACAAAATACTTGACATGTTGACATATAGTTTGACTAAGAAAATATGTTACAAATTATTGAATTATTTAGAATAACCTTCCAACATAAAGTACGGTAAGTAAATAAGTCATTTAGTACGTAGGATCGTGTGATATCTGGTAACAGTTGGCAACACTGACAAGACGGCAATATTTGCTGTTTAGGAACTGTTCTTACGTGACCCTCAATATAGTTTGAGTTAATCTATATCAATTTAACCTGATATACGCTACCGTACCTATGTTGGGGAGAAATACTGAAACGTCTTGGGATTTCATGTACTATACTTGACGTGTTACGTCAGATCTTTTGCACATGTCAGCATTTGAGCACCGCAACGCCAGCGCAACACGCACGTTCACTTGACTTTTAATTCGTATATTCGCATAATGAATATACAGACATGCCTTTTTATTTACGGATTTTGTGATGGCAATGCATTGGCTGCTGTAGAGGAATACAGACAACGTTTTCCCAGTCGAAGTGTTCTCTTCTAACTGAGCGTTTTTCGTATTTGCCGGGTGTTATCTGAAACTGGCAAGCTACCAAGAGTTTCATTGAGCTCGGAAAATGAACCATGTTACGAATTTACAATGCATGGAATCCATAAGAAGGGCAACTTTAGTATGTCTTGTGTAATTATTTAATTTTCTTACTGAATTTGTACAGATACGAAATTTAAAAATGGGCGGGAAGTCTTGGTAGCAGTCCTCCTCTATATAGCCAAGAAGCTTCGCTAGGATATCCACAAGTAGCGTACATTTAGGCGCCCTTGTTTACTGCACATGCGCAATGCGTTATATCTGGAACTTAGTAAAATTAGATGGCCCAAATTTTGTTTCTTGATCTGTACTTAATTATGAAATAAGTAAAATTAGATGGCCCAAATTTTGTTTCTTGATCTGTACTTAATTATGAAATAAACATACTGGAACAGCACAAGATGCAGCATTTTCAATAATGTATCATATCACAATGGTCTAAAACGTAAAAATACGCCTATAATGTCTCTCTTCATTTAAAATGTCGTCCATCAATAACTTTGCAACCGTTACATTTCGGACATAGGTATATCTGGTTAAATCGATGTAGATTAATCCAAACTATATTATCCTGAAGTATTTTATATTCTTTTTAAGACACCCTGTATATTAGCATTGCACATTGAGCAATATGCCTTTATTTGATAATTGTGTGCTAACAAATTGGTCCTTGTAGTTCTACGACGATTTCAGGAAAGATTCCCAGGTGATATCTTTGCAAGTCACAAAGCGGTTCCTGGTTTTGTGAATAAATTCTGCGAGACAGGAAGTGTCACAGAGTACAAATGAAGAAGACTATGTACTATACTCATCGAGGAAAATTAGGAATGACATTCAACATCGCTTGGAAAATTACCCTAAAATTCACTTCTTCTTTCGCAGGAAAATGTGTAGGCCTATCTTACTTCCTGTTAAGGCTGATTGATGAAATCAAGCTCACGTGAAAGTTCACATGTGCTTTAGTAATAAATATTTTTCTCTCGAAAATTTTAATTCATTAGTTTCCGAAATAAATTACTGTTACGGGTGGTTTGAATCACCCTGTATACTTGTAATAATCATTTTAATTACTTCAAACTACAGTAAAATATATTCAGAGACTGTAACACGGTTAATGCAGCAACAAGAGCGGCAGATCTGAGAGAAACTCTGTCTCCTAGCTCTTGTTCACCACACACAAGTATCAGGGAGTTGAACCTGGTCGAGCATGGAGAAGTCGAGAGACTGGAGCTGGTTGTAGGCGAGGTCCAGGAGTTCCAGCTCGGGCAGGTTCTGGAAGGCCTCGTCGGAGATGGTGTGCAGCTTGTTGCCACGCAGATCCAGCCTCTTGAGGCGATCCAGGTTCATGAAGGCGCGGCGTTCTATGCGGCTGATCTTGTTGTCGTCCAGGTGCAGCCACTGCAGCGAGGGCAAGTCCACGAATGTGTGGGTGTTCACGGACTGCAGAGTGTTGAAAGACAGGTGCAGCTCCTCCAGGCCCCCGTGGATGCCTCCCTGACAAACGTACGAATTAATATTATGAAAGGCGACAAGCACTCATTGCTCTTGATCAGGTCGTCCCACCCCCAGTTCTTTTTGAGCTGATGAAGCCGAACTCGATTTCTCGCGATCTGAAACTCGCGATTTGTCAAGCGACAAGCATTCATTGCCTCATAGTTTCAGGATCAGGACCCATCTCCAGATCACCCTATGCCAGAAACACCATATACTATCCCATGGTGAATTACAATTCGGGCTATCTATCTATCTATCTATCTATCTATCTATCTATCTATCTATCTATCTATCTATCTATCTATCTATCTATCTATCTATCTATCTATCTATCTATCTATCTATCTGTCTATCTGTCTATCTGTCTGTCTGTCTGTCTATTGATTTATTTATTTATGTATTATTTTGCTAATAATTGTAACATAAAATATAATATATAGGGTAAACTAGGGTCTGTTGGACAGTCGGGCATGTTGAACACTCTGTACTTTAACGGTTTACCTCGCCACTTGTGGGCACCACATTCTGCTAGAAGTCAATGACGGGCACTCGTGGCTACTTCCGTCATTGACTTCTAGCAGAATGTGGTGCCCACAAGTGGCGAGATAACACGTTAAAGTACAGAGTATCCAACATACCCGACTGTCCAACAGACCCCAGTTTACCCTACAGAAAAACTTTAGTTCGCCTCTGAAAGAGTAGAACTCGTGCTCAGGGGCGGATTCCTGAATTGAAATTAATAATTATACAATACAATTTGTCTTATGTCTAATATGCAATTATAGTAGTTAGTCTATATAAATTTAAATTTACAATTTTTTCAATTTTTATAAAATCCATACATAACTTTTTTAATTTAATACTAGAACTATTAGAATTGACAAGATTAGGATATTTAAATATAAATTTGTTATATATTCTTGGGCCTAAATTACTACTATGATTAAATACTGTAGCAGTGTTGCATTTTGGTTCAAACAATCTTAAAGAATTCATATCTTTTGTTTCATAACTATGAGAATACAATTCAAAATTATTTCGATTTTTATGTATGAATTTTATTAATACAATGTAATAAATTTGTCTTACGTTAAGTACATTAAAGTCTAAAAACAAATTTTGAGATGGAAAATCAATAGGTTTATGAAGACATATTTTAATTATTTTCTTCTGTAATAAATAAAGAGCATTAAAATTGGTTTTAAATGAGCTACCCCATCCTACAATTCCATACATAATTACCGATTGAAATAAATTTAAATATATTGTGCGTAATAAACTTATTGACAAGTAATTCCTCAATAAAACAAAATAATATACTATTTTACGTAATTTATTACAAAGGTAATTAATGTGTTGGTTCCATTTTAAATGATTATCGAAAATTATGCCTAAATACTTAACTTCAGAGGACTTCTTAATAATCGGACATTTACACTGTATAAGACAATCAGAATTATGTAATTTAATACTTAATATAGATGTAGGAGGTTTGTTACATTAAACAACAACAACACAACAATACAAAAACAACAATAACACACACCCTTCCAACATCATGCTGTCGGGATCGATCGAGCTATATATTAGAGTCACCTCAGAGCCAATTGGTTAGTCTCCTAAATTGCACTAAGACAAATGTCGGGATCAGCCCTAAAAGAAATGAGCTACGAACTACAGTACATCTCTCTCCCCACACAAGTTTCGACATTTTTCCAGATTAAAGTATTTCGAATCTGAGCCTTGGCTTTCGTATATTTCCTTCGGTACTCGGGGCTCATTGGACGGAAATAAACTCAGGAGTCAGACAAGGCTGTGGCCTCTCTCCTTTACTTTTTAACGTTTATATGAATGCCATTGTGGAAGATTTTAGAGAAACAAAACATGGATATATCACTATTAACAGAAATTTAAAATTAGATGTAATAACGTTTGCAGATGATCTTGTTTTACTGACAACATCTGAAGATGATTTGCAATGGTCAGTACATAATTTAAATTTAATAGCTAAAAAATATTCAATGGAAATGTCCATTAAGAAAAAGAAAATAATGGCCTGTTGTGGTAAATAGACCAATACCAAGCAAAATTTGTTTAAATAACACAATTTTGGAAAGAGTTCATGAGTTTAATTATTTAGGATATAAACTTTCTTTTGTTGAAAATTTGGATTTATCAGAGAAAATTGTAAAATTCTACAAATCAATGGGCATCATTAATAGAGTTTTAAAACCTTCATCAGTACAAAAATCAACTCGTATTCGTCTTTATCAAATAATAGCTCGGCCAGTCTTATGTTATGGGCGTGAAGCGTGGACTATAAGGACAAAAGATGAAAGCAGACTAACAGCTTGCGAGATGAGATTCATGCGCCGAACAGCTGGCTACACTAAATGGGTTCGAAAGAAAAATGAAGATAACCTTCAAGAACTTAATGTGTCATCAATACTGAACTATATCTCCAGATATCAGTTAAACTGGAAGGAACACGTCTCAAGAATGGTTTCATCCAGGATCCCTAAGGCAATAATGAAGTATCGTCCAAATGGGAAACGGTCATTTCGTCGACCAATGAAAAGATGACAAGAAAATCGCTTTTTCAGGCCGTAACAGTTCTTTTGGGACCAGTACTTGACAGCATGATGATGATGATGATGATGATGATGATGATACTCGGGGCGAGTTTACTCGAGTGTCACTCGCGCAGTGCAAGGACTCGGATCCCTTCTCTTGCGAGGACTGTGGCATCCCACTCGTCCCACCCAATGTGCAAGCTTTTAACATCTTTGACGATCCTGACCTGAGTTTATTCTGTCATACTTCTCCCATCATATGATAGCTATTAGGTTACGTCCCATTGACGTGAGTGCACACTGATACTGAAGTGCTTAGGGATAAACCCTTCCCGCCCAGCAATTGCCTACTCCAACGACTAGTAAAATAATTACGACAATGAAGAATTTAAATACATTTCTAAATGAGATTATTTATTTAATTTTCCAGAGAATGCGAATGTGTGTACCTGGAAAGTGCCCTTGTGCACTGTATCTATCTCGTTGTCCTGCAATTCCAGTACTTGCAGGCGTTTCAGAAAGTGGAAAGAAGTCTCCGGCATGACTCTGATTCGGTTGTTGCTGAAGTCCAGATGCTGCAGGTTCACAAGCGGCCGCAGCGCCTCCGCGGGAACATTGCTGACGGAGGCGTCCAGGCCGTGTGACACTCGGAGCCTCAGCAGCGAGTGTCCTACCTGGAAAATTACATCAATACTGGTGTTAATGTACACTGATCGTCGCCAAATTCTACGAATAAACTTGTAGAAAGTATTCCTCCGAATAAATTATGACATTAAGTCGAAAGAAGTCTTGCCCTAGGTTCAACAGTTTCCGAAATATCAAGTGCAAAAATGCTTTGAGTTGTGATGTAATGTCCGGTATTGAGTAGCGCGAAATTATAGCACAGAAGGAAAACAACTAAACTGCAGCTGACTGCAAACTTCAGTGTAATGATCAGGTTTCGAGACTTGGACCCGATACAATAAGTTTACTGCAAATGTACTATAGGTTGTTGACTCGCTGCAGGTAGTGAAAGATAGAGATGTGCTGAGGTAGAGTAGAGAACTGTAGTATGGGGAAACAGACACATATGTACATTTTGAAAGTAAATATACATTACACAATGGCAATGTCAAAAGAATGTGAAAAGCATTTATTCTCCTGTCTTTTATAAGCATTTGTGTTTAATTATACACAGTGTTAATGGTGGAAATAAACATGTAGCAATTTTAATTTCTTCATTTATCCTATTGGTCGTCTTTAGGAAGTGCAGTTACAGTACCGAATCGCAATGTACTACAAGATACATTTTCAATGTCTCAAAAGGTAAATCTTATTCGGTTATCTGCCAAACAGTTTGCACTGTGAAGAGCTGCGCTCTACGTCGCATGACATCACAGGAACAAAACGAAAAAACCTAACATTATTGCAGTCTCTAAGAGATAGTCCTTTATTCTCGGGTGATTCTATGTCCACTAATTTGCTGTTTATATTACACAATGTTCGATATCCGTTATTTTCAAATAAAATTGATTTCCACTTCTGTTTCACACGTTCAGTAACCGGTGTACTTGGTATCTCATTAATTCTCTGTGTCATTTCCTCAACTAACTTGAGGGCTTCCGGCATCTCTTGCTCTAACTTTTCTAACCGTGTAATAGTTTCAGACACAGTTTGAAAATGGGTTTGTATGAAAACCAAATTATTCGTCAGAACCTTCAAATCCAGAGCGTTTTCCTTTACGTATTTATTGGTATTCATTCTACAGTACCCCCGCACACTGTACACTTTACCACTATACTCAGTACACCGTTATGCGGATTTCCCACTGAACTGCTCTATTGGGTCCGAAGTCTCGAAGCCTGGTAATGATTAAAGTGTTAGTCCATGATATAAGCTTTCGATTTGCGCAGCAATAAGCAATGACCGTATTGTAAATTTTAAGCCACGCTTTACGCCAGAAGTAATAATAATAATAATAATAATAATAATAATAATAATAAAAATAATAATAATAATAATTGTAATAATATTATTATTATCATCATCAGCAGCAGCAGCAGTGGCATTATAATTTTTTTAGGACTTATCTTTCTCAATAAGGCTCTTTCATATGATTCTAACTTGTTCAAGTCTTTGTCACCTCATGACGTTAAACCTTGTACTATATTGCAGGTGTTCTAATGCTTCTTGCTGTTTTTGTTTGTAGCGTTACCTGTAATTCTGATTTCTTCAAGTCATTTGGTCGATTTATGGAATGTCACTACAGGTGCAAGGCCTGACCATGAGAATGATATCCAATGATATTCCTTGGTTATTTGTCGAAGTTAGATCCTGCCCAAACCAACCGCACTACGTCAATTGGAAATACCGGCAGAATGGGTTACACTAAAATGACTTGTATGTTGTACCTCCATAAATGCCTCATTTTCGAACTGGGTGATTTGGTTCTCCGAAAGATCGAGTGTTTTGAGTCCACGGACGTGTCGGAAGGCATGGTTCTTGACGGCTTTGAGCCCGCCGTTGATTACGCGTAGTTCCTCCAGATCCACTCCGAACTCCAAGAAGTCTTCTGACGACAAATGTGGCTGCGGCAGACGACTCAGGGACAGGGAACGCAAGTTCCGCATCCTGAAATAATCAGAGTTACACCACCATATAATATAATATATTCATATAGTATGGAAGTTCAACGATGAAGGACCTGCATCTAGCGCTCGAGTTGCACTAAGAGCACATTACTGACAATTAGTGTGTACTATGAACTTTGTTAGACGTTTAACAGCACGTACATTAATTTTACGATGACTATTTCGTTTATATGACGTCATTCCATTTTCGACCAATGAAGTGTAATGAAATTTTGAATTCCAACCAATCACAGTCACACATTGCGATAATTTTTGCAGCTAGATTTATCGCTATCAATTTATCGCATGGTCGTTCTTTTGTTTAGTCGTTGTCGCCAACTGTTTCCCCGTAAATTGATGATCCTGAATACATTAAGATGCATCTACACGGTTAAACTTTTCCCTATACTTTACGCATTCAAGCATCTTAATTGAACGTGCGTTTTAAACTTGATTGTTTCAATATTCTTCCCAGATTGCATGCATACGCGCATGGAAAATTGATCTGTGTAGATGCAGCTTTAGCCCGTTACACACTACAGTGAGAATGCGTTTGTCGAGCTATGGAAAATGCTTTCCTGTAGCACCGAGTAACGGTCGAAATAAGGAACAGCTGACATTGTCCCGCTCCCACAGGTAACTAACCTAATTGTAGCCTATAAAATTTGTATTACGTGAATGAAAAAATTAAACAATTAATAGAAAGTCAGATGTTCAAATTTATGTAACATCAGCGCATAACAAAACCCAAAGATCTTGTATAGTATTACATACAAGGTCTTTGAACAAACTTCGTTCCTTATGGCGTAATAAAATACGTGTTTCAATTATTTATACAGAGATGACCTCACTGTGTAGCAACATATATCTCACTGTAGTGTGAATACATAAGCATTGCTATATAGCTGTCTCCACACGTTTATAGTTCTGAGTTCTCGGTGTAATGTGTAATGTAACGATGATGTACTAAATAAAGTACGAAATTCTACTTCCACATCTACAGTACATCTTCATGTTCTAATTCCATGTCCATTGTAGGCTATCTGAAGAAAATTACACTCCTTCATTCAGATTTGATAACTGCGTTTTCAACAATTCTTCATTTAATTAATGTACTAATCAGGTTACTGTAATTATATTATACAATTTTAAATTAAATTATGATTTCAGCAGATAATGAAAATGCATTTCTGTTATAATAATAAGAGAAAAGCGTAGTAGATGTAATTAACATTGTTAAACCTGTATTTCGCTTTTCGAGTCCACACCTGTGGAGTAACGGTCAGCGCGTCTGGCCGCGAAACCAGGTGGCCCGGGTTCGATTCCCGGTCGGGGCAAATTACCTGGTTGAGGTTTTTTTCCGGGGTTTTCCCTCAACCCAATATGAGCAAATGCTGGGTAACTTTCGGTGTTGGACCCCGGACTCATTTCACCGGCATTATCACCTTCATCTCATTCAGACGCTAAATAACCTTAGATGTTGATAAAGCGTCGTAAAATAACCTACTAAAATAAAAAATAAAAATTTCGCTTTTCGCAATTGGCATTACTGAATAACATCCAGTTTCTTTATTGCAGTAATCGATATTCATCTATTTCAACTTCACAATGTCTGGATAGGTTAAGTATTCGCAAATATACAATATTAACATTTTGTGATCGATTTTTAGGGATATATTTTTTACAGTTTTATTTTATTCACGAAATAGTCTTAAAAAATCTCAGACCTCTCGTGACATTACTACAGATAATAGTTACTACGATTCGTGTTGGTTTCATGTGGTTACCTAGCGGGTAGTTTACTTCTTTAGGTACATGTCCGTTCACAGAGGTAACTGAGCCGAGGGAGTTTGTCAATATTGTGAGAGAGTTAATGAATGAGTAAAGCATAATAGTGTACATTTTTGTTTTATTTTCGCATAATTACATTAAATATGAGAATCTTAAAAACCTAACACCATAATTTTCAGTCATTCATAGCTTTCTACCCAAGGGCATGTTCTTCACTGCAAAACCAGCATTCTCCAATCTTTCCCATTTTCCAGCTTCTTCTTACAAGCAAACGTTCTGATGGGGGCTGATA
The DNA here is from genome assembly GCF_040183065.1 of Periplaneta americana. Lineage (NCBI taxonomy): Eukaryota > Metazoa > Arthropoda > Insecta > Blattodea > Blattidae > Periplaneta > Periplaneta americana. The sequence goes on from NC_091132.1 coordinate 112,063,135, forward strand.
GAAAAGGTAAATTTTATTCTTCCACCATGTTAATAATGTCAAAAGAAGTGTTTATATAAATTTTGGCCACTCGACCGCAATTACGAGGCCGTCCAGAAACTGATTTTCTCTGGGACCGTTTACAGAAAAAAGCACAATTGCACGGAAAGATTTATTGAAACAGATACCGCTATATTTGTCAACATATCCCCCACTGGAATTGAGACATTTGTCATACCATGGGATCAATTTTTGTGTCGTAGAAGTCAGCCGCCTGGGATCGGCACCAGCGTTTGACTGCGTCTGCACCTCTCTGTCGATCCCATGATGTAAAAAATGTCTCAGTTCCGGTGGAAAATATGTTGAAAAATAGCTCAACAATTGTTGTGTTTATTCCAATAAATTTTCCCGATGAAATTGTGTTTTCTTTTTTCTGTTTACAGCCTCTGGCGAACTTATTTTTTTACGGGCCTTGTAATTGCGGTCGAGTGGCCAAAATTTGTATAAGCACTTCATTTGACATTATTAACATGGTGAAAGAAAGAAATTTAACTTTTTTATCTGTCCCCATCAGAATGTTTGCTTGTTAGTCTCCGCTTCCTATACATATACAATCCCAATGTTGTCTATAATATGATACTTTCTTCTGCCTCGAACTTCTCTCCCGTTCACCATCCCTCCCAGTTCACTGAGGTTCTCTGATGGTAAAATAAATTCCTAGCAATTCCCTCCACGGCGCTATGAGGCATGTCTCACGACCAACCAGAAACCTTCAGACTTTTCCGCGTTTGAAATCATTGTTGCCAATTTAGCTACTTCTAACAATTTTTCAGCTATGAAATTATTTAAACTTTCGTATTGTAAATTGTTTAAATACAATTCATTAAATTGTTTAAATACAGATTTTAAAACCTCTTACAAAGGAATAAAATTTCACCTACTGATAACATAGTAGTCTAATGTATTACTTTATGCCTACTCACTCTTCAAAATACTGACTTCGTCACTTATTACATCTACGTTAGTTTTTCATATCCATGTTATCACTATTATCCATGAGTTACCTGTATAGATTATTTTGCCTTAGTTAATTTGTTAATTTTTTAATTTTATGTTTTTCACTTGTCAATTTTTGCAGTTTCTGATTCTCATTTGTTATATCTATTTGATGTTTGTGACATGGTTCTTCATTTTTTATTTGCTCTCTTTTTTACGTTTTTATTATACATTTACTTGTTTAATTGTTAGTTTACGTATTCCTTTGCTTCTTTATTTATTTGTAGATCTCATTACCAAAGTAATATCCATTGTAATGTTAAGCAGGTTTAATTAGAAAACGCTTACAAAATCAGCAGTGAACTTGAAATATTGTAGTATATTATCAACTTATAAGCTATTTCATACCACGTGATATTGCACATAGAACAGGAAGACAAAAAGCGTGAATATGCGGGTCGAACCAAAATTATGTCCCTGACATTAATTTTCTTATTATGGATATTCTTTGGTCAATTTAGTCTACTGAACTCTTGAAGATAGTTTAATTATTGACATGAAATTTACTATTCAATCACAGTATCTATACTAATAATACGTAAATCTGTAGCCGAAATTTTTCTGGTAATTTTCGATTTTCCAAAAATAATTGGTCCTAACATATATAATTAACCACCCTGAAATCGAAAATCGCTTTTTTGAAATTTTTGTTTGTATGTCTGTCTGTCTGTCTGTCTGTCTGTCTGTATGTTTGTTACCTTTTCACGCGATAATGGCTGAACGGATTTCGATGACAATTGGAATATAAATTAAGTTCATTGTAACTTAGATTTTAGGCTATATGGCATTCAAAATACATTATATAAAAGGGGGGTTATAAGGGGACCTGAATTAAATAAATCGAAATATCTCGCGTATTATTGACTTTTGTGAAAAATGTTACATAACAAAAGTTTCTTTAAAAATAACTTGCGATACGGCCTTAGATGGCAGTTATTTTAATTTTAAAATTTTGATAGGACTGATATTTAATGAGATAAATGAGTTTTAAAATTAAAATAACTGCCATCTAAGGCAGTGTAACGAAATAAAAAACAAATGACTTGGTCTATAAGGGGCCTTGGACATCAACAATCGAAAGCTATGAAAGATAGCCTACAGAGAATGTTTCTGTATTTGTATGAAGTAATATCGGAAGCTAAATTAACCGATTTGTATAATTAATTATTTCACCATTGGAAAGTGTAGTTTCTCTAGATGGACATAATGCTATAATGTTATTACAGTAACTTCTGATATAATAATATAATATAATATAATATAATATAATATAATATAATAGACCTATAATATAATATAATACTATATAATATAATATAATATAATATAATTTAAGTTATTTGAAGGGTTCAGAACCATAGTGGGCCAAGCGCCATTTACTGAATACGTAGGAAACAACAAGGGTTAAAATTAAGTTATTACCATAATTCAATGGAAACATATAGCAAGTAAAATAAAGTATACACATTAAATCTAAATGATGTCAATGTTCATTAAACTATGGTTGCATATAATAACAATTAAGAAACATGTTAAAGGAATTGTCATTGCACCAAATGAGTGCTTTCTGGACCAAAATGACCGCATTTTAATTATTTAAATACAATTTAAATTAAGTAACATATTAAACGATTTATCCTTCTATCAAACACGAATGTTCCCTGGATCAAACGCCCTATTTTAATTATGTAATTACTTTATATTTATTTCTAACAGGTGCAGCGGAGCGCACGGGTACGGCTAGTTATTTAATATAACAGGAAGTGTCAAATTAATAAGAGACGGGTACACGTGACCAAGACAAGATTCCAACTTAAATTACTTTCACATAGAGTTAAAAGCTGCACCTTTGCAATAGCGTGCTATACAGTTAACAGGAATTTGGTGTGTTATATTGATGTTGTACAGTGCGATCCAAAAGTCCCTCCGCAACTCCATTAGTTATAGTAATCCCGTAGAAAGCTGGCGCGTAATCCTGTAGAAAGTTGACACTTCCTCGTTAATTCCGGTTTGACAACTTCACACCGTCAGTCCATCATATGCTTAGCGGCCAGTGCTGTCACTTAAATTCTCTGCCTAGTGGATTCTCGGTTACACTGTGGCTACACAAGCACTGCTGAGAGACTTTTCGCTCGCACTGTCGATCAGGCATGTCAGAATTCAGACTCTAATGTGCAGTTATGTGCGCGAATCGCCGGTCTGTGCAGACTGCATCATTCAAGCGTTGCTCTTACCAGTTCTTAGCTGGAGGGGTGTACAATAATCTATTCTGCTCTTCTAGGGTTGGATTAAATAGGCATTTGGACATTATAAACACACTTAGCAGAAGGAAAAAAACACGGTTATTATCAGTGTCTATACTTGACAATTGTAATACAAGAAACTTTGGGCTTAATCAGTTGTACTTCACAAAGTAGTGGTTTGTAAAGGATAATTTATTAATATGATTTGTATGCAGTATTTGAAGAAAAAATATTGCAGTAATTTCGAAACAACAAAAAACGAACAAGTATTTCATTTTACGTAGTAGGTACTAATTATTTTAAAGTAATAGACCCTAGTCTTTCATTGTTCGTCAAGCATTATTATTTTTTGGAACCATTGGTACAAATGTTGAAGAAAATATTATACTCCCAATTAATTACATGCAGTAGGACATTGTGAAGTGTTTACACTGAAATAATTTCTTTGCTGTATGTCAGTATAAATTAACATTCCTTACAACCTCAAGAGCCTCACATGTATTCCTCACTATATTCTCATCACTTACCAGCTTATGAAATGAAAGTCATAAATCGTCTAACCATTGATTGTTAGTACAGACTCCAAAACAACGCCATTGTCAAGTTCGTTTTGCCGTGAGAGTACTGATTAAGAAATAAGCTCTGGCATTATCATATTTTGAGAACTTTACTAATCTGACCTAAACTGTCACAACACTATTACCTCGACATGGGCTGATGAAAGCCATTCATTTTAAAATAATTATTGTTGGCTGAGGAAAACATCATAACAATTATGTTATATGATTCGTAATTTCTCTTCTCCGTTATCTGTGAACTCCTCACTTTATTTATCATAACTCATTCACAGACACAGCCAAATCGGCACCCGTACTGAAACTGCGTTACTGAAACAAAAGCTGATATGCTGTTGCAGGTCTGCATAGCCCTGTCGCGTTCCCCTCTGAGGCGATTCACTCCCTCCAGGTTGGGGAATAGAAAGTGCACATCGCACAGAGACTACTGCACAATGTGCAGGGTTTTGGCATGCCTGTTGTAGATGTTGCAGGCTACATAGATTGCACATGTTTGTTGAATATTTTTACCTGCGGAGGTCTTGAAGAGAAGTGACACCCATCTCTGGCCCACTAACGTCTAGGCGATATATAGAATACTGGAAGCCGTTTAGACTATCAGCAGGGCTTATAGGTGGCACCTTATTCTCTTTCAGCGTAAGCGTGCGCAGAAAGTCGAATTCGTGAAACAAATGACGAGGAAAATCTGTCAGATTGTTGGTTCCCAAGTCAAGCCACTGCAGCGTCGCTTCCAATCCCGCGAAGGCCGCTGTAGACAGATCGCTGAGACGACAGCCTCGGAGCGAGAGCTCCCTGATGCGGGAATCTCGAAACGCATCGCTCTGAAACATCGTCACATTCGCCTCAGATTTGAGTTATTCCATTCAGAAACAAAAATGACTCAGCTCAGCAAATCATAGGATCATTCCTCATCACTTCTGTGAAACTTGTGATGAACAACTGCAATGAAAGTTTGTGGAGATAGGAAAATTCTATCTATCTATCTATCTATCTATCTATCTATCTATCTATCTATCTATCTATCTATCTATCTATCTATCTATCTATCTATCTATCTATCTATCTATCTATCTATCTATCTATCTATCTATCTATCTATCTATCTGTCTGTCTGTCTGTCTGTCTGTCTGTCTGTCTGTCTGTCTGTCTGTCTGTCTGTCTGTCTGTCGGTCCGTCCGTCTGTCCGTCCGTCTGTCTGTTTGTCTGTCTGTCTGTCTACTCACTTAGGCTACTCATTTATTTATTTATTTATTTATTTATTTATTTATTTATTTATTTATTTATTTATTTATTAAGTGATGTGTGTTATATACGTGATGTATGTAATGTATTTATTTATCACTTTATTTATTTATTTGTTTTAGTTGCAAGTGCAGGTAGTAGGTCTTATACATTTTCCATCTGCAAAGAGTAGAACGTAAAATTAACTTTAATAGAAATAAAACAGGAAATGACTAAAAGCATACCTATTTAAATCAGGCTACATTTATAAATGTTATTATGTAAAACACAGCATTTTTGTACTGGGTTTTACAAAATTTTAGCTTAAAATTTTGAGTGTTTCATATTAAAGCTTTCACAAATAAATTATGTGCAAATGAAAAGAATTGTTTCTGTTACTCTCATATTGAACATCTCAATCTTCCTATGAAGTTCCATGAGCTTCAACTGATAGAGGAGTGAAAGAAATATACAAAACCAAATTTAAATTTTAGATATATATCAGCTCGAGTCAAAGGAAATACATGAAGAAAACTGCAACAGTATTAGCTTCATAAAATGAACTTATTGCATAATACTTTCGCCTAGGTCATGCACTGATCTGCATGTTACATATTAATTTAATTAGAGATGAAATTCCAAAGAAATTGAGGCTTTTGGGTGGTTCGAAAATGTATTTTCTTTAATTTGTTCTGGCAATCACGTGTTTCCTAATTATTATCTTCCCTTGTCGTTCATAAAATTTTGGTTTTGTACTTCTGTTTCGTTCCTCTCTCTATGTATGTATACTGAACAACTGCAATGAAAGTTTCTAGAGATAGGAAAATTGTACCTGGATTGAAACGAGTGGGTTGCCGTCCAAGTACGTCCTGTTCAGTATATCGAAATGCTGGAATGCTCGTGAGGGCAGATGTTCGATCTGGTTGTACTCCAAGCGCAGTGTGTCCAGGGACATGAGAGAGCTCGCCGCTTGCGTTTCAGTGTCAGAATCGTGGAGTCTTGTGATCCTATTGCTGGAGAGGTCCAGAGTTCTGAGCATGCGCAGAGAGGAGAGCTGCTGATAGGGTACGTTGCTGAGCTGGTTGTCCGCCAGCAGCAGCCGCGAAAGCCTCGGAGGACCAGCGCGGAATACATCGACGTCAAGAACAGAGAAGTGATTGCCCCGGAGATCCAGCGTCTCGAGGAGAGGCAGCGAGCTGAAGGCGTCCCTGGGCAGATTGAGGAGGGAGTTCTCGGCCAATATCAGCGTCTGCAGTGAGTTCTCCAACCCTCGCCAGCTCTCCGGTGCCACTTCCCAGATCTCATTACCTGTGTGCAATGGATGTGTTAAGTTATTTGGGGTCGATTTCTAGACTACGGCCATGGCTTTAAACCGCGTTTGGATTTATAAAACGAGGTCTTTTTCATTTTTCTGAGCCATGGCTCCAAACCATGGTCTGAAGCAGAGACCACGGCTGGGACAGGTATAAAACCGCGGCTTCATGTATACAAGATGGAGGCAGTAGATACGCTGGATGATTATCAACAGTAATCTCATTAGAGGTTTTGATTTATCTAGAGAAAATCAAAACTCGAGTGGGATTTAATTGACTATTACACGATTAGAAAAAAGTATATAAAGATTAGAAGCAACGAAGTACTCCAATACAATAAAATATTAATTGACTTACGAAAATACAACTGTCTTCAAATGTATTATTGTATCATCTCAACATTACAAATATTACGCTAGATGCATGCTAGATGGCAGTGGTGTGTAATGATTAGCTGTTGTCCTGTTATCAGGTGTGCCAACTATGGAATCTTCATCGAACTCTGTAGACGGATACTAGTCAAGAAGGCTTTGTTGATTCAATTTCATTTTTATTAAAACAGTTGCAGTCGACCTAGTTGGCAAGTTGGTATAGCGCTGGCCTTCTATGCCCAAGGTTGCGGGTTCGATCCCGGGCCAGGTCGATGGCATTTAAGTGTGCTTAAATGCGACAAGCTCATGTCAGTAGATTTACTGGCATGTAAAAGAACTCCTGCGGGACAAAATTCCGGCACATCCGGCGACGCTGATATAACCTCTGCAGTTGCGAGCGTCGTTAAATAAAACATAACATTTTAAAAAACAGTTGCATTCCACTTCAATTATCCGGATCCCAGTAATCAACGTCACTTTACAGATGATTTTCAATAAATCTTAGTATTAAACAATCTCCGATACGTGACTATCCATAATATCATATAGCAGAAGCTATAACAAACATAACCTAAATAATATAAACGAGTGTTAGAAAAGTTTTAATTAGGGATGATGAAATAAGCAAGAAAAGTTTTAATTAACGATGATGCCATAAAAAATAAACATGAATAAGTTTAAAAGAAACAATTATTGGAAGTACAATTTTCAAATTTGAATCTTTTAGTGGTTGGTGGTTCAGTTGATGTTATAATGGACGTGTGCGTAAAAGAAGTGGAACTCGTTGATGTACAGTACATGGTGTATTCCTCAACTTATTCAGGATCTCCGAATGGTGCTCTTCATTTATTTGTAAATAGGATTTCAGGGAAGATGCATAGGTATGACCAGTGATCTTTATTAATTCTTGTTCTTGAATGTCAATATGTATGTATGTATTTATTTACACTGCAAGTGGGCAAGCACCCGGTGGCAGTGGTATATAAAATATAAACAATACACAATAAAATTTACAATACACAATACAATTTTACAACACATATACAATTTTATACACAATACAATAACAGTCTTACTAATAAACCGTGTATAGTTCTTATACGAGACTTATGCAGAGTTGAGACAGAAAACGTTACTAATAAACCGTGAATAAGCTATGGACGTGTAAACAGGCTGTAACTATACAATGGGAATTGCTTTGCAGTAGTTATATACACGAAACCCCTTGTTAAAGCGTTGTATATAGCGAAAAAATGGCCGCCCCTCTAACAGCACTTCGTACTGACTGTCATTTTATGATGATGGTTACCTTGTAACCACAGAAGAACAAACCGAAGATTATAGAATTATTAGAATAATATTGCTGTAGCTTGTACTCTTTGACCAAAATGTAGTGTGGTAATCGATTAGAGCCAGTTGTACTATTGATATTAAACACACCACACTAGAGCACTCTACCGGATGCATTAGAGAACCTCTGATATTCTATTACCTTTCGTAACGAAGTAATGACGAAACTATGACGTAGCTTTGTAACAGTTATACTGTTATACACGACGTATGTAGTGATTATTAGTAAGGAATTTACACACGACTTATAAACGAGCTACTCATTGTATAAGACAGTTAAACTCTGTATATAGAGTTTTCATTAGTAAGACCGTAAGAATACACAATACAATTTAACAAAATAATAATAAAACATAAATAAAATACCTAATTTTACAATACAACCTACATAATTATGTATAGGTCCTACATAAGTTTCAATAGTCTTTCACTTTACTCTCCTCTCATTCCCTGTAGTGGCATTATGACGCATTTCACTGACACTTTAGCACACATTTCACTGACACTCTGTAGCACATTTCACTGACACTATAGAACACATTTCATTGACGCTATAAATTATCACTGATCGGAACTGTTCACTGCACTGTAAAACCATAACTTCACTTACTCACCTGGCTTCACTGATACAACAGTTCAAATAAGTCAAATAATTACATCCTTATGCATACTTATAAACAGAATTACATTTAAACTAAACATTTCTAGTCTAAGGCCCTCTTACACGCTATTTTAAAATAATTTACAATTCAAACCAAGGAAGTAAACTCGTCAGGCTAGATAAATACATGTCACCTTAAAAAATTAAATGTTGAATGTCACCTTAATTTTAATTTGCACTTTATACACAACTTTTTAAGTTATTCTTGAATCTCCTTAAGGAAGGATAGCCCTCAAAGACTGCTGCAGGTAGGTCATTCCAATCATTTATAGTTCTATTTAAAAATGAGAATTTACCTACATCCGTTTTCTGTTTCCTACATTTGATTTTAAAATCATGATCGTTCCTACCATAGTACGTTGGCTTTTCTAACCGAGCCATTATGTCTACCCATGCTTTCTGACCTAGATGTGCTCTATACAATGATATTATTCTAGTTTTCCTACGTCTGTTTTCCAAAGTTTCCCATTTAAGTTCTTTTTATCGTATCGTTTCCATCTTCTCTTTTACCTTTAACAAATTTAGCTGCCCTATACTGGATTCTTTCTAAGGAATTTATCTGATATATTCTATAGGGATCCCAACATGTAGTTCCGTATTCCATTAACGGTTGCACTAACGTTAGATATGCTATTTCCCTCGATTTGGGGCTAGCCTTTCTCAAGATTCTCATAATAAAGTGAAGTGCCCTCCATGCTTTACCCGTAACATTATCAACATGCTCTCCCCAAGAAAGTTTGGAGTTTAAATACACTCCTAGCTATTTACAACATTGTTTTTGCGGAATTACAACACCACTGAATTCGTAATTATGAGTCATATTTGAAACTGCTGTGCATCGACTGGAGTGATTTGTATTTTTTTTTTTTTTTTGCAAACAAAGAAACAAATGCTAGGGACGCGATAAAATTGTGCGATAAGCAACCATGATTGGTTGAAATACGTCCTTTCGTACCGTTTTATTGGTCAAAAGTAGTATGACGTAGTAAAAGTGTAATAGTCAAAGGAAAATTTGTGTCCACAAGTATTAAATCCCCGGATTAGAGTGATGAGAGACAGGAATAATCCTTCGTAACTATATAACGACGATATTTTCAGGCGAATATTTCGATTTTCGAAGGAATCAACGCAAAATTTAGCAAGAATGCTAAATAATAATCTGCAACGAAATACAAGAGGTGGCAGGTTGACACCTTTTTGTTGCTTTGAGGGAAGTAAGATAAAATATTTTATTATATTATAGGCCTACCTTTATATCTATAAGGCGATATATCTTAATTCTTAGTCTTTACAGTAGCTTTGGACATTTTATTTAATTCTCGAAAATGATATGGGGCTACAAGAATATGAAGCAAACGTAATTTTTTCTTCTTATTTTAAGTTTTATGCTACTGGGGCTTTCCATGTAGTACTAGCTTATTATATATGAAAATAGAACCAAACTACATTTTAGTTTCAATTGATATTTTAATCTAGTTAATATTTAGGTTATCAATTCCTTAGAACCGGGTTTTCAGGTAGTTAATGTTGGTACTAGTTATGAACAAATGATAAACTACAACATAAACGCTCGACTTGTGCTGATTATTTGGTCACTATCATTCTGGTACATAAAAATCGTTCCCTATTAAATACTAAGTAATACTAGTATTTTAAACGCACATTAAGCCTATATTCTATAAATTAGTAAATATAACTTAACAATACCTTGGCTGAGAACAAAAGAATGTGACTTACTGCAATTCAATAAAAATATTAATCCCGATGTTCATTTCTTTCTAATATCGACTGTTTACAGGAATAAAAATCGATTCTTAGCTGTGTTGCCATATATAAAACCCACGAACCTTGGCTTCTTCTCAACCCGCGTCTCGACTTCGTTTTAGAAATCTCATAAAGATTCAGACCTCGATCGCGGTTTAAAAGTCTAGGTTTGGAACCATGATTTCGTCCATGTTTTAGAAATCGACACTTTAGAGTTAAACTTTTCAGCGCTAGCGCGCTATCTTCCATGCAGTCGATTCGGGTTCGATCCCCTGCCTAGTTTTGATGAAATTTTGTGGTGGACGAAGAAGACGTTGCAGTAACGGCATTTCGACAACAGTCATCTATCATCTGCAATACCAGTTACGTAAAAATTAGGCTGGAGTTGTCCAATGTTGATATAGTATGGAAGGGTTTGGGACTTATCAAATACATGTTTGAAGATGAAACCTGGTTTCATAAGGGCTAAGGGAGGACGATCCGCCTGTCAGCATCAGATTCATTATTGTCATCTGTTAGACTGGAACTATCATCGCATACAATTGGCCAGTGAGCCTAAATGTATGGATTCATTCCGGGTGGAAAGACAGGGCTTGGTACCGTTAGATCCTTTGAGGCGAGTGGTTTACACATCGCTATGAAGATGAATTCCCACTAATATTACGCGAGTTCGAATCCCCCTACACTAATATTATATTATATTTTTTGTTGTTTAGTCAACTGTCTGAAGATACGTCTGAACCTCACAAGTGATACCAACTTATACAACACTTATGAGGCAATTAGGCCAGTAGGTAATAGAATAGGTTGACCAATTCCTTTCTCCCTCCAGTGCATACATCACCGACTAGCTACATATTACACTACACTTATTTTTACTCTATACAGTATGTGCTGTATTTTTTGTCCAGTAAAAATATTCATCTTTACGACAAAACTCTTAAAAATACTATTATGTTGTGTAGACAAAAGGAAACTGAAGTGTACAAAATTAGAGTATTTTATGTGAACCAAATAAAGTTTAAATAATCAAGTTATACAATATTTCGGCAGAATATCAAGTTTTCTATGCGTAAAGATCTATTCTAATCTTACCTCAGTCCTCATATAGCATTACAGCCATCTAGAGAAACTATAATTTCAAACAGTAAAGGAATTATAATGTAGGCCTATAAAGAAGAGCGACGCACAAATGTGCATTGGTAATATATTACTTTTTGGAATAGTACATGAGCGAGCTTGTTCTCTTCTGACACTTACTGAAATGATATCGTTCACACAGATCACCACTGTGAAGCAATTATCCAAATCTTAATTAGCTTCTGAGATTACTTTATACAAAAACACAAACATACTCTGTATATTAATATTGATAAACATTTATATATTCTCATCATAGAATAGAAATATATCCGTATGAAAATAGTGTTAAATGAATAATATTCTCCGTTTGTTGTATGCAAGGCCACCTTAAATAGACGTAGTCATTTGTTTTCATTTCATTATAACCTACAGTCTTGAGACGGGAGTGATGAAAACATCTATATATATATATATATATATATATATATAATTTGAACTGGTAATGAAAATTACGGGAAAACGGCTGAACGGATTTTAATAAATAACCCCTCATTTTGAAGCGTGGAACCCAAAGTTTTTCAGAAAATAGTAGTTTTCAGTGAAATGTCAATTTTCCTACATCATTTTCCCATTTTCCAAAATCCATCTTTCGTCAGTTTTGAGAACTAATTAATTGCATTTCAGAAGAAAACAAAACACACACTACAATAAACAATAGACTATTACACGACGGCCATGACCTACAGGATTGCTGACATACTTAGAGTTCAGATGGGTCAGATTCTTTCACATCATAATGCCAATATGTCGATCTTCATTTGTGTAAATTTTTGATAACGTATAAAAATAATTTACAGGTCTAATTCTCTGGTCTGTAGTTTTCCGAGTACAGCTGTGTATTCGATATTAAGGACTACAAAACTTAAGAATGTTTGGTGATATTATTACCATTAAAAATGAAATATTATAGTTAATGCAACACATAATGGTATACTGATGATATGAAAGTGAAATCTTTTGGGGCCTTAAGTAAGTAGACGCAGAGAAAGAAGAGTTTATATTAGATCTTCATTTCTATAATACACTGAGTAACGGCTATATATATATATATATATATTACTGAAAACTATAAAACTTAAGTAACAGCGTGGTCGATCGACGGATGTTGCGTCAACATTTTGTTGAGAATATAAATGAGGAATGCCTATAACATCGACATCAACGTGAAGTTTCGATTTTATGCACGAGAACGTATAATCTCATAAACTTCTTTCCATCTGACTGTAGATAATTATTTGAAGATAAGTAACATATCTCTATACTGTGATCAAATAGTTGTTTTCTTCCTGCTCACAAGGAAGTGATGCCATTGTTTAAAATTTCTGTCGTTCGTAATTTTGACGTATAATGGATAAACAATTGATCCTCACTACTTTTCCCGTCAAGAGAGCACCTCCTTCTTCTAGCTGTGCCTCCGTCTTTCAGTTGCTGACTATAGTAGTCGTGACAGCAGGTTGCAACTTACACGCTTGGCCAACTTATTATGAGATATAATCATTTGGAAGTGTACGTCAGATTTACATATCAATAGTATTAATAGAAAATTTTCTGTTAGTGCAGTTTATTTATTCCCTTAAGTGTGTTTTATCTAACAAAGTAACACTGGATGAAAACTTACCTGGTGATCGACAGTACTCTGCAGATCATAGATGAAAGTTCAGATGATGATGATGATGGTGATGCTGATAATGACGCTGAAGGCAATGTAAAGATTGAATATGAAACTTGTGACAATGACAAGGATCTAAGATACAGTAAGAGAGATTGAGAATCACGTAGAAAGCAAGCGAATGGAGAAAGAAGGCAAAAAACAAGAAAACATGAAGAAATGAAAAGGAAAGGAGAAGAGAAGAGAAGAGAAGAGAAGAGAAGAGAAGAGAAGAGAAGAGAAGAGAAGAGAAGAGAAGAGAAGAGAAGAGAAGGATGGTGGATAAATAAGTAAATAAATAAATGGCTATAATAGCTAAGCCTACTTTGTGAACTTATGATTCAGGGTTCATGATCAGTATGTATAGGCCTAACTAGACTAATAAATTAGCCAGCCGTGGGTTTGATCTTGTTGGAGAACATGCTATGTTTCAGATGTAAGGAAATGAATACATAGTTCTATTTTTCATTCGGATTGTAAATGTAAATAATAACCTATGAGTATCTATACTAATAATAAATCTGTAACAGAAATTTTTCTGGTAATTTTCGCTTTTCTAAAAATAATTGGTGTTAACATGTATAATTAATCATCCTGAAACCGAAAATCGCTTTTTTGAAATTTTTGTTTGTATGTCTGTCTGTCTGTCTGTCTGTCTGTCTGTCTGGATGTTTGTTACCTTTTCACGCGATAATGACTGAACGGATTTCGATGAAAATTGGAACATAAATTAAGTTCGTTGTAACTTAGATTTTAGGCTATATGGCATTCAAAATACTTTATTTAAAAGGGGGGTAATAAGGGGGCCTGAATTAAATAAACCGAAATATCTCGCTTATTATTGATTTTTGTGAAAAATGTTACATAAAAAAGTTTCTTTAAAAATGATTTCCGATACGTTTTATTCAGGCAAAATTTTGATAGGACTGATATTTAAGGATATACAAATGTTTTAAAATAACAATACAATACATTTCCACTGCTGCCTCAGATTATAGTGTCGTTGTTCCGTAACTTCTATGTGCAAAATATTAATTTTTTTAATAGGAAGAAAAACAAATTTATTCATTCCATGGCAGTAGTGCATAGGAGATCGTGAATTCTTACATTTTCGAAAGAAAGAAATATAATTAAGTTTTATATATATATATATATATATATATATAGTAGATTGTATTATTTGCTGCATCACTATTTAAGTTATTTAATAGAGCAAAAATCTGAAAATCGATATGTGACATAGGAGTTATTGCAGGAACGACGACGATGGCTACAATGAAATCAAAACAAATGACTCCGTCTATTTAAGGCGGCCTTGACGTTTATCATTATTAATATACAGAGAATATTTTGTGTGATTGTATGAAGTAATCTCAGAAGCTAATTAACCTTCACTATTTGAAATTTGTAGTTTCTCTAGATGGATGTAATGCTACAAATGAGGACCGAGGAAAGATGAAAAGAAATCTGTACGCTGTGATGTAGTTTATGCTGTGGGGAATTTTATTGTTTATGGTGGCTGTACTGTTTGGTTTATTTTTCCTGAACGCACCCTGATCTTCTCCTCCGCTCATTGGAGGAATGACACGCATCGCCGGCCTCGGCTGGGAGACCGGGCTAAAGTTCAGTTGGTGAGAGAACTCGACGCAGTTACGACATCAAGAGAGAAACGGGCAGTCTCCCGTCTCGTCTGAGATAGTCGTCAACTCATCGTATTACGTGGTCGCGGTGGTCGGGTGACCCCGCTGATTTGAATAGCTACGACTTTCGTCTGTGTGGTATAATTCACCGGTGGAACATCTTTTGGGTGTCATCGCTTTACTGACTGAGGGATGGTCTGTTTCATTCTCTATAGCGGGCTGGCCAGCATTCCTAATTTTCATATTCTACACTACGAGGGATCATTAACTTCCGTGAAACCACAGGGAAGTTTTCTGACGTCGCTACGCCATTAATGTACATAGCGTCTCACTTTGTTATGGTGTGCTTCCCAAGGATGTGAACTTTAATTCAGCTAAAGGTTGGAGACTACAACTTTATATGACTTATTAGAGCCCGAGTCTATCCGGACTGTATTTTCAATGAGTGTTTAATTTACTCTGTGATACATCGCCATTCTTACATTCATTTTGATGGTAGACATTAATTTTCTCTCTTTCATTACCTAACTACTTTATATTATTGTTAGATTTATAATTCTTTGATTTTGTATTCTTACATTAACTTATCTCTCTCAGTTTTTTAATATTAAATTGTTACAATTATCATGGTTTTTACTTTATACTATTTGTGAAAGGCAGCCAAAAATACCTAAAGTTACGATCCTTTTTCCTTTCCTGGGTTTTACTCAGGCACGCTGATACAACAACGCACAGAAAACTTGATATTCTGTCGAAATATTGTATAACTTGATTATTGCAACTTTATTTGGTCCACATAAAATACTCTAATTTTATGCACCTATTTTACCATAGAGATCACTGGAGCTGAGTTATTTCAAAGGGTGTCATGAAATGGCGTTCCTGCGCTCATAATTTTTCCATATTCGTTTCCTGAGTTTCTTAAAATAACATTTATGTAGGGTACCTCATTTTTTTATTTGCATAAACACTGATATACAACCGAGCGAATTTGCTCAGGCGGTAGTATTTGAGACACGCATTCGGGGGTCCCGGGTTCAAACCCCGTGGCCGACCAATCTGACTGAGGTTTTTCATGATTTCCCTTAGTCATAAAGGCAAATGCCGGATTGGAAAGATACATGCCATTATTCATCACCGCCTCAATTACCAATACCAAAACCATTAATCAAAGTCTATAATCAGTTACATGAACACAAGCCATCTACAACACACAATAGAAACAGGAACTCAACACGAGTAAAAACGGTCTGCTGATATACCCACACATTCTAAACACGCGACATGACCACAGATGTTAAGGCGTGAATAAAATAAACTTAACAACAACAAAAAAAAGATGTACAGTAAGGTTAACATAACAATGATCTTCGTACACAATCAATTCTATTAATTTGGAGTGATTTATTAAAGGATGCATTCAACACTAATTTAGAAAAATGGTAAACGAATTATCTTTGCACCAAATGAGTGGTCTCTCGACCAAAATGATAGCATTTTAATTATTTAAATAGAATTTAAATTAAGTAGCATATTAAACGATTTATTCTTGTATCAAACACGAATGTTCCCTGGACCCAATGTTCTATTTTAATTATGTAATTACTTTATATTTATTTCTAATAAGTGCAGCGGAGCGCACGGGTACAGCTAGTTATAACATAAATTAACTTGTAATGTAATTGTTAATCTCTACGTCATCTGGCAGCATCTATCAGAAGCCATCCTTTCAAGAATTTAGAGGTAGGCCTATGTTGATACCTTTTCATTTAAAATGTTTTTGGGGGGGGTATCTATATTGTCAATTGCTCATGAATTTGTTTTGCAGGCATTCCCAATATTATCTTTCATTTTGGTTATAAATGTAAATAGTTACCTAACTTATATGAAGGCGTATTATAATATCTTACATTTTAATGTCTCAATTTTTAAGTCATCATCAGGCAGTATTTACCTAAAGCCCCACTTTCAAGAATCAAGAGGTATGTTGTCGTCTTTTCAAATTGTGTTGAAGTGCTTATTTAAAATTACTTTATATTTGTGAGTAATCTATGCTGTCATTTGCACAGCAATTTTTGTTGTTATTTTGTTTTTGCAGATATTCCTAGTGCATTATTTTTCACTGGGGGTTATTTTTTATTGGGTTATTTTACGACGCTGTATCAACATCTAGGTTATCTGGGGGTTATAAACGCATATAGTTCACACACAAATAACCCGTTTATATTTTGCCGGATATATATTATTAAAAAAGCAAGGAATGTCATCTTATTGATATAACATATGTGCATAAAATTACATACTATCACTCCGCAAGCAATGATATACAGGGTGTATCAAAAATACGTGTACAAACTTCAGGTATGGGTTCCTTACACCAAAAGAAGGGAAAAAGTTCATATGAACATATGTCCCATAATCCTTTGTTTCCCCGTTAGGAACTGTTCAACACATTGGTACACTCATAATGTGCCAACACACAAAACTCATAACCAATGCTCGAAATGTCCTCCTCTTGCTTCTAGACATGCATGCACTCGTCGAATCATGGACTGTCGCACCCTTTCAAATACTCCGGGATGATGTCGAATGATTTCGCAGGCTTCCATGATACGTCGATGAAGAGTTTCTTGATCCGGGATGTCTGCTCCATAAACCAATTGTTTAAGGTGCCCCCAAAGATAAAAATCCAAAGGATTGAGGTCGGGAGAACGTGCTGACCATTGAACTGGTTCTCCTCTGCCTATCTATCTGTCATGGTAGACACCAGTCAGTGTATCTCGAACAAGGCGACTAAAATGTGCTGGAGCCCCATCATGCATGAACCACATGTTTTGTCTTATGCTCAGAGGCACATCTTCGTGCAGTAATTCTGGAAGAGTGTTTTGGATAAAGTCCCTGTAGATAGCACCTGTAAGATGTGCTGGTAGAACGTATGGACCTACCAGACAGTCACCTACAATTCCAGCCCACACATTAATCCTAAATTGTTGCTGATGTCTAGCCTGAAATACAGCACGAGGATTACGATCTGCCAATACGTGTTCATTGTGGAAATTGGTAATTCCATCTCTCTCAAACGTTGCCTCGTTTGTAAACAAAATGAGACAAACAATGGATTGGCTATTTGTGCTAGAAACCATCGGCAAAAGTTCTCCCGTGGTGGATAGTCGACAGGCGAAAGGCCCTGCACACGTTGCATATGATACGGATACAAGAGCTGCTCCATGCTGTACTGTGTGATGCCACAGCCAATTGTCTTGTACTGATACCTCGATCGTCTTCGACACAGTGTAAAATGTCTTCTTCGAGGTTCGGCGTACGAAGAACTCTTGGTCTTCCTCGATCACCAGTCTGTGGTGCAACGGTTCCTGTCTCAGCAACGCAACGATACACAACAAAGGTTTGATGATTCGGTTGTCTTCGGTCTGGAAACGCCATCTGATACAGCCGTACAGCCTCGCGTCCATTACCATTCGCGCGACCATACATAAAAATGATGTCAGCCTGCTCACGAAATGAATATCGTCCTGCCATGGTTGAACGAAACACGTTAACTCACTCCACATTCACAATTGCAACGTTGAAGACAGACTAATGACACATGACACATGTAAACAAGTCTCCATGGCAACACTCCGCCATCTGCAGTCCATTTCTGATACAACGAGTCACAGCCTTCTATGAATGAGTGCATAAAGAAATGAAGTTTTGAGGTTGGACCTCGAAGGCCGTTGAACGCAAACTTTTAGTAATAAATGAATAACGGGGAAACAAAGGATTATGGGACATATGTTCATATGAACTTTTTTCCTCCTTTTGGTGTAAGGAACCCATGCCTGAAGTTTGTACACGTATTTTTGATACACCCTGTATATTTATTTATTTAAAATAACAATATATTATGTAAAGAAATCCACTCATATAAATTATATTTTTTTACATAATGTGATTATGTTTAGTTTTTAGGTCTTCATGTTACCTATTATTTGCACTGTATTAGGTACCGATAGGCTACTTCTTATAATTGATAGCATTCCCTTTATTAATTGAAGAATGACTTATAAATGCAACGTAATTTTGCTACCTTTGCGCATTATATTTTGCGTGGTTACTTATGTCCTGTGGTCTAAAAGTACCGGTAATATAATTTTCGATTCTCTAAAACTTAACAACAGGTCTATACTGATTATCACATATTTATTTCACTTAAGAATTTGATTATAATAACAACTTGTGTAATCAAGGTGCATGTATATTTACGTCTTGTGATCGAAGAGTAATGTATGTTAATATAATTTTCGATTCTCTGAAACCTAACAATATGCTGATTAACGTAAAATTATACATTCCTTAACGTGTATTGTGTAGGCCTATTTATGGATGTATGAGCATGTTTTCTATAAATTGCTGCGTACGTATTTTCTTTCCTTTAATGCTCAGACTCATATCAATCAAACTTTGAATATGTTTATTTCGTCCTAATTTTACGTTAAACGTCGAAAATGGACATAATCTGTCAATTTTAAATCATCACAGGGTTAAACCGCGTGATTTACGTACTGCTATTATGCGTCTGCTCTCCATCAATATGGCGGCAAGCGCAGCGTTCAATTTGCCCCGGTTTCCTCGTTCTACGCAGCCGAGACAGTAGGGGCTTGGCAGCGGCAGCTCCACCTCCGGAAAACGTGGAAAACGGAAAACGAGAAAATTCATTCTTGCGTCCGGTCTCTATGGGGCTGCCCCAGCGCCGGAAAACGAAGCAACAGGAAAAATGAGGAACTTGTAACATGCCTCGGGGGTCTGCAGGGGTTACCCCAGAGCCGGAAAACGCAGCAACCGGAAAAACAAAAATCCTGAAACATACCTCGGGGCTTTGAGGAATAAATCCCAGCGCGTGAAAACGCACCAACCGGCAAGTGAGAGGCTTGAAACGTGGCTCGGGGCTAAACGAGCGCAGCCCCAGCGCCGGAAAACGCGGCAACCAGAAAAATGACAAACATGAAATATGCGTAGGGCTTCGCAGGGGGCCACCCCAGCGCCGGATAACGAGGCAACAATAAGAAAAAGAAACTTGACACAAGATTTGGTGCTGTGCGGAGGTTGCCACAGCGCCGGAAAACGCTGCAACCGGAAAAAGAGAAACTTGAAACAAGCCCCGGGGCTTTGCGGGATCAGCCCCATCACCGTGAAACGCACCAACCGGCAAATGAGACCCTTGAAAAGTGCCTCGAGGCTAAGAGAGGGCAGCGCCAGCGCCTGAAAACGCGGCAACGGGAAGAAAAAGAAACTTGAAACAAGATTTGGGGCTGTGCGAGGGTTGCCCCAGCGCCGGAAAACGTGGCAACCGGAAAAAAGAGAAACTTGAAACAAGCCCCGGGGCTTTGAGGGATCAGCCCCAGCGCAGAACAACGCACCAGCCAGTCAAAGACAGATTTGAAACGTACCTCGGGGCTAAGCGATGGCAGCCGCACTGCACCGAATCATGTTTCAAGTTTGTTTTACTTCCCGTTGCCGTGTTTTTCGGCGTTGGGGCAACCCCCACATTGCCCCAAATCATGTTTCAAGTTTGTTATCCTTCCCGTTGCCGCGTTTTCCGGCGATGGGGCAACACCCGCTTAGCCCAGAATCATGTTTCAAGTTTGGTTCTCTTCCCCTTGCCGTGTTTCCGGGGTTGGGGCAACACCAGCACTGCCCCGAATCATGCTTCAAGTTTCTTTTTCTTCCCGCTGCCGCGTTCTCCGGCATTGGGGTAACCACCGAACAGCCCCAAATCATGTTTCAAGTTTGTTTTTCTTCCCGTTGCAGCGTTTTACGGCGTTGCAGCAACCCCCGAACAGTACCGAACCATATTTTAAGTTTGTTTTTCTTCCTGTTGCCCTGTTTTCCGGCGCTGGGGCAACCCCCCCAACAATCCCTAAACATGTTTCTAGTTTCCTTTCCTTCCCGTTGCCGTGTTTCCGGCGATGGGGCAACCCCTGCATAGCCCCGAATCATGTTTCAAGTTTTATTTCTTCCCGTTGCTGTGTTTTCCGGCGTTGGGACAACCAGAGCACAACCCCGAATCATACTTCTGGTTTGTTTTTCTTCCCGATGCCGCGTTCTCCGGCGTTGGGGCAACACCCGAACAAGCCCCAATCACATTTCAAGTTTATTTTTCTTCCAGTTGCCGCGTTTTCCGGCGATGGGGCAGCCCCCGAACAGCCCCGAATCAAATTTAAATTTTGTTTTTTTCCCGTTGCCATGTATTCCGGCGTTGGGGCAAACCCAGCACAGCCCCGAATTATGCTTCAAGTTTGTTTTTCTTCCCGTTGCCGTGTTCTCCGGTATTGGGGCAACCCCCCAACAGCCCCGAGTCATGTTTCAACATTCTTTTTCGTCCCGTTGCCGCCTTTTCCTGCGATGGGGCAACCCCCACACAGCCCCGAATCATCTTTCATGTTTGTTTTACTTCCCGTTGGCGCGTTTTCCGGCGTTGGGGCAACACCCGTACAGCCACGAATCATGTTTTAATTTTGTTTTTCTTCGCGTTGCCGTGTTTTTCGGCGTTGCGGCAAACCCAGCATAGCCCCGAATGATTCTTCAAGTTTGTTTTTCTTCGCGTTGCCGTCTTTTCCGGCGTTGGGGCAACCCCCGAACGGCCCCAAATCATGTTTCAAGTTTCCTTATCTTCCCGTTGCCGTGTTTTCCGGCGTTGGGCAATCACACATAGCCACGAAACATGTTTCAAATTTGTTTTTCTTCTCGTTGGCGCGATTTCCGGCGCTGGGGCCACCCCTGCACAGCCCCGAATCATCTTTCATGTTTGTTTTACTTCCAGTTGCCGCGTTTTCCGGCGTTGGGGCAACCCCCGTGGAGCCCCGAATCATGTTTTAATTTTGTTTTTCTTCCCGTTGCCGTGTTTTCCGGCTTTGCGGCAAACCCAGCATAGCCACGAATCATGCTGGCTTTGCGGCAAACCCAGCATAGCCCCGAATCATGCTTCAAGTTTGTTTTTCTTCGCGTTGCAGCGTTTGCCGGCGTTGGGGCAACGCCCGAACAGACCCGAATAATCTTTTAAGTTTGTTTTTTTCCCGTTGTCGTGTTTTTCGGTGATGGGTCAACCCCAGCACACCCCCGAATCATGTATAAAGTTTATTATTCTTCCCGTTGCCTTGTTTTACGGCGTTGGGGCAACCCGCGAACAGCCCCGAATAATGTTTCAAGTTCGTTTTTTTTTTTCCACTTGCCTCGTTTTCCGTCGATGGGGCAGCCGCCGTTTAGCTCCGAATGATGTTTCAAGTTTGTTTTCTTCCCCTCGCCGTGTTTTCCGGTCTTGTGGCAACACCATCACAGCCCCAAATCATGCTTTATTTTTTTTTTCTTCTCGCTGCAGGGTTCTCCGGCGTTAGGGAAACCTCCGAACAGCTCGAATTATATTTATACTTTGTCTTTCTTCCACTTGTCGCGCTTTCCAGCGATGGGGCAGCCCCCGATTAGACCAGAGTCATGTCTCAACTAGGTTTTTCTTCCCATTGCCGTGTCTTCCGACGTTGGGTCAACCCCAGTACAGCCCCTATTCATTTTTTTAATTTGTTTTTCTTCCCGCTGCCGTTTTATCCGGCGTTGGGGCAAACAACGAACAGTTCCGAATCATGTTTCATGTTTGTTTTCTTCCCGTTGCCGCGTTTTCCGGCGTTGGATCAACTCCCGAATATTTTCGAATCAAGTTCTAAATTTGTTTCTTCCCGTTACCGTGTTTTCCGTTGTTGGGGCAACCACAGCACAGCCCCGAATCATGTTTCAAGATTCTTTTCTTCCCGTTGCTGTGTTTTCCAGCGTTCAGGCAACACCGAACAGCCCCGAATCATGGATCAAATTTGTTTTTCTTCCCGTACTCACGTTTCCCGTCGATGGGGCAGCCCCCGCTTAGCCTCGAATCATGTTTCAAGTTTGTTTTTCTTCCCGTTGCAGTGTATTCCGGCGTTGGGGCAACCCGGAATCATGCTTCAAGTTTGTTTTTCTTCCCGCTGCCTCGTTCTCCGGTGTTGCGCTAACACCGAACAGCCCCGAATCATGTTTCAAGTTTGTTTTTCTTAACGTTGCCGCTTTTTCCGGCGATGGAGTAACACCCGCTTAGCACCGAATCTTGTATGATGTATGGTTGTCTTCCCGTTTCCGTCTTTTCCGGCGTTGGGGCAACCCCAGCACAGCCCCGAATCATGCCTCAAGTTTGTTTTCCTTCCCGTTGCCACGTTTTCCAGCGTTGAGCATCCCCCGCTTAGCCCCGAATCTTGTTTCAAGTTTGCTTTCTTTCCGTTACAGTGTTTTCGGGCGTTGGAGCAACACCCGAACAGCCCCCAATCATGTTTCAAGTTTGATTTTCTTCCCGTTGCCGCATTTTCCGGCGATGGGGCAGCTCCCGCTTAGCCCCGAATCATACTTCAAGTTTGTTTTTCTTTCCGCTGCCGCGTTCTCCGGCGTTGGGGCAACACCCGAACAGCCCCGAATTATCTTTCAAGTTTGTTTTTCTTCCCGTTGCCGCGTTTTCGGCGATGGGGCAACCCAACACAGTCCCGAATCTTATTTCAAGTTTGTTTTTCTTCCCGTTGCCGTGTCTTCCGGCGTTGGGTAACCCCCGCATTGCCCCCAATCACGTTTCAAAATTTTTTTCGTGCCTTTGCTCCCTTTTCCGGCGATGGGGCAACCTCTGCACAGCCCCGAATCATGTTACAATTTTGTTTTTTTTTTTCCGTTGCTCCTTTTTCCGGCGATTTTGCAACCCCCGCACAGCCGCAAATCATTGTTCAAACTCTCTCTTTCTTCCCGTTCCCGCTTTTTTCAGCGCTGGTCGATCCCCGCTGAGCCTCAAAACATATCTCAAATTTGTCTTTTTTGTCGTTTGGTGTGATTTCCGGCGGTGGGGGCTGATTGCTCAAAGTCCCGAGGCATGTTTCAAGTTTCCTTTTTTCCCGTTGTAGCTTTTTCTGGTTCTGGGACGTCCCCAGCGTAGCCCCGAGGAACGTTTCAAGTTTCTCATTTTCGGGTTGGTGCGTTTTCCCGGGATGGGGCTGATGCCGGAAAGACCAGAGGCATGATACAAGTTTCCCTTTTTCCGCTTGCCGCGTTTTCCGGCTTTGGGCAACCCCCGCACAGCCCCGAATCATGTTTCAAGTTTGTTTTTCTTCCCGTTGCCGAGTTTTCCGACGTTAGGGCAACAACCGAACAGCTCCGAATCATGTTTCAAGTTCTTTTTTCTTCCCGTTGCCGTGTTTTCCGGCGATGGGGCAACCCCCGCATAGCCCCGAATCATGTTTCAAGTTTCTTTTTCTTCCCGTTGCCGCTTTTTCCGACGCTGAGGCAACCCTCGCACAGACCCGAATCATGTATTGAAGTTTATTTTTCTTCCCGTAGCCTTGTTTTCCTACTTTGGGGCAACCCCCGAACAGCCCCGAATCATTTTTCAAGTTTGTTTTCTTCACGTTGCCGCTTTTTCCGGTGATGGGGCTACCTGCGCACAGCGCCATATCTCGTTTCAATTTTTTTCTTCCCGTTGCCGCGTTTTCCGAAGCTGGGTCTGTCCCCGCGGAGCCCCAAAACATATTTCAAGTGTGTCTTTTTTAATTTGGTGTGATTTCCGGCGCTGGGGCTGATCGCTCAAAGCCCCAAGGCATGATTCGTTTCCTTTTTTCCCGTTGGAGCGTTTTCCGGGGATGGTGCGGCCTCCGCGGAGCCCCGGCGCATATATTAATTTGGTGATTTTTCAGATTGCCGCGAGTTCCGGCGCTGAGGCGTCTCCAGAGTAGCCGCGAGGAACGTTTCAAGTATCTCATTTGCCGGTTGGTGCGTTTTCCGGGGCTGGGGCTGATGCCGCAAAGCCCCGAGGCATGATTCAAGTTTCCCTTCTTTCCGGTTGCCGCTTCTCGGGTACCGCCCCAGAGCCGGAAAACGTGGCAACGGGAGAAAAAGTATACTTGAAACAAGATTTGGGACTGTGCGGGGGTTTTCCCATCGCCGGAAAATGCGGCAACAGGAAAAAAGAGAATCTTCAAACATTCCTCAGGACTTTGCGCCAACAGTCCCAGCGCCGGAAAAAGCACCAACCGGCAAATGAGAGACTCGAAACGTGCCTCGGGGCTAAGCGTGGGCCGCCCAAGCGCCGGAAAACGCGGCAACGGGAAGAAAAATATACTTGCAACATTCCTCGGGGCTTTGTGTGATCAGCCCCAGCGCCGGAAAGTGCACCAACCAGCAAATGCTGGACTTGAAACGTGACTCGGGGCTAAGCGAGGGCCGCCCCAGCGCTGGAAAACTCGGCAACGGGAAGAAAAAGAAACTTGAAACATTATTCGGGGCTCTGCGGGTGATGACCCAGCGCTGGAAAACGCGGCAAAGTGAAGAAAAAGAAACTTGTAACATGATTTGGGGCTCTGCGGGGGTTGCCCAGCGCCGGAAAACGCGCAACCGGAAAATAGATAAACTTGAAACAAGACTCGGGACTATGCGGGATCAGCCTAGCCCCGTTAAACGCACCAACCGGCAAATGAGAGACTTGAAACGTACCTCGGTGCTAAGCGAAGGCAGCCCCAGCACCGGAAAACGGGGGAACCAAAAAAATAACAAAATTGAAATATGCGTTGGGGCTTCGCGGGGGCCGACCCAGCGCCAGATGACGCGGCAACGGGAAGAAAAAAGAACTTGAAACATGATTCAGAGCTGTTCGGGGGTTACCCCAGCGCCGGACAACGAACCAACCGGCTAATGAGAGACTTGAAACGTGCCGCGGGGCTAAGCGATTGCAGCCCCAGCGCCGAACAACGCGGCAACGGGAAGAAAAAGAAACTTGAAACAAGATTTAGAGCTGTGCGAAGGTTGCCTCAGCGCCGGAAAACGCGGCAACCGGAAAAAGTCAAACTTGAAACATGCCTCGGGGCTATGCGGGAACAGCCCCAGCGCCGGACAACGCACCAACCGGAAAAACAAGAATCTTGGAACATGCCTCGGGGCTTTGTGAGATAAGCTGCATCAAAATTAATATCATATTACCATAAGGAATAGAAGGAAGTAGTGGTCGCACTCTGTTAATTCAAATGGCCGATACCACGTGGCGCTAGTGCAGAGTTCGCTCAGTCTGTTCCGTGTGTAACTACGTAAATACATTTAACGTAAGTTGCACTGTTTACCATTCGCTCCATATACGTACGTAACTGGCATTGTACTTACAACATTAAGACTATTTGAAAGAAAAACACATTCATATACATCACACTGTAAAACAAATACTGTTATAGTTTAATATGTAAAACTTAACTTAGGCCTATTTGTAGGCATGCAATATGTACTCACCAACAGTTACTTGTCCGACACTTTGGAGAATTATTTACGAGATGATTTGGCGGCTCTCGGAGCTTGGAGTTCTCGTCGGATTTGTTTCGTCCGGAAGAAGAACCGACATTTCATATAGTGAAAAATTAGTTTCGGTATGATTTCCATGGCATGATCCAAGCAGCATCCTGTTCCCCGTGGCTGAATTGCAATTGACGTAATACTGTCTATGCACTCGTGAAATATGTCGCCCCACATTCCATCGCTCAATTTTTCTTTTATTGTCTTTTCTGTTTGCATAAGCAAATTAAACACGCTTTCGAAGGATGAGTCAGGAAAGAGATGTCACGATCAGATCCGTAATCCTTTATTTCTGTAAGTGCGGAATACGGTGATTTGTGTCCATGATGACGGAGGGAGCGGGCATATTGGTTACATTGAATAAATTTAGAACTGTTTTTCACCACGTATCCAGCCAGGTGATATATCAAGCATTTCTCTGCGAGTGTAGATGAATTTTCTAATTCTGGAATAGCACTTTCCCAATCTTGAAATTCGGAATCATGTTGAAGGACAATTTTTTGGTTAAGATTTTTTTCCGTCGATATTTTTATTTCTTTATTACGCTGTTCTACATTTCGGGCTAGTAAACGCATTTGTTTCACGAAAGATGTCAAGGACGCATCCGATTTTGGTTCGCAGTTCCCCCCAGATGACAAGGCCTGTTTTATAGGGACGTAAATGCATTGCAACATATGTAATTGGAGGAAATAAATACTTGAAGGATGGTCGTCGCAGCTCAATGATCGCATGATTCCGAAATGGCGTTCCAGGGGATCTTGATGTAATTTTGCAGTTAACACATATCGGAACCCTTTGCTCCAAAGAAATTCATACAATTCCAGTGTACTTTGAAGAGAAACTCTCAAAGATTCCATGGTTCTGTCAGATGCGAAAGTATTGTTTGTAGTATTGGTGGAATGAAGAAAATTGATGAGGACGGTGTGAGAATTCGAACCTTTATAGAGACCTTTAATGGGAATACTTGAATTTAAGCAATCTGCAACTTGATTTAAATCCCTTGTAAATTGTTCAGTGCTTTCGCTGCCTTCGAAACCTGATGTACAAATTTCTCGATAAAATTTCAAGCCGTCGGCTACACTGTTGCTGAAGATCTGAAAGGCTAGTCTTGCACTCATTTTTTGAAAGGAAGAGGGTTCTATATGTGCTGAAGATAGTTTAGGACACACTTTAAGCCCTTTAGATGCTGAAGAATCTTCATTATACAGTAATTTATAAAAACTGAAGTATATTAATTCGTTCTTATAATAAACGACGTTTTTACAATTAAAATTGTTTCGTATACATTTTAAGATATGAACGAAGTCAGAAAATGCCCACAATTTCCTTTCATTGTCTGCAGGATTTAAAATAAAACACTTGGACTGACCCTTCTTTCCACTTATGCCTAACGATTTCCAAGCTTTCTTATTTGTTTGGCTTCCATCACATGTAAAGCCTACAACTCTTGCTCCTGCTTCCTCCAGTTGCAAAATTACTTAGATGAATATTTTTGCAAGAATATCCCCAGGTGCAGCATTCCTACTGGCATAAATCGCGACGGGTTGCACCCAGCTTTGCAAGAAGGGAATAAACATGAACACCAAAGCGTGGTTTGCCAGTTGATGTTTATGAGCGTCTGGTGTTAGATCCCCGAAATCAACGAAGCCATCTACTTTAAGAGTTGCATTATTAAACTGAATTTCATCCCTAAGTTTCACTTCATCGAATATTAATACACCGTATTTATTATTTTCGTCTTCATCTTTGTAGCACTGTGCAATAGCATCAGTGGTGTGTAGATTTACCCCATAGGGACATTTAAGTCCCTTACATAATTTTCTTAGGTGTTTTTCAGAAGGGAGTGGTAGCAATTCATGTTGTAAACAATGTCTGTCCATGTATTGTGGGTCCCTATCACCACGGCATGGCGCGTCCTCAGGTTGCGGATAGAGGAGACGGCCTCCAGATATGGAGGGTAGCTGCGAATATATTGAATAAGCAGTCGTGGACAGCCGATAAGGGGTGGTCCTCCAGCTTGGGGGTTGGGCGAAGGGCTAACAACCCATCACCGTAAAAAACAGCTTGTTACGTATCCCTATAATAAGCCTCGGAATAGGACTGATTCTCTGGCACGACCACAGCAAAGGAATAAGGTTTTGAGATTTGGCACTTGGAACGTAACTAGTCTTTATAGAACAGGAGGGGTAACATTAGTAGCAAAAGAACTAGCTAGATATAGAGTAGACTTCGTAGGAGTACAAGAGGTTAGGTTAGATGGGAATGGCATATCACAAATTGTTGTATTATGGGGAAGGAAACAATAATCACCAATTAGGAACAGGATTCTTTGTTCATAAAAGAATAAAATCAGCAGTAAAAAAGGTCGAATTTATCAATGACAGATTATCATATTTAGTACTTAAGGGTAGATGGTGCGACATCATAGTTATAAATGCTCACGCCCCTACAGAAGAGAAAGACGACCATATAAAGAATAGCTTCTATGAGGAGTTGGAACATACTTTTGATCAGTTCCCTAGATATCACATGAAAATTTTATTGGGGGATTTCAATGCTAAAGTAGGACGGGAGGATATTTTTAGACCAACTATTGGAAAAGAGAGCCTACACGCAATTAGTAGTGACAATGGAGTTAGATTAGTCAACTTTGCCACATCGAAAAATTTAATTGTCAAAAGTACAACATTCCCCCATAAGGATATACATAAATATACTTGGACTTCTCCAGATGGATTGACACACAACCAAATAGATCACATCTTGATAGATAAACGGAGACATACTAGTATAGTAGATATTCGAACTTTCAGGGGTGCAGACTGTAATTCTGACCATTATTTGGTGATTGGAGAATTAAGAGAAAGATTATCAGTAGCCAAGCGAGTAGAGCAGCAAGTTAATATTACTAAATTCAATATTTTGAAATTAAAGGACGAGGAAGCTAAGCAAAATTATCAGGTCGAAATTTCGAATAGGTTTGCCACTTTAGAAAGTTCCGACGAAGTTGAGAAAGAATTAGATGTTAATAGCGTGTGGGAAAATATCAGAGATAGTATCAAAATTGCAGCTGAGCAGAGCATAGGTTATTATGAAACTAAGAGAAAGAAACCGTGGTTTGATGAAGATTGTTGCATGGTAGTAGAAAGAAGGAAACAGGCAAAATTGAAATTCTTACAGGATCCAGTTGAGGAGAAGAGAGATAATTATTTCAATGAAAGACGGGAAGCAAGTCGTACACTTAGGAATAAAAAGAGAGGTTACTTGAAGGAAAAACTGAATCAGGTAGAAACAAATAGTAAGAATAAAAACATTCGAGATTTATATAAGGGTATAAAGGAATTTAAGAACGGATATCACCCAAGGTTAAACGTGATCAAGGATGAGAATGGTGACTTGCTTGCAGACTCTCCATCAATCCTAAACAGATGGAAAAACTATTTTGCGCAACTACTAAATGTACATAGGCCAAATAGAAATGATCGGGACGAAATTGAAATACAAACTGCTGAGCCATTTATACCCGAACCCACGCTTTCAGAAGTCGAAATTGCGATAGAAAATCTGAAAAAGTACAAGTCTCCAGGTATCGATCAAATTCCAGCAGAATTAATACAAGAGGGTGGAAGTGCATTATTTAGCGAAATTTATAAACTTGTACTTGCTATTTGGGAAAAGGAAATTGTACCAGAACAATGGAAGGAGTCCATAATTGTACCTATTTTTAAAAAGGGGGACAAAACCAACTGTGGTAACTTTCGAGGAATATCACTTTTGTTGAAGTCGTACAAAATTTTGTCCAATATTCTTTTGAGAAGATTAACTCCGTACGTAGATGAAATTATTGGGGATCATCAGTGCGGTTTTCGGCGTAATAGATCGACTATTGATCAGATTTTTTGTATTCGACAGATAATGGAGAAAAAATGGGAGTATAAGGATACAGTACATCAGTTATTCATAGATTTCAAAAAGGCATATGACTCGGTTAAGAGGGAAGTATTATATGATATTCTTATTGAATCTGGTATTCCCAAGAAACTAGTTCGATTAATTAAAATGTGTCTCAGTGAAATATACAGCAGAGTCCGTATAGGTCAGTTTCTATCTGATGCTTTTCCAATTCACTGCGGGCTAAAGCAGGGAGATGCACTATCACCTTTACTTTTTAACTTCGCGCTTGAATATGCCATTAGGAAAGTTCAGGATAACAGGCAGGGTTTGGAATTGAACGGGTTACATCAGCTTCTTGTCTATGCGGATGACGTGAATATGTTAGGAGAAAATACACAAACGATTAGAGAAAACACGGAAATTTTACTTGAAGCAAGTAGAGCGATCGGTTTGGAAGTAAATCCCGAAAAGACAAAGTATATGATTATGTCTCGTGACCAGAATATTGTACGAAATGGAAATATAAAAATTGGAGATTTATCCTTCGAAGAGGTGGAAAAATTCAAATATCTTGGAGCAACAGTAACAAATATAAATGACACTCGGGAGGAAATTAAACGCAGAATAAATATGGGAAATGCCTGTTATTATTCGGTTGAGAAGCTCTTATCATCCATTCTGCTGTCCAAAAATCTGAAAGTTAGAATTTATAAAACAGTTATATTACCGGTTGTTCTGTATGGTTGTGAAACTTGGACTCTCACTCTGAGAGAGGAACATATGTTCAGGGTGTTTGAGATTAAGGTGCTTAGGAAAATATTTGGGGCTAAGAGGGATGAAGTTACAGGAGAATGGAGAAAGTTACACAACACAGAACTGCACGCATTGTATTCTTCACCTGACATAATTAGGAACATTAAATCCAGACGTTTGAGATGGGCAGGGCATGTAGCACGTATGGGCGAATCCAGAAATGCATATAGAGTGTTAGTTGGGAGACCGGAGGGAAAAAGACCTTTAGGGAGGCCGAGACGTAGATGGGAGGATAATATTAAAATGGATTTGAGGGAGGTGGGGTATGATGATAGAGACTGGATTAATCTTGCACAGTATAGGGACAGCTGGCGGGTTTATGTGAGGGCGGCAATGAACCTTCGGATTCCTTAAAAGCCATTTGTAAGTAAGTAAGTAAGTAAACAATGTCTGTATCCTTTAGGTGATTTTATTTTAAGCAATAAACTTTCTAGAATGAATTCACTGCTGTACCTCATTCCATTAGGATTCTTAATATTACATTTTTTTAACATGGTA
The DNA here is from genome assembly GCF_040183065.1 of Periplaneta americana. Classification (NCBI taxonomy): domain Eukaryota; kingdom Metazoa; phylum Arthropoda; class Insecta; order Blattodea; family Blattidae; genus Periplaneta; species Periplaneta americana. The sequence continues at coordinate 112,094,689 of NC_091132.1, forward strand.
TCTACTACTATTTTCTGCTTTTTACTGAGACCTGCAGTGTCCTTATAATGCAATTGTGTACTTTTAACTTCGCTTTCTAAAGCGCTGATTCTAGCTTTGGCTGATGACAGACAGACCTTAGCGCGCGTTAACTTCCGATGTACATATCTCAGTTGGTTTTTCAGATATGCTATTTTTTCTGAGGATCAGAAGCTACAGTTTGTTCTTTATTAGTATTAGTAGTAGTAGTAGTAGTAGTAGTAGTAGTAGTAGTAGTAGTAGTAGTAGTAGTAGTAGTAGTAGAAGAAGAAGAAGAATAAGATTGAATATCAACATAATTTGGTTCACCTCTTGTTTCCGGAATATCTGTCATGCTTCTCTCAGGAAGATAATTTTCATCCTTTCTCTTTCTTTTACGAGGAGTTGTGGATTCTTGAATTTTCCGTACTGGTCGTTTTCGGGATTTGATAGGCGTTGAAAGGTACTTGGGCAGGTTCGGAAAAATATGAGGAATTGCACCTGGTTTTAATTTCCACTTCAGTCTCGGCAATTCAACTTTTTCGTTATTCACAACGAACGCGTCTACTTTAACAATAAAATCTTCTGAGAAATGAGAGTCACAAATAGAACTTGTTCGCGACAATAGCCTGTCTTTTCTTGGGATCGCCCTTGACCATTTATAAGATTCGTCCTTGTCCTTGGGAGGGGTGAAAAAGCGTTTATTGGCTGCCTTTCCGCCATATCCCGCCCTACAACCCGGAACAAAACACGAAGGCATTGCTTCAAATATAACACGAGAAAAACATAATAATCTCGTCCTTTAATAAATAAATCGTGAGAGCTACTCACTTGTCACTCGTGTATGAATAATTGCAGATTAGTTTATTGGCACTTAAAAGTATTTAACGCACTTAATTACACTAAAAAAGCAAACGAAATGAACGAACACTCTACTGCTTCTTTTATGGATATTCGCTTCCAACTGAGCAATACCGATCGCAGCGCCACTAATTCTCTTGGTCACCGTCGACAATGCTGAACAGATAGGAGTGCGCACACTTCTTCTTTCTATTCGTTATGATATTACTATGGTTTAATCAATTAAAACTGTGATCGTTGCCAAGCATATCATTTTGTTGTAGGGAGAATAACGGGGCATTTCACTTGCTGTCATGGTTAGCTTATTTCCCGCAAGCAGCAACGAATGAAACATTGAAACTGCTAATAATTTGCAATGAACAATTTTATCTAGAATGTATATAAGATTCTACAACTCTGTTAAAGCATTCGCCTGATTTTCCGTATCTCAGAAATACAGTAGATTCCTCAAAACAGTCTACAGCTGAACATACATAAATAATTTACGTCTCCGATCTTCCGCCACTAACAATTCATTACGAGGTTATGGCCAATTATACGTCATTGATTCAACTATGTTTTACGTGACCAAAATGATTTCCAGCATTCATAGTTACCTAGTACACTCTAAAAATTGTCATATTGTTGCTATAGCGGTTTCAGAATAAGAAGGCATATGGCCTAAGCCAATTGAGTGCTAGCAGCAGAACGACGTTGTCAGTGTTGTCACAAGGGTGCACGTGGAAGACAGAGACAACAGATAAGGACAGAAAATATCAGTTGCAGCGGACGGGTCGAGCCCTGTTCCTTCATTGTGTGCAATGTTTAAATATAATTACTCTTACTGAAGTAATTTTCATCCCAATTTTTATGATTTATTCGCTTCACAGATCAGTAGATCTTGGAGTCACTAACTTGCGAAATAAAATGACAGATATGTAGAAATTTACTTTGCTAATATCTGAGAAAGAATGTCTTAATTCTGTCTCAGACGTCCTTGTACAGCAAAGCTGAATTTATTATTGTTTATTTCTCCAGAGGAAAGATGAGATACAGTTTGTTTGTAGGGGCAGCCTACGAATCTAGCGATAATAAAACTTAAACATGTTTGTAGATGCGTCATTTAGTATTGACATTGAAGTTGAAAAGTATTTTATTTTTTCTCTGTTAAATAAAGCCTATATAATTTAATTCTCTAGTTTATACGTACCTAGGAGTTCAGGGAAATCGCTTGGGTCACTGGCTGAGAGGGAACTGCCTACTGAGGATGCACTGGAAGAAATAGTGAATGGGAGAAGAATTCGGGACAGAAGAAGATATCAGATGATCTTCGACATTAAGATATATGGAATATACGGAGACTACGATGAAGGCAGAAAATAGGAAAGATTGGAGAAGCTACATTTGCAGTGAAAGATCTGCCCTGGGGGAGAACACTTATGTATGTACCATATCATATCATCATATGTTATATCACATTATGTTATGTTATATTATATCAAACTTATGGAAAAAAAAAATGGAGCGTGTGAAAAGGGAAGACAAATAAGAAATGTAACCGTGCTAGAAAGAGTGAGTGAAGAAAGAATAATGCTGGAGCTGATCAGGAAAAGAAAAATAAATTGGTGGGTCACTGGCTGAGAAGAAACTGCCTACTGAAAGATGCACTAGAAGGAATGGTGAACGGAAAAGAATTGCGGGATACAAGAAGATATTAAATGACAGAAAACATTAACATATATGGATCATATGTGAAGACTAAGAGGAAGGCGGGAAAATAGGAAACATTGGAGAATGTTGGGTTTGCAGTGAATGTTGTGCCCTTGGTCAGAACACTATGAATGAATGAATATCAAACATACGGCGATTATGAAAACATATAACGTCATTCACGTCGACGAAATACTGCAGTTACTTTACTAACCTGTGAGATCGAGAAGTCTCAGTTTCTGCAGATGCCTCATAGCTCTACTGGGAATCGTAGTGAGGTCGTTGTATTGGAGCTCCAGCTCCCATAACGAGCGCTCAAGTCCGAGGAAGGCCTCGTCCGGCACTGACGGCAAGGGGTTGTGGCTGATCTCCAGGCGATACAAACCTGTCAACGTAATCGATCTGGGTAATTCGCAAAGTAAAATAAGATAAATAAATGTGAAACACTCTTCTACAACCGATTTTCCTATTTATATCCATTTGCTTCCTAAAATACTTTCCTTGATTGACTTCGTTTAATACATCATACGAAATAACATTTAGGTTGGCAGTTAAACTCCAGGTTACGACAACCTTTTGAGTCTCTGTACGATCCTGAGTATTTATGATTTTTATAAAATTTCTGCTATAATGTACAATATTAATCATTGTATTGATTTCACTATCAGGGAAGTCTTGAAATTCATACCGTCATAAGGCTCATTCACAATGAAAATTAAACATAACGTAAGCGTTAGCTTAACGTTACAGTAAAATCAAGAAGTCATACCATCATTCACGATGGGAACATAAACATAATAGCAAACATACTTGGTAACCATGGAAACATAACAACGACGCCATTTCCTCGTATTCTGTCGTATACTTCAGCGCTCCACGATTGTGTTCTGTTTGAAAATAACGTAAGCATAAGCATGAAAGTTTGGAGTTTGCAAACTTTTATGTTAACGTCTTACGGTAATGTTTATGTCAATGCTTATGTGAATCATTGTGAATGATCCCATTTGATAGCCTGGGCGCAAACTTCTGTGTTTATGTTACGGTTATGTTTAATTTTCATTGTGAATGGGCCTAGACTCTCCCAGATATATAGTATTTTGTGGTTGTGAAAGAGTCCGCAAATTTTAATTGGAGCTTTCTTATTCAGAAAGAGGAACCCTTTCTTTAAGTACCGGAAATTTCAGTTACATTTCCTTTCCAAAAGAAACGAAACCAGGTAATGTTTTCTATTTCAAGCTCAAAAATAGTCATGCGAGTTTGATCCCAGAGAATATGGAAACCATTCGACCACAGAATTTGAACAACTTACTAATAATATATGAATCAATTTTGACCAAAGATAGTACAACATGACAATGTCCAATAACATTCCTATGTCGAAATACCGATTCCTGTTTAGAGACATGGTTATTTAATTGGTATTTAAAGTTTGTCACGGAACTTCCAAATAATCCGCGTTAAAGATTTTTTATCGCTTTCGGATTTGAATTCGCAAATCTTGAATCTAGTGATACGTTTTTATTACTGTCTTGGGGTGTGATTACTTATTTCCCTGAACTCTTCTGATCCAGATTTCTGAGGAATAGTATCTGGTATGTAAATAATATTATCACCTTTGATGTTCGGATGATAGTTAGGATGGCATAGTTTAATCTTTAGGTGTAAAATGACCGGTAAATTTTGTCTCAAAACTTCGAATTAAGAGACAAGATTCTTTTAAATCTGCGAGATTGAACTTCGGCTTTGCTTCCTTCCGAAGTAAGTCATGCTGAGGATTTTTATCGTCTTCGGGTAAGTCAACTGTAAGACTATACTTTGGCTTTGCTTCCTTCTGAAGAAAGTCACCTGAGGATTTTTATCGTCTTCGGGCAAGTCAACTGTAAGGCTATACTTTGGCTTTGCTTCCTTCTGAAGAAAGTCACCTGAGGATTTTTATCGTCTTCGGCTAATTCATCTGCAAGACTCTACTTTGGCTTTGCTTCCTTCTGCAGGAAGTCACCTGAGGATTTTTATCGTCTTCGGCTAAGTCATCTGTAAGATTATACTTTGGCTCTGCTTCCTTCTGAAGGAAGTCACCTGATGATTTTTATTGTCTTCGGTTAAGTCATCTGCAAGACTATACTTTGGCTCTGCTTCCTTCTGAAGGAAATCACCTGAGGATTTTTATTGTCTTCGGTTAAGTCATCTGCAAGACTATACTTTGGCTTTGCTTCCTTCTGAAGGAAGTCACCTGAGGAATTTTATCGTCTTCGGCTAAGTCATCTGCAAGACTATACTTTGGCTCTGCTTCCTTCTGAAGGAAGTCACCTGATGATTTTTATTGTCTTCGGTTAAGTCATCTGCAAGACTATACTTTGGCTCTGCTTCCTTCTGAAGGAAGTCACCTGAGGATTTTTATTGTCTTCGGTTAAGTCATTTGCAAGACTATACTTTGGCTTTGCTTCCTTCTGAAGGAAGTCACCTCAGGATTTTTTATCATCTTCGGCAAAGTCATCTGTAAGACTACATTTTGGCTTTGCTTTCCTCTTTTCAGTGACTCATTTTGGATAGACCTATCGCCACGTTTGTTTGGATCTTCCTCTCTTTCTTTTCCAACTGCATGTACTAGCACAGAGTTTCTCTCTGGATTAATTATTTGTCCTTTCTAATCGTGTGTCTAATCCACTTCCATTTCCATCGCCTTATATGTGTGTACAACTCTATTCCCCTTACCCTTGCCCATAGTTAACCATTTGAAATCATTTCTAGCCGGTGAATGTACCGATTTTTTCTCAAACAGCGGTTGGCGGCGGTCTGTAGCTTAAATTGTTCGTTTTTCTTACCTACTCTCCATGTGTTAGACCTATACAACAGTGATTTAACATTTCTTCGAAAGATGCGAAGTTAATACTCCTAGTGGATATTTTGTTGTTCTTCCATATATTATAAAATCTCACAACACCATTTTCTTTCTGAATATCTTGCGTTGAGAGATTCCTATTCAATTCCTCCACCCTTAGTAGCCACACTGCCCAGGTAATTAAAATTAACCACAGCCTTATAACCTTACTATTTGAAGTACAAGCCTGTTATTCCAAGGATCTTCATCTTAGTTTATCAGAACTCCTACTTTCTTTACATTCTCTTACAAGTCTCCTTTCATATTACCTTGTGCTTCAGAAAAGAGACACAACTCATCGGTAAAATCAATATATTCCAACCTTTCTCTAAATCCCATCAAGTACCATGCCACTTATTCCTAAATACATTTCGTGTTACCGCGTCAAGTACAATAAAGGAATTTTGGAAACAGGATACAACCTGTTGCACAGATAGCGCTTCATTTATGTATGATCTCTTCAATCTCGGAATTACGGGCTGTATCCAATCGAGCACCCATGATAGCAAATACAATGAAACCTCTCATTTGCGGACATTGAAGGGACGTAACAATCTGTCCGCATCTGGGAGGTGTCCTTTATTGGGAGGGAGGCTCCCCAATCTAACAGTAAATTTATAATATGCATTATGTATCCCTTCACGCTTTAAATTAAATGTATTACTGTAGTTTAATTCTAAATACAGTATACTGTACTACAGTAAATTCTTTGCAACTTTGAACTACAGTAGATAAGACCCAAAAAGGAAAATACAGCACTGTGCCATGCAATTTTATTCTAGGTCTACAGTTATGCAGTACTGTAATTTACAGTTTTCAACTTAACCTTTACGTTCAGGCGCCATGTCTCTCGAAACAGAACAACTGATTGAAGTGAAGAGAATAATCCTACTAACCCAGCGGTGACCAAAGTGGGTATCGTGATTACATCGTGTAATCACAGACATTCAAAAGGATACGAGGAGTTTCCTGTACATTGCTGTGTGTTTCATTCACGTACTGAAGGCAAGCAGTGACGGTATGTCGCTCTACAAACTCTGTCTCTACAAGCAGTAAGAGCTAGTTTCGTAAAGAATGAGGAGAACTTTTTTGTTGTTCTGTCGGACAAAATATAATATGTTTACTTTGCTCAATGGTTCAATTAGGAGTATATAGAAACATTAATTGCCACGCTGAATAATGTATTATTATTATTATTATTATTATTATTATTATTATTATTATTATTATTATTATTGACTACTAAGTATGTGTTTCTATAATTCTTCTGTACGTGCATGAATATTGATATTTTTAGATCTTCTCCCTAGAAGGATAAAATTATTAGGTTTTATCTCAATTTTAATCTTCTTAATCTTTAGATGAGAGTAACTACTTATTAGTTATTCATTTAAAATAATACTGTAACAAACTAATTCAATATTATGTGCCACGAACTGTTAAACGCCAGGAATTGACATGTCTTAAATCACAGCCACGAAGAGAAAGATGAGATAAATAAATGTAAGGAAGTCAGCTACCTAATGGGGCTTGAAATATCTCTTGCTCTAAAGCCTTTTAATAGAACAGAATTTCTCAAAAGAGTAATGATTAAAATAGCTTAAATAACTTGTCCATAAGAAGTTTTTAATTTAAAAAAACTACGAATTTCTCGTCCAAGTATCGAGAGAAGAATTTAGAAAATTCCTGATTATATTCAAGAGGAACGTTAAAAAAGAAGCAAGAAAAATTGTATATTATTCACTGGCTCTTGATGGCAGCAGTGACAGCTTGAGATTTTTATCCGCGGGATTGATCAAGATGTTGGTACAGGAACCACCACTGGTTGTAGTTTTCATGCCAAGTACCTTTCCTCCGTCTCCTTACTTCATACGCTTCCTATCGCATGTAATCACTCCAGTTCGAGTTTTGGTCACCGTTGTACTAACCCTATCATGTGTCGAATACAATTTCACGATCGCGGAAACCTTGGACATATCAGACAGGTTAAATTTAACGACTTTGTTTATCCACCCGCTTCCAGCTAACAAGGGGCCGGCTGGGCTAGTGGTAGCCTACGAGACCCTTATTGTCTTCTTTCATGTTAAGGAATTTCTGTACTAAATTTTCCATTTTTGTAACACATTAATTAGGTCTTGAAATCCAAGTTCTGCCCGCAGTCAGGAGGTAAAACAAGCTTTACGACTGTGAAACAGTTGTCCGTGTCCGTGTCTGAGAGTGTCTGTAAACGAGAGTTAAATTTATCATTATTTCTATATCATTTCATTTGGGACATAAAGATCTGTCCGTATTTGAGGAGTGTCCGTATATTCGGGGTGTCCGTAAGGAGAGCTTTCACTGTAGTTTCTTGTAAAGCAAATGTCAATTAATTCGTGTACATACCAGTGCCCTGCAGGAAGTACGGTTCGATGGATCTCAGTCCATTGTTCTCGAGGTGCAGCATGAATACCTTGGAGCTGTTAATGGGTGGCGGCAAACGGGGTAGTGGCACATCGCGACAGAAGACCAGCCCGAGATCGGGTACAGACTTGGAGCAGCTGCAGAGTGGATTGAATACACACGGCGGGTAGCGCACAGCATCGGGGCTGGTGGAGGCTGAAATGACTAGCGTCAGACATTCCGCCACAGTCACGAGCCAACACCACTTCACCACAATCGGCACACCCTGTGGACGTAAAAAAAAGAACACTAATTTCTGTTAAGACAATTCTTTTATTAATATACATAGCTAATCACATGTCGTTCTCGGCAGTCTAAAGGTAATCGTACTTGTCATTATAAATGCGAGTTTTAGGGGTGATGGCGAGGGCAATAGACTTTCAGGGACAATAAAAAAATAACAGCATGTTTTTTTTTTTCTGGAAGAAACTAACGCTACAGGTTCCAAGTCATCATCATTATCATCGTCCTCATCCTCATCATCATCATTGGCATTATGACCCTTGTAGTTTAGCCTTAGCCTCCCTCAGAACATCCGACCAATCACTCCTGTCTAATGCTCGTGTTCTCCATCTTCTAATTCCAACTTTTGTTAGGTCAGCCTGAACATCATTCAGCCATCTCAATTTAGGTCGTCCGACTTTCCTTCTTCCTACTGGCAATGCATCTAGTAGAGCTTTGGGTGTGCGATTGTTCTCCATCCTGGCTACGTGTCCCAGCCACTCTAACCTTCTGAGTTTTATGTCAACAATAATGTTAATATCTTTATATAATTCATATAACTCAGCATTTGTTCTGATTCGCCAAAACCCTTGCTCATAAGTAGGCCCAAAGATTTCCCGTAATACTTTCCTTTCCCAGGCATTTAAGACCTTTACTGCCCTTTCAGGTAGAGTCCAGGTTTCACTTCCATATACTACTACTGGTTTAATAATATTTTTATATATTCTTATTTTAGCTTTTCTTGAGATACACCTGGACTTCATAGATTTATTCAATGCCCAAAGACCTCGATTCCCAGCTGCAATCTTCTCTTTTATATCAGTCATAACATCATTATTGTCTTTCACCGTGGAACCCAGATACTTAAAACAGGAAACTCTATCAAAATTAGTATCATTTAAATTAATCTTATTAGTATTGTCATTATTCATATTATACATGTATTTAGTTTTATCAACAGTAATCTCACTAGAGGTTTTGATTTATCTAGAGAAAATCAAAACTCGAGTGGGATTTAATTGACTATTACACGATTAGAAGAAAGTATATAAAGATTAGAAGTAACAAAGTACTCAAATACAATAAAATATTAATTGACTTACGAAAATACAACTGTCTTCAAATGTATTATTGCACCATCTCAACATTACGCTAGATGGCAGTAGCTGTTTTCTTGTTATCAGTTGTGCCAACTATGGAATCTTCATTGGACTCTGTGGACGGTTACTAGTCAAGAAGGCTTTGTTGATTCAGTTTCATTTTTATTAAAACATTTGCATTCCACTTCAATCATCCGGATCCCACTAATCAACGTTACTTGACACATTATTTTCAATAAATTTTAGTATTAAACAATCTCTGATACGTGACTATCCATAATATCATATAGCAGAAGTTATAACAAACATAACCTAAATAATATAAACGAGTGTTAGAAAAGTTTTAATTAGGAATGATGAAATAAACAAGAAACGTTTTAATTAACGATGATGAAATAAAAAATAAACATGAATAATTTTAAAAGAAACAATTATTGAAAGTACAATTTTCAAATTTGAATCTTTTAGTGGTTGGTGGTTCAGTTGATGTTATATTGGACGTGTGTGTAAAAGAAGTGAACTCGTTGATGTACATGGTGTATCCCTCAACTTATTCAAGATTTCCGAATGGTGCTCTTCATTTATTTGTAAATAGGGTTTCAGGGAAGATGCATAGCTATGACCAGTGATCTTTATTAATTCTTGTTCTTGAATGCCAATGCGAGTCATATTTGAAAGTGCTGTGCATCGACTGGAGTGGTTTGTAATTTTCTGTTTTTTGACGTCCAGATCAGTGCAGTTTGAAATGTTGGCAAACAAAGAAACAAATGCAAGGGTAGTGATAAAAATAAATAAATGCTAGGGACGCGATAAAATGAAACAAATGCTAGGGACGCGATAAAATGAAACAAATGCTAAGGACGCGATAAAATTGTGAGATAAGCAGCCATCATTGGTTGAAAGACGTCCTTTCGAACCGTTTTATTGGTCAGAAGTAGTGTAACGTTGTAAAAGTGTAATAGTCATTGTTAATTTCCAGACCGGCTTTGATTGCTTCAGCTTCTATTTGTTTGAGTATTTCATCCATTGTACTTACATTGCGTGATAAGATAACAATATCGTCTGCATATGCCATATATTGTGCCGTTCTATTGATGATTGTACCTCCTGGGTTTATGGTTATATTTTGAACAATTCTATGTAATCCAACATTAAACAACATAGTTAATAAGGCATCACCTTGTCTAATGCCAGGTTCCAAGTCACAGATTTAACATAAATAATAGAAAGTGTCCCTGAACGAGAGAGTTCCAAGAAACGTGTATTGTCATTTATGCCTACGTTCAAATTTGGAGATAGTGTAATGCGTCCGTATCAATGGCGAAAATTCGCTTGGGTTTATATTCTATCTGCAATTCGTAAGACACCATACATAAACACGGGTCATTTTTTAGTTACGTCATGGATAAATATATAATAGGATGCGAAATTGCAGTCAGCACCATCTGTATTTGGGGGTCTGAAATAAAGGTGATCAGCGTGAACATTAGAACTACGTGTTGGGTACATTACCCAGAGTTCTCTATTTATCCGTTCGAGATATTGCTGTACGGGAGAGTCGAAGAGCCGAGATGGCGGAATGAAACTTGCTAATAAGTGAACATAAAGTGATACGTGTGTGTATAAGCAGTGTATGTTAAACAGTGATGTTTATGGACGTTATAAAAATAGTGTTGTTGAATGTATTGTAAAGTAATAGTAATATAATAAATTGAACTAAGTAGTTCTTGCAGACTTTTCCATTGTGCTGTACAATAAATACCCAAAGAATACAATCCCAATTATCTAACCTTTTGCTTTATTTTTTGTCTCTGTCTGGTTATATTTTAATCGGGTAGTGTAAAACGCATCGTCTCTTTTATCTTCCTGTTGGCTCCGGTAAGAATTTTCAGTAGAATATGCTGTGAGGAATAAAACTGTAAATGTTTTATTTTAAATTGGGTTAGTTTTAAATATCGATGAGGGTGGGAGGGAATACTTCCTGCACAGTTTAACATTTTCGTCACCAGGTGCGCTGCTAAATGCATGGAGTAATTACTCTTTTCGCTACTTGGTGCGCTGCTATATGTAATAACGCCCCTCCCATAAACAGATGGCAGCAAGATCAATTTCTACAACAGCGCCTCTAGTATGTGTTACGGGAAACTCAGTAATTTTCGCATCCTATTATATATTTATCCATGGTTACGTGATTAGCTGGAAATAAATGCATGAACTTGACATATAGAATTACAATGCAATTATTTCCTTAACATCCTTCTGCTAAACAGCTTCTGTGCGGTCGGCAGTTCGAGCCATATTTTCGAGAGTGCTGACTACGTGGATCATCGAACATCAACATTTACCTATGGTTATTGCCAGTGCTTTTTTTTTGTAGAAAAAAGTTTACCGGAACTTTAGCACTCGATCACATTATTCAACAAAAACGTAGGTTTAAAAATATTAGGCCTACATATCTTATATAGGGATATCTTAAGCGAAGTTTTACCGCTAGATGGCAGGAGCGTTCCTTGCGACGCAACATGTTGTAGGGCTATGTTATGTCACATGCTACAGTTGATTACGTTTTCCCGCTTGTTGGTTTTCTGTGCTTGTCGAAATTATATTTACAATTATTTTGTATAACCTAGTACAATTTTATGTAATTCAATATTTTCTTATCTCATAATTTAATTTAATTTAATTTACAATAAATAATAACGTAAACTTGTATAATATTCAGCGATTCCCCGAGATGGGTGAGGAAATCTGCAGTACGCAGAATATAGATAGATACGAGTAAATTGAATGTTCATGTACCTAAACGAGAACTTTGAGAACGAGGTGCACGAATAAAAAAATAAGAACTACCGGGATGTCGAAGGTGAATATCCCCTCTTTAATCATTAGTATTTAAGAACCGTATGCTAAAAACAGGCTATGCAGCCACCAATGTGTTTCTTTTTATAGCGAAGGGACTACCGAGATTGAATTCCTTGTATTTTTTTCTGCAGTTGCAGAAAGATCAAATGCAATTTTTAATAGGATGATATAATATGATCGCAGTAGTATCACGATTAGTCGTGCGTTTTGTAGGTCAAGGATATGCAGTTTTGAATACTATGTGGGATGATTTTGAAAATTTGAAGTTAAAACATAGTTTAAATAATTACGGTACAGTACATTAAAAACATTATTCCCGAAATGGGTTCCACTAAGGATCGTCCTGGATAATAAACATCCCAGTTTATCGAGAGTTTACTGCAGGCGTAACCTTCGGGTACTCCTACAACTGCATAATATAATCTAAGCTAACATAGCTTGCTGTCGAGGTTGCATATGTCTTTATTAACTTTTCTTTTTCGTCTTCTAAAATGAAACTGTAGTCAGCAATTCCTTACTTGAAGTAGTTACTTTTATTTAATAGCTAGCACTTTCGAGGCGCAATTTAATTACTTATATTTTATAAGGTTTAAAGCATATATTCAGAATATTTCGGGACCTGATTGAAGACAAAAAGCTTTCCCTGGTGTTTACATATAGGAACCAGGGGCGGCTCGTCCATAAGAGCTGCGGAGCTGCAGCACTCCCTGCTTTGACAGGAAAATAAAAATAATATTTATTTTAATTTTTAGAAGAATTGTTACAGCTTTTATTGGTAAATTGCTTTATATTTCATCTGGCCGGGAATATGTACTATTATCTTATGCATAATGTTTTTGCGCGTCGACTGTATTGGAATTGACACTGCATTCAAAGTCGTCCTGGGATCTGCAGGGTGGTCAGCTCATAGAGAGTGTGTCTTGCATGGTCAGGGGGTAGAGAGGTGAAGGGAAGCAGAGGGAAACTGCCGCTGTTTAAAACCCATATTTCGCTGCAGTGGTTGCAGAGCCAGGCCACAAGGGATCTTTCCTCTCCTCCCACACCGCTATTGTAATGCTGCGTCAAATGGATTCTCTATTCCCTTGAAACTTAATGACAAAATTTTTATTTTCTTTTCACATACTTATTGTTGTAGAATCTTATCGAGTTAATATAACGAAATTAATATTCTCTTTTGCCTTATTATTACGTATATATCCAGCCTCCAGCAGAACCTAATATTTGCCTTAACTCAAAATGATTGCACGAGTAGAATCCTTTTGATATAGCACGTGAAATACGAAAGAAACTTCTTTTCCAGTTTTAGAAAATTGTTGACCATCAGTATATCTGAGTGTTGCTTTGGTGTAACGTCTTAATACCGTAACTTAACCAGTGCAAATGTGCAAGCATGAGTGTGTGTGAATTACAGAATATTAATTTTATTTTTCCCTTGCGGAGAATATTGATGTAATGAAGTGAAATTAAAGAGTCTTCCGTTACCCGACTTAAATCTTACTTAAGCTTCATCCAGCCGAAATAGTGCATATATGTAAGGAAGTATAACAATGAAATTTACGCTAAGCATTTGTGGTTACGTGGATGTGAACAAAAAAAATCGGTATTTTGTTTTCCTTGCCTCCTCTTCGGTGGTGATACTGCATGGACTAGGAATGGTGTGACAGATTCAGGACATTTGCCCCTAAAAAGCAAAATGCACGAATCTTCGCAGTCTCACCTGAAAAATGGTGTTTCATTGGCTATGTTACGCAACTCATACTGCTGTGCAATTAAATGAAACGAACAGAACAAACATTCTCAAACATAATCAAGAGGTGATAAAAAAATCGTGAAATTATTTAAAAAATATTGATTGTATCAAATTTTGTGGCCAATATGAACTTCCCCTTAAGGGACATGATGATAAAACGATTCGAAGAACCCTGGTGTGTTTCGTGGGTTGCTACAGTTCGTGAGTAATCTAAACGAGCCTCTCAAAAATCATTTGGAACATGTCACTGTTTAAGGTTATTCTAAGACAATTCAGAATGAACTGGTAGATTGTAAGTTGAGTGTCTGCCGATCTGAAATTCAGACTGAAATCGATGGTATTAGTTTTTCTTAGGGATTAGCAAATGGTCCTACAGACATCTCCCAACTAAGTCAGGAAGTTTTGGTTTTTCGATATGCAGTGCTTTTATTTTTGTCCTATACTTATTAGTAACGGTATCAGGAAGTGAAATTTGTACGTACCGAAATCTACTGCAGCTCTCCCAATCCACAAGTTCACGAGCCGCCACTGATAGGAACATAACAAAAATTTGCCATTTTCAGTTGTTTTTAAGAGTATTTAATATACTAATACACTACGTATATCCTCAATGTTTATATACCGAAAAACAAATGCACATGCAAAGCGCAACCCTCAAAGTACACGTGCGCTATCTGTTGGTGCTAGTTCAGGATATCCCATTACAATAAGTTCCGGGAGTTCGCATCGAGTGCTGATCGGAGAAGCATCTTATCGAACAGTGCTCCGCCCTGTTTTGTGTTTACGTAGTTGTGTAGTTTTTTCAAGTTATATTTAGTGGAATTATATTATTATCTAACAGTTTAACGACATTGTGTGGTGTTTGTTTAAGTTATAACTTTATTTCTTTATCATTTTGTGTTACGTGCGCGATCATAATCGAGTGATTGTGTAGTAATTACTTTAGCTTGGCTCTCGGAGCCAAGCGTGGTGCCTGTTAAAATGACTCAAAATACTGAAGACTGGTGTCTAATCGAAAATCAACCTGGTGCATTTAACATAGTGGCTTCAAATACGACAACAACCACAACATCTGTAACAAGTAGTAGTACCCCTACATCTACAATGACTACATTATGTGATCCTACTCGCGTACCCAATTCAACTAGCAAACAAATTAATCCCGCGGAAAACGCAACTTGAAGTAAAAGTAAAGTAAGAGATCATGTCGTTAAGAAACAGAAACTAAATACGGACAAAGCCAAACCAAATTCTTCAGTTTCCGATACACAAACAACATTATTTCATGAAACATTAATTCATCCGGATATCAAACTACAAAATGTTTTCGATCCTCTTGTCCATGAAATGGATACCGACATATCACCACCAAAACAAAATAATCCTCAAGTAGGGAACCAAAAAGATAACAACACAGATTTTCCTAGACCCAAATCAACTCGAATGCCGCCAATTATTGTGAAGAATATCCCAGCCGGAAATTTCTTTGCAAATAATAAAAAACTGCAGTCACTACTTAGCCAGCCACTGAAAATCACATACTCTGCTGAAGGAATTAAATATTTAACTAGTTGTTGTGCTGATTATGACAAGTTATATAATATCTTGCAAACTGAAAACCTTCAGTTTTATTCACACGAACCTCGGGAAACTAAATTACTACAAGTAGTACTGAAAGGACTTCCAGCTTTTGTAGAATCTGCTACTCTCAAAACAGAACTTGAACTCTTAGATTTTCAAATAGAATACATTCGTCAAATTACTGTTCCTTGCTACGACACTGATGGCATACCGACACGACGTCCCATTCCCATCTGGATACTTACACTTCCAAATAATGAACACTACCGAACCATATACCAATTGCAAGATATTAACAATCATATCATAAAAATTGAGTCATATAGACCTCGTCCACATATTACACAATGTCATAAGTGTCAGGGTTTTGACACACTTCACGTCGATGTAATTTGCCTACTCGATGTGTTAAATGTGGAAATAATCACTTATTCGCCGAATGTCCTCTGAAAGGTCCTGTCCATATCCCAAAATGTGCAAATTGTGACGGCGCACATACTGCCAGCTACAGTCAGTGCCCCATTCAACTAAAGAAGAAAGCGGAACTTCAAGAGAAGATGAGGAACAGGAGAATTCTTTCCGAAGAACGTTCTACTTCACCAACATGGAAACAGAGCGACTTTCCTTTACTTGCTAATCCTGGCAACACCAAAGCTTTCCAGTCAACATTCAATACTCCAAGTGCAACATCAACATCATCAGAATCAATATCAGACTCCTTCAAAGATATTGTTAACATCTTACGCTCACTGAACATTCAACATACAATTCAGCTTATCCGCACAACTTTTCATAAAATCCAAAATGGAAATGACTCGATATCCAAGGTAATAATATTCATTGAAGGTTTCATTAATCTTTTCAATTACAACAATCCATAAAAGACCTCTAAATGCTTTCCAAACACAGAGGTTTAAACATCCTAAATTTCAATGCAAACGGAATAATTCACCAGACTTACGAACTACAAGCCTTGCTCCTTAATTATGATATTGACCTCGCATGTATCAGTGAAACTCATCTAAAACCCACCATGAAATTTCGTATACGCAACTATACTGTTATCCGTACAGACAGAATCAACCGACCTGGTGGAGGAACTGCTATACTCATTAAAAACTCCATGCCAGATCGAACAGCCATTTTTCCAAATTTTCAGACTCTCGAAGCCACAGAAATACTAATAGCATCTGTTTATTATCTGCCATATGCTCAACTCAATAAAAATGACCTGACCCTTCTTATCACACATCACAAACATTTCATTTTCTGTGGTGACCTCAATGCTAAACACAAATCATGGAATTCCAGACTAAATATTTCGAAAGGTGAAACCTTACTATTACATTCAAATCAATATCATTATTCAATTACAGGACCTAAAGAACCAACGAGAATTCCCTGGATAATCACTCATCATCCAGATGTACTTGATATTTGTTTATATAACACAAAATACTCTCCAGTACAACAAATATGCTTAAACGCTCTCGACTCTGACCATATTCCAGTTCTTTTGACTTTCAAGGCCCCCCTTCATATGATCTCAAGTCAACCTTCTACAGAGAAAGTTACAGATTGGAATTTCTTCACGAAACGCTTGCACCAAATCATCCCGGGTAATCTACCGACTTTGAAAACTTCTGAAATAGACACTGCTATACAAATATTTTCTGACACTATCATAGAAACATTCGATGAATCGTCCTCCACATTGACTATTGAGACATCAGATAACATCTACGGTAGTACTGAACTAAAACATCTTCTTAAAGCCAAAAATCAAGCTCGAAAACGGTGGCAGCTTTATGCGGATCCTCAAGCAAAAAGAGCTTTTTATCGGTATCAACGTGCTATCCGAAGAAAATATGAGACTTACAAAATCAATAAGTTTGCCGACACAGTGGAAAACATTAAGCCTACAGGAAAAACCGTCTGGACTTTTACAAAACGAATGCTAGGAAAAACTACCACAAAAAATCGACACCTATTAAAGACTCAAGTGCTACATTTAATTATGATCCTATTGATAGGCTTAAAGCTCTTGCATATATCTCCTTCCAAAATCGATTCTCCTCCCATCATCATTCCTCACTACAAGACTTTTCAACAACAATATCACAACATGTACAGTCCATATTACATCGCCCTGAACCTGGAAATACACCTCACGTACGACCACAAGAAATCAAGACCATAATTCGAAACCTAGCACCGAAGAAGACACCTGGCCCGGATAAAATCACACCAGCCATATTGAAGAAATTACCAAAAAGAGCCATAACACATTTAACAAAGATATTCAACTCATGTCTACATCATAATTATTTTCCAACAGCATGGAAAACAGCACATATTATACCAATAGTTAAGCCGGGAAAAGATCCAACATTACCCCAAAGTTATAGACCAATCAGCCTAACCAACTTCCTTGGAAAAATTTTTGAACGTATCATTCTGGCACGACTAAAGCCATATTTAACTGCACCAAATGCCATCCACCATGAACAGTTTGGATTTAAACCTCAACATAGTCTCAGAGAAGCACTTCACAGAATAACAACATCCATCCAAAGAGGATTTCAACTTGGACAACATACAGTAGCTACATTTATTGACATCCAGCAAGCTTTTGATACTGTCTGGCACACCGGTTTGTTATATAAACTTCACATTCCTGTAAATTATATTCAACTTATCGCCAGTTATCTTACAGATAGAGCCTTTCGTGTTCAAGACGGACGCTATCTCTCTAACGCTCACACAATAACTACAGGAGTTCCTCAAGGATAGGTTTTAAGTCCAACACTGTACTGTGCATATGTCTGTGATGTACCAATTCAATCCAAATGTAAACTTATGCTATACGCTGATGATACTGTTATTTATACTAAGCACATAAACATTCAGTTTGCTTGTCTACAAATGCAGGAAGCCTTAAATATCATAACCCAATGGTCCACAAAATGGCGTCTCAAGATAAATGGCTCCAAGTCGCAAGCAGTTGTTTTTACACGAAGATTTCCGCGGCAATTTCAGCCCTTCACCATCCAAAATGAAAATATACTTTTCAAAACTACCGTCAAGTATCTTGGAGTTCTTCTTGATAAGAGACTTACTTTTAAACATCACGTCACACATATTCGTGAGAAGGCCTTCCAAAGATATATGCTTCTGTACTCATTTTTCAAGAGTTATACGTCTTTAAATATCACAACAATGCTGTACAAAGTATTAATTCGATCCTACATGACATACTGCTGTGAAATATGGGCTCAAGCACATACACATCTTAAACGACTAGACGGACTTCAACGAGCCATCTGTAGAACCATCACTGGAGCGGACTATCTCATCCGAAATAGCCAACTGTATGATGATCTTGGGATACTATACTTTTCAGATTATATCAAAACTCTTCGTACAAAATTTCTAGCATCCCTCCACAACCATCCAAATCCACTAATAAGTAAAAATATACCGGTTCCTCATACATGACCGTATCAATTTGCTCACTCTACTATTGGTAGATAACGTTGCCTTGAAATGTTTTAGGTTATAACTTATCATATGGTCTCCTACAATTCTTTCAAAAGGAAAGGGTCAAATTCGACCTGGTACTTATGAAGAAAGAGTCATTGGAGAAAAAAAAAATAAGTTCCGAACGGAGCTCATCGATTTTAAGCATAACGGAAATTTTGCGATTTCGAGCTATAGTTTCAGGATCAATAACGGAAGATGGCAGCACTAGATTGCATGAGTTACTTTTGCACCAACGATAATAATGAGAAAATGTAAACTCTTGGACTCGGCAGTGACGTCAATTTTAATTTTAAATTTCGCTTATAAAATATATTATCTCGTTGGAATTTGTAATGGCAAAAAGTTTTCCGGAACGCGTTCCGGACCGTTCCGACTGAAAAAAGCACTGGACTTATTGCCCATTTGCACATACAGATTCTTAACAATTTTGTAAAAGAAATGTCGTTTCACTCAGCGAAGTTTACAGTTCGAAATATATTCTACTTCGCTCCGAATATTATCTTTTAGTTCCTCCAAGGTGTCGGATTTTCTTTGTCAACATTATTTTTTAGGTTTTTCTACAAATCAGAATCTTAAGGTGCTGAATGAAGAGAACGCTACGGCCATAATCTTCAAAAACGCCGTTCTTATATCCTTTACTAAAGAAGCTATTGTATGAGCAGTTGCAGAATCTTGTTGAAGGACGATATTTCGACAATCTTAGTATACCGGTAATAGTTGTTTCTTTACTGACATTTTTAACTGCAGAGTTTATTCAGAATCAAAATTCTACGTTTCAGAGAAATGATCGACAAAGTTTAATTACAGCTCTCTGTCAAGGACAGAATTATTTTACATGCCGTAAATTTACGACACTGGCTTCGAAAGTTCCTTGGTTATAAGTTTTGCCAATAGGACAGTTTTAAA
Source organism: Periplaneta americana (assembly GCF_040183065.1). Lineage (NCBI taxonomy): Eukaryota > Metazoa > Arthropoda > Insecta > Blattodea > Blattidae > Periplaneta > Periplaneta americana. The sequence continues at coordinate 112,114,517 of NC_091132.1, forward strand.
CAGATATTATTAATATCCATTATTTACAGGATGTGTAAGTTTTATAACATTTGGATTATTATTATTACTATTATTATATAGCCGATTTACACTTTCACACGAAGACAAAGTAGCCATATTATTCTACTGTGTATGGCCTATTACCCTCATTTGTTCAGTCGTTGGCAGTTCTGTTGCGTTTAAATGTTGAATTATGGAAAGGGCGAAAATGGATGATCACAGAAGAAATTTGGACAGATCATGTTAATTCAGAAGTTATCGATGCTTTCTTGCAACAAGAAATAATTCGCAACGTTAAAGGTAAGAAAAGAAATACGTTTGAGATTACCAGACTTGACGTCATCTACACGGTTCAACTTTTCTTTCAACTTTACACATTCAAGCAATGCATGCAAGATTGATATTTAATATTAATACGGTGTACCATGTAGACACAAAATCTTCAGGCATCTTAAATCAACGTGCGTTTTAAACTTGAATCTTTCAATATTCTTCCCAGATTGCATGCATACGCGCATGAAAAACTGAACCGTGTAGATGCACCTTCACTGTAACTTCATATTTTTACTTCTAAGCTGAATTCTTCCATCATATCTTAAACATTTATTAAACTGAGGTCCTTCAATTGTTTTAAGGAATGAACTTCAGAACGCGGTTACCTTCCTTCTACCACTACCACATGATGAACTAACTTCTGTGCTAAATTACAAGGGTGTAGTAGGACTAACTACACACTAAATATGTAAGTGTATCTGTGTGTATAGGATTACCAGATGTCCGGATGTCCTGCGTCCTGCCAGGGTTCGTAAAAATCAGAACTTGTCCTGCTTTTCTTTCTCGCCAATTCCCAATGGACAAAAGAGAGTAACTATTGAGTTGGGGTCCATTAGAGGAATTATGTTTGTGAAATTTAATTCAAGTCAAGTATGACGTATGGATTTTCATTAGTATTTACTGGATTAAAAAAAATTCCTTGCTCAAACAAGTCGAGTCACCAGAGAAGTATTAACAATCAGAAAATTAAATAAGGTAAAAGCTTCTTTACAATCCGTATGCTTTAATTAATTCTATTCATGATAATAGTTTTGTACAAAGAAAAACAAATTACCTTATTATATAACAGAATGTAAAAAGACGTCACATCAAGTATCAAGTTAGTCTATTATGTCCTGCTTTTATATGGAAAATTCTTTTTCAGATAAAATGACCTGCTTTTAAATTGTTACAATCTGGTAACCCTAATTCACATGTAGTATATGTTAAACGGTGATATTTATGGACCTTATCAAAATTGTGTTATTGAATGTATTGTGACATAGTATACAGTAATATAATAATTTCAAACTAGTTTTTGCAGACTTTTACAGTGCACTGTACACTATTACCCAAAGAATACAATCCCAATTATCTAACTTTTCTTTGTTTTATTTTCTGTCCTGTTTGGTTGTATTTTAATTAGTTACGTTATAAGGTAGTGTAAAATAGACCGTCTCTTCCAAATATTGGCTCCAATAAGAATTTTCAGTGAAAGATGATGTGAGGAATAAAAATGTTATTTAAATTGAGAGGTTTGGGGGGGGGGGATATTTTCTGCATATAGTTCAACTTTTCGCCGCCAGGTGCGCTGCTAGATGTACGGAGTAATTAGTTACTCTTTTCGCTACTAGGTGCGCTGCTAGATGTAATAAGGCACCTCCGCCCAACAGGTGGCATCAAGATCAATTTCTACAACAGCGCCTCTAGTATGTGTTACGGGAAACTCAGTAAGTTTTGCATCCTATTATATATTCATCCATGGTAATACCTAGACTGTGGTAATACCACAGTCTACTATATACAGTCACGAAGCTTGAGTTTTGAGGGTGCTAGAAACAATATACTGTGACGGTACTATTTTGCATTGCCTGTAATGAGGCGATATTAGCGATCCTAGTGGTGAGCAACTATCTAATGTTTGCATATTTACTACGTATTGAGCTTCGCGACTGTATATACTAGACTGTGGTAATAGATTGAGTTGGTGGTCTTTCTATTTATTGTCTATGGTCTGCACTGCGTGCTCTCAAGAACCCGCACATTTCCTTAAGAGCGATGACTGTACATCTTGCTAAAGATGAACTTGTAGTTGCTTATGAGCACGTTACAGGCGCTTTGACATTCGTGAAGGAGTATGACGCACTTTATTATTTCCTCGAATCAACACCGGTCAATTTACAAGGGAGGGGTAGTAGTATCGCCATTGGAAGAAGTTAAAGTTTATATTTGTTTATACCTTATTTTATCTCACAAACCCAAGCTTGGTTCAGTATAGTAATGCAGAAGAAATCGAGTAGAACACTTTTTAGCAATAAGATAAAATTGTGCGTGTAGGTAAAAATCTTGAAATCGATAGAAGACGTTCCGTCAGTCGAACGGCTACACCTACAGCATCGGCAATCCACATCGAATGCCCAGGCTACACCTGCAGCATCGGCAATCCACATCGAACGCCCAGGCTACACCTGCAGCATCGGCAATCCACATCGAACGCCCAGGCTACACCTACAGCATCGGCAATCCACATCGAATGCCCAGGCTACACCTGCAGCATCGGCAATCCACATCGAAAGCCCAGGCTACACCTACAGCATCGGCAATCCACATCGAATGCCCAGGCTACACCTACAGCATCGGCAATCCACTCCGAACGCCCAGGCTACACCTACAGCATCGGCAATCCACATCGAATGCCCAGGCTACACCTGCAGCATCGGCAATCCCCATCGAACGCCCAGGCTACACCTACAGCATCGGCAATCCACATCGAATGCCCAGGCTACACCTACAGCATCGGCAATCCACTCCGAATGACCAGGCTACACCTACAGCATCGGCAATCCACATCGAATGCCCAGGCTACACCTACAGCATCGGCAATCCACTCCTAACACCCAGGCTACACCTGCAGCATCGGCAATCCACATCGAATGCCCAGGCTACACCTGCAGCATCGGCAATCCACTCCGAATGCCCAGGCTACACCTACAGCATCGGCAATCCACTCCGAATGACCAGGTTACACCTACAGCATCGGCAATCCACATCGAATGCCCAGGCTACACCTACAGCATCGGCAATCCACTCCTAACGCCCAGGCTACACCTGCAGCATCGGCAATCCACATCGAATGCCCAGGCTACACCTGCAGCATCGGCAATCCACTCCGAATGACCAGGCTACACCTACAGCATCGGCAATCCAATCCGAACGCCCAGGCTACACCTACAGCATCGGCAATCCACTCCGAATGACCAAGCTACACCTACAGCATCGGCATTCCACACCGAACGCCCAGGCTCAAGTTCCGGCGGGCACAAAATGGACCAAGACGGTGTTTGGAGTAAGTACTCGCGCCATATTACTCTTTTCTCTGCCTACATTATGTCATTTCTCAACAACTGATAAACAAAATAGGCCTATCTGTCATTGTTCTTAATCAGTTATTTAACGACTTTGTATTAACTACCACGTTATGTAGCGTCAGTAAGATTGGTGATAGCGAGATAGTATTTGGTGAAACGAGGCCGAGGATTCATCTTGTGATTAATTGACATTTACCTTACAGTTGGAAGAAAGCATTAGAAATCACCAACGAGGTAATGAGACTAAAGGCCCATTCACAATGAAAATTAAACATAACCATAACATAAACACAGAAGTTTGCGCCCAGGCTACCAAATGGGATCATTCACAATGATTCACATAAGCATTGACATAAACATTACCGTAAGACGTTAACATGAAAGTTTGCAAACTCCAAACTTTCATGCTTATGCTTACGTGATTTGCAAACAGAACACAATCGTGGAGCGCTGAAGTATACGACAGAATATGAGGAAATGGCGTCGTTGTTATGTTTCCATGGTTACCAAGTATCTTTGTGGTTATGTTTATGTTCCCATCGTGAATGTTCTTGATTTTACCGTAACGTTTACATTTTTAAGTTAACGCTTACGTTATGTTTAATTTTCATTGTGAATGGAACTTAAACGGGGAACGAACCCACGCCCGAGCTCAGCTCCGAATAATTACCTGTCGCTGATAAACAAATTGCAGCATGAGATATTATCTTTCAAATATCTCTGTACCTTTTAATAAGGTAGTAAAAGTTTGGAGCAAAGTTAGGCCTAAAGATCTGCACCCATCTGAGCTATCAAATATGACAATACTAGTGACGATGATGTCAACGAATTGCGTGTTTATGTTTTAAATTTGTCTCGTGATGTGATGCAGTGCACAATTGGAAGAAATTATTACCTCATTTCATGATTTGACAGCACCTACATCTCTGCAACTTATCCTGCAGTGCAGTGTAGCACGAAATCTACACTGTAGGCTCTTGGTAAAACAGTGCGCAACATTATTCATTTTCATTACATTGTATTCTGTTTGTACCAACTGCGAAGTGTACAAATATAAGTACCTCAAAAATTAGAAGCAGAGTGGTAATTTGGAATTTTTTATATAATTTCCTTTCTGAAATGAAAATGTTCTCCAAATACAAAAATAAAGTGGTGATGAAAATAGAGTAACGGTAGAACAAGATAACGGTTATGTCGTAAAATTTCTTTGTTTGCTGAAGATATGAAGGGCAGATTCAGAGTTTAATCGCAGTGTATTTGGTGAGAAACCAGCCATGTATCACTCTAATGTAGTCTCTTTTTTTATTATATGGCAATGACTGTATAAAATAATAATAATAATAATAATAATAATAATAGTAATAATAATAATAATAAATAAATAAATAAATAGATAAATAAAAATTATACCAAAAAACTAATTCTGTGCATTTAGAATATGTCTAAACAACCTAATTTTAAACAACTGAGGATTAAGACTACCCCTCATTTCCAGCGGTAGCGAATTCCATGAGCGGGCCATGGCTATTGAGAAAGGACTAGAGTATAGAGATGTCTGATGACGTGATATTGATAGCAACAGATTGTGCTGTGAACGTGTATTACGATTATGATGTGAAGCTAGAGGCAAGGTAGTTGGGTGTGTAATCATGTATAATTCGATATAGCAGGCAAAGAGAATGTACTAAACTTCGATCTTGCAAGCGGAGCCAAGAGAGTCGTAGAAAATATTCCGATAGTGTTACGATACGTTCAATATATCCCTTCTTCACTAGCTCCTTGGCTGCCTGGCTTTTCGAGAGCCTGATTCGGCACGGATCCATACAGTTAGGCTTACATTGGCATTGTGCACCATATATGTGACGAGAGATGGCATTCGTGAGTCCGCTGGTGACAGGTGACAGTTGGTCCCCTTCCCGCAATGCCCGGTGGCCCAAGCTCTTCCTATACCGACATCGGAAACCTGTACTACCCTCATAACTTTACCTCAGCCTATTTTTAACTATTGCAGATGTTAGATGAAATGAGGGGGAGATGGAGTATGTTGCTGGAATTAAAGAAGGAAACGGGAGTATCCCATGCAACCCTCTGCAACAGCTGTTTGTCCACCACAAATTTAATTACGAGTTCACCGGAGATCAAACCCGGGCCTTCTGAAAGGAAGACCAGCGCGCTAACGCTGAGCCAGAGACGTGGTTTATTAAAAAGACTTTATGTTGAACATTGCGTCAAACATGAGACTTCTTGGTTACATAAAAAAACATAACATGTCGTCAGGACATGTATACTATAAGATAATGAACACATTCAATCCCAATGAGGAGGAAACATATTATCTCCAATATCCTTCAGGGATTGGAGCCCGAATCATCTTGTGTCGTAGCAGAGAGCGAGAAATTAAATCATTTTCACTTAATCACTTAAACGGCAAATATACAAAGAAAGTAAGGTACAATATTTAGAATTTTATTTTATTTGTTTTTTATTGGATTATTTTACGACGCTGTATCAACATCTTGTGGTTGTGAAACTTGGACTCTCACTTTGAGAGAGGAACATAGGTTAAGGGTGTTTGAGAATAAGGTTCTCAGGAAAAAATTTGGGGCTAAAGGCTGGTTCACAATAAACCGGGAACGAGAACCAGAATAAAAATGAAAAGCAGAGGACGTGAATATTAAAATTTTTTATTCACAATAAACCGAGAACGTAGACGACTATGCATATCGCTATGCATGTCAACAACGATATGTAAAGTCGATATTACGCATTCTGGTGTTATCTGTGTATAATTGACCAATGGCGTTCTCTCATGAGTACAAGGCAGCCAACATAAACACGGGTTAACCAACTTCGAAATTTCAACTGAAACATTTCATTAGGTACGGTACTATAAATATGCCCATGCATCTTTATTATCACAACTTATTTTAAATCTACCATAACGTAAAATAATTAGAGACGAAACATTTGTAATAGAACAAAAATCAACACAACAGTAGTTATTGAATTGAAGCATGAATATGTTGTGTTTAATACAGCCAATACAGTAATAAAATATGATTCACTCACGATCGGTGTTCAAAGACGCAGCTATTGAAAGCCACGTATTCTCCTTCATTTTCTCATCTTTATCGTAAACGTGAGGATTTTCCTCAACACTCAATATCAGAATCTCATCAAATAAAACTTGCTCCATCATGCACAGCACAGAGCAAAATAATGCATAGGTTATGTCACGGTCTTCTTGCTACAAAATATATGACGACGAAATAGCAATAGAATGAATGAATCTAGTGGGCTGTGATCGGAAACGTGCACGCCAAAGTTGAAACTTGGCCAACTCTCCGTCCCCGATCCTAGGCTCTGGCAAGCTTTTCGTTAATTGTGAATGCTCACATTTAAATGTACACATTTTAATAATTTTACCGTTTTCGTTTTCATTCCGATTCTCGTTTCCGGTTTATTGTGAACCAGCCTTAAGAGGGATGAAGTTACAGGAGAATGGAGAAAGTTACACAACACAGAACTGCACGCATTGTATTCTTCACTTGACATAATTAGGAACATTAAATCCAGACGTTTGAGATGGGCAGGGCATGTAGATAATATTAAAATGGTTTTTTTAAGGGAGGTGGGATATGATGATAGAGAATGGATTAATCTTGCTCAGGATAGGGACCGATGGCGGGCTTATGTGAGGGCGGCAATGAACCTCCGGGGTCCTTAAACGCCAGTAAGTAAGTAAGTATCAGCATCTCAGGTTATTTAGCGTCAGAATGAAATGAAGGTGATAATGCTGGTGAAACGAATCCGGGGTCCAGCACCGAAAGTTACCCAGCATTTGCTCGTATTGGGTTGAGGGAAAACCTTAACCAGGTAACTTGCCTCGACCGGGATTCGAACCCGGGCCACCTGGTTTCGAGGCCAGGCGCGCTGACTCCACAGGTGTGGACTTTAGAATTTTAGATAATGAAACTTTGTTATAATAATAATAAAGTAGTACTGTTTATGAAACACCATGTGAATTAATGAAGTTATGATTGTTTTCTCACAGCCTGTGGTGTATCAAGACTTACCATTGTGGCAGCAGCCTGTCAAATCCGTTTAAACCGTCGGCAGAGGGAGACGGTAGGCTAAACGATGTTCAGCTGTCAACTGACTGGATCCCAGTCGCCCCTTGAAGATACACCCACTGTCGCTGAAAGGCTTCTCCGCTAATGCGATTGTCTTGGCCTCCCACCACCAACGGAACCCTGCCAACAGGAAGTAGCCATGGTGACGGATTTTTGCAAACAAGGTTTGTTGCATTTTTTTCTAAACAAAAGTGGTAATAACTAGGTCGGTTTTACGTCATTTCTAACTGATTTTTTTTTTTTACAGTGATCGATAATGTAGGTAACAGTTTATTCCCTAAGCAAAGAAAAGAGACTGTGGGGTCAGGCTTTCTCTTGCAATTGGTACTTCAGATTTTGATTTTATCATAGCTCCATTATCGTTGCATTATTTCGGCTTAGGAGATCATTGAGCCTTTTGCTACTAAAATATTAGCAAATGCCGTACTATAATAATACCGGACAGCTAGCAGTTTTGCGTGCGAACGACGCTGGTGCTGTTACCTACCTGCCGGTGTGGAGATACTCGCGAAACAAGCTGTAATCAACTGCAATGTATATTGTTGCTGGGCTAGTTAATAGTTTTATTAATTAGTGTTGTGTTAAAATGTCAGGGTGTATATTATGTGCTGTTTATAATTGCTACAAAATTACAGCATTACAAATTGCTCCAAATCGTGCTTTTGATTTCCGACAGTTCATGAAACGTGAGTCAACAACATTCTTCAGTAGGCCTAATTCCTTCATCTTTGTGTTGATAGAAAAATACAAATTAGTTTTTTTATTTAGACCTAATAAATGAACAGAAGTTAAAATGTATTGGATTTTAAGGTTTTATCAAAGTAAGTTTTATTGTTGTCCACATGCCTTTACTAATTATTACAAGCATCAGATTACTATCAATTTTATCTTTGCAGTTGTCAGCAATGCTATAAAACATTACTGTAAATTCATTCCTAATATCAGATTGATTTTGTCTCGGTAAACCAGAGAAAAAATTTGTAACAATTAATTACGGAAAGTAATATAAAGTATGCAATATTGCTCATAATATGCAGCTTTGATATAAGATAATAATTTTACATTAAATATTATTCAACATTTCTTAAGTGTTTCATATATAATTCCACATTAGTAACTCACGTTTTAAACAATAGTCCGAATCTCGCTATGTTAATATTTGTATATGCGGACGTAATTCCATACCTCTCCGCGATATTTCGCACTCACGCCAATGCTGCTAGTATACAGCTGTCTGGTATTATTATAGTAAGGTATTTGATATTAGTTTAGACTGATGACGAGCATACCTTCTGAATGTTATAGGAACTATTGAATATACTGTTACTATTATTCACAATAAATAGCCTTTACTTGCAAATGGTTTTCAGAGAACCAGGACGTTCATTGCCGCTCTAACATAAGCCTGCCATCGGTCCCTATCCTGAGAAAGATTAATCCAGTCCCTACCGCCATATCCATCCTCCCTCAATATTATCCTTCCATCTACGTCCGGCCTCCCCAAAGACCTTTTTCCTTCCGGTCCCCCAACTAACACTCTACATCAGTGGCAGTTTCTCGGGGGAGGGAAGGGAGGAACGTCCTCCTCACATTTTTCTTCTTTTGGAAGTAAATACCAAATGAAATATATGCTTTGAAATTCGAGGAAGATTCGATAATTTTTAAGTTCACAGCTATAAGAAAACCTCGATTGATCGAGTTTTAAACGACGCGCACTCATGTGCTGCTAGAAAACTGTGAGAAAGATTCGAGATTGTTTGTGTGGAGGAAAGTCAATCCATTCCTCCTTTACTGCAGTTAACACATACAGACAACAGCGCACTAGCGGCGAGAGACAGAAACAGAGTTTTAAAGCAAGTAAATGAACGGATAGGGAGGAGATCTTCCTCTGAATCAGCGCATGAGCGGGAAATATAGAAACCGACTGGTCGTGCAGCAATCTCGCTACAGGTGCCATCTAACGATGCTGCATTCAACCAGACTATAATACATCTAGGAGGAGGCACAATAAAAACTGTTTTAACGCAAAGCTATGAAAGACACCATATAAACTTTTTTAAAATTATAAAACAAAATATATTATTCATTGCTCTTTATACAGGGTGTTTAAAAATACGGGGCATAATTTCAGGTATGTATTTCCCACATGTAGACAATCAAAATAGTTCATTACGACATGTGTCCGGAAATGCTTTATTTCCGAGTTATGGCCTTCACAACATTGAAATTCACCGGAACGTTTTTATTTCCGCAGGTCGTTGCCGTCAAAGGAGACATTAAGAGGGCACTCTGACAGTTCATTCCGAGGCGAAGGTTACATTCAGTGTTGCGTAGGCGTTAGACTGTGCGACATGTATTCAAATCAAGAGCTGGCAGAGATACACTTCATGTACGGTAAGGCGGACGGCAATGCTGCGCTGGCTCGTCGTTTGTACCAGGAGAGGTACCCACAGCGACAATGTCCAGATCGGAAGACATTTGTACGTCTCCATTACCATCTGTGCGAGTATGGAAAATTTAACTCTCCTGGTTTGGGAAGGGGACGACCAAGATCTACAACTCCAGAAGTACAGGAGGAGATTCTGGAGGCTGTGAACATGACTCCTTCTATCAGCACACGAAGGGTAGCGTTGCAAGTCAATGTTCCTCATACTACTGTGTGGAGACTGTTGAAAAAGTATCAATTGTATCCTTATCATTTGCAACGTGTACAGGCCCTGTCACCAGCAGATTACCCTGCACGAGTTAGGTTCTGTCAGTGGTTCTTGCAGCAATGTGGTGTAAATCCGAACTTTCCTGCCTTAGTATTATTTACAGATGAAGCACAGTTCATACGAGATGGCATAACAAATTTCCACAATCAGCATGTATGGGCGTATGAAAACCCACGTTCAACTGTTCCATCTCATCGCCAGGTGCGGTTCTCCCTCAACATGTGGGCCGGTATCATTGGTGATCGATTAGTTGGACCCCATGTACGTACTTGTAAACAGACTTACGGGGCAGGCGTACACGAACTTCCTGGAAAACACCATACCTCATGTTTTAGAAGACACTCCACTGATCAATCGTCAACACATTCACTTGTTGCATGATGGCGCTCCTGCACACTTCAGTCGTACGGCTCGCCGGTACTTGGATCGAAGGTTTCCTGATCGATGGATAGGTAGAGATGGCCCAATTGCTTGGCCTCCACGCTCACCTGATCTGAACCCTCTCGATTTCTACTTGTGGGGCCATTTAAAATCATTGGTTTATTCGTGTCCGGTGCCTGATTTGGAATCCCTTCGGAATCGAATTGTGGCATGTTCTGAGGACATACGCAATACTCCTGGAGTTTGGGATCGTGTTCGCAGGTCAATGAGACATCGATGTGAGGTCTGTATTCAAGCAGGAGATGGACATTTTGAACATCTTCTGTAATGACAACGACCTGCGGAAATAAAAACGTTCCGGTGAATTTCAATGTTGTGAAGGCCATAACTCGGAAATGAAGCATTTCCGGACACATGTTGTAATGAACTATTTTGATTGTCTACATGTGTGGGAAATACATACCTGAAATTATGCCCCGTATTTTTTAAACACCCTGTATAAGCTACTATTCATGGTTTGAAACTTTCGAGCATATCTGAAAGTTGAGAGGAAGTAGTTCTACGTTAGTATCGCAGATCTTTTTGGCCCCTGAAATTCACTTCCATTCATTGTCTACTAGACAGGAAAACAGCCAAGTTGTCTGTTTTGTACAAATATATTTGAAATTGAAAGTACTCCAAACTACATTAATTTTAAGATAAAAAAAATAATCGGTCACCTGCAGCTTTGAACAATAATGGTAGTATGACTTTACAAGAACTGACACTCTTCAAAAACATGTGATACTGAACTTGTAAAATGTACATGTGGCAACACAGACCACGTCGGTGGGTGCAGAGTTCTCGCTTTCCTCAGATTACTTCCCATTCCCACTTCCGTAAAACGGTTCTGGTTATGTGTTAGTAGCTAGTCGCTACCAATACGTGAGATGCTGTAGTGTACGCGAAAAATGCTGCGAGGTTGTGAATTTCCTTGTAATTGTTAATTTGTGCAATTATCCAACAATGAATGGAAGTGAAAACATATTTTTGACAATTTAGGAAACTCAGTTTACAAGAACACATTATTGCTATCCAAAAGAGAAGGCCAACTCTAACACTATCTGGTCTTACATGTATGCATGTAGGCTAATTTGTAGCATGTTTCTCTCAAGAAAGTGTCATTTTGCGCTGTTAACTTCTTTCCTCCTCTTAAGAAATATGCAGGAGCCGCCACTGCTCTACATGCATTTCTGGATTCACTCATACGTGCTACATGCCCTGTCCATCTCAAACGTCTGCCTTTAATGTTCTTAATTATGTCAGGTGAAGAATACAATGCGTGCAGTTCTGTGTTGTGTAACTTTCTCCATTCTCCTGTAACTTCATCCCTCTTAGCCCCAAATATTATCCTAAGCATCTTATTCTCAAACACCCTTAACCTATGTTCCTCTCTCAAAGTAAGAGTCCAAGTTTCACAACCATACAGAACAACCGGTAATATAACTGGTTTATAAATGCTAATTTTCAGTTTTTAAAGCAGACTAGATGACAATAAATACTTAAAATTATAGAATTTATATTAGGTTTGTTTCTGCAGTGAGTTTTTGATGGTTTGACAACTGTTTGAAAACTGTTCCAACCTCAACTATTGCGAATGATCAACGAATGCAAGGCCAGCCCTCTAGCCCGTTCAGTAATTGTCGCAACTCCTAGATTCATTTATTATCGAGGGACTGTATAAGTAAATAGTGTCAGGAGCGTGATGCTGCACACATCACCTTCTGCTACCGACGTCCGGAGAGCATGAGACCGACTCCCGAGACGATGAGAGTGTGTGTACGCAGTTGATAGCAATTGACCTAAGGCATTTAGTGTGAAGGAGTGGCTGGCTGGAGCAAGGCCATATCCATAGTGTTGTACGCAGCACGGGAAGACACGCTGCTACAACGCAACTGCTTTAAATGAGGAATACGTGTGTCTCAGTGACTCCCCGACCTCTGCAGTGAATTCAGTTTTCATGTAATAACAGCAAATATTTTACGTTTGCATACAGCTACTAAAAATTCGCTGGAGAAATTTAATAATTGCTCTCCGAGCACTAAACGGAACTATCGCGTAGTATATAAAATGAATAACATATACACAAATGTTTATGTCCTGTAATCCACTCTAAAAAAGCTTTCGATTTGAGGCCAGTTTTACAATTATTACAAGTACCGGTACAATGAAACGCGAGAGAAGCAGTACTTTTACACTCATTCGACTTCGCGCAGGCTACCGGCTGCTTGGGGTATATATTGGGCGTTCACTTCAAAGTGTGTCATCACGTCACTGTTGATGAGTCAGCGATTTGAAGCGAGTTTCAGCTTTTGTTTCAGAGAAGTTGCCTATTAATCAAGGCGTTCAATCTGAACTTGAGAACGTGTACGGTATAACTTGAACGTCGTAGCAACAGATGGCGGTCTGTACGATCTGTGTGCTACCATAACCTCTTTCGAACTGTGTTTTGCGCGGCCAAGTCGTACGCAGGGTATTTGTTATCGTCGATTGCGTACGGCAACATTCCACAACACAAATCAAATGCTCCGTGTCCATGTTGACCGTCCAAGTTAATGTCAACAAATACGTAAGTAATCGTCTTAAATCTCTCCACATATCCCGACAGTAAGAAAAAAACTCACCTCAGTACATGTTTCGAAACAGTTCACATTCCTGCCAATACCGGCGTTACCGTACGTATCGGTAAGTACTCTTCAGAATGAACGCCGTACTTGCTAGGCAACTTCTCTGGCACATAAGTAATACACCTCTGCGGAAGTGTAGGAAGATTGAATTCTCTAGGCTCATCGACTAGACACATGACGACATACAGCGAGCCATGACACATTTTGAACTGAACACCCAGTACATTTACTACAGTCTCGTGAGGCGTCACTCATTGGTTAGAAGTTATGATAACGTGGGTTGTCATGGCAACGTCCATGCTAACCTGTATTCAGCACTGCTGGTGCCAGTTCGGGACCGCAGTATGTGCATTGTATATGCCCCATTACGCGACTTACAATTAACAAAACGTATTTAGAAACGTTTCAGGACTTTATGAATAAATAAACAGAAAGTTTAATCATGGATTTACGTAGATATCGTGATTCTTATAATCAATCAGTGCTGTCCAAGCCGTGCTTGGGTTGCTTGGGTGGACTGCACGTCACTGATAATGACCCACATTCCACTGATGCAATGTCATAGACTGTTAACGTTCGTTTAAATAAGTGTACAGGAAAACATATAGGTCACGAACCTATTAATGAACTACTCTTCCCTTCAAAGGAGCAGACAGTAGCTCATTATTACTTTGCACGCAACCACGTGCAATTAACGACGCTCCCTTGCATGACGCTGTAAGTGGAAGCTGTCCTCAGCTGAAAACAGCTTAAGGGGTCATCACCCGCATAGGATGGGCTGTGAGCGAGTGAGTGAGTAAGTGACAAAGAGATGAACTCCGGAAAAATTAATATCCAGATTAATCTGTATTGCATTGTGATTTTTTTTCGTTTCATTACTCTGCAGAACATGAAATTGGCCTCAAATCAGAACTAGGCCTCCGTAATTTCTACGTTTACTTATGCGTTGGATGCGAAATGAATTTTTTTCGTATCACCTAAGGTTTTTATGCCTGCCCTATAATAGAATTCCTCTTAGCCAGAGAGCATTTGATGCGAACGTTCAGATATAAACTAACCATAAGTTGAGAGCTAATGAACTTTTTTTTTTTTTTTTTTTTCAATTTTATGACATATTTTCGATTTGTATTGTTTGAGTAATGTCTGTATTTTCCTGTTACTGCAAATCTTGAAAAAGGCTAGCCCCAAATCGAGGGAAATAGCATATCTAACGTTAATGGAATACGAAACTACATGTTGGGATCCCTATAGAATATATCAGATAAATTCCTTAGAAAGAATCCAGTATAGGGCAGCTAAATTTGTTAAAGGGTAAAGATAAGATGGAAACGATACGATAAAAGAAATTAAATGGGAAACTTTGGAAAATAGACGTAGGAAAACTAGAATAACATAATTGTATAGAGCACATCTAGGTCAGAAAGCATGGATAGGCATAACGCCTTGGTTAGAAAAGCCAACGTAGGCCTACTACTGTAGGAACGATCATGATTTTAAAATCAAATGTAGGAAACAGAAAACGGATGTAGGTAAATTCTCATTTTTAAATAGAACTATAAATGATTGGAAATGACCTACCTGCAGCGGTCTTCGAGAGCTGTCCTTCCTTAAGGAGATTCAAGAATAACTTAAAAAGTTGTGTATAAAGTGTAAATTAAAATTAAGGTGACATTTAACATTTAATTTTTTAAGGTGACATGCATTTATTTAGCCTGACGAGTTACTCCCTTGGTTTGAATTGTAAATTATTTAAAAATAACGTGTAAGAGGGTCTTAGACTAGATGTTTAGTTTAAATGTAGTTCTGTTTATAAGTATGCAAAGGGTGTAATTATGTGTCTTATTTGAACTGTTGTATCAGTGAAGCGTGGTGAGTCAGTGAAGTTATGGTTTTACAGTGCAGTGAATAGTTCCGATCAGTGATAATTTATAGAGTCAATGAAATGTGTTCTATAGTGTCAGTGAAATGTGTCCTAAAGTGTGAGTGAAATGCGTCATAGTGCCACTACAGTGAGTGAGATGAGAGTAAAGTGAAAGACTATTATCAGTGCCAATGTGAAACTTATATAGGGCCTATACATAAGGTTGTATTGTAAAATAAGGTTCACTTATTAATTAGGTTATTTTATGTATCATTATTATTATTAATTGTAATTATTTTGTTAAATTGTATTGTGTATTCTTATTGTATTGTGTATATAATTATACTGTGTATTGTATAATTGTATTGTGTATAGTAATTTTATTGTGTATTGTTTATACCACTGCCGCCTGGTGCTTGCCCACTTGCAGTGTAAATAAATACATACATACAAATGCTTTGTAAACTCAGTAAGTCTTCTGTTTATCTTGGCATAGTTCACAACATGTTGGTGTGTTGACAAGTTTACAGTCGTATTTATTATTGCAGTTTACAAGCTAAAGTACATATAGTATTGCAGTTGATTGTAATTTAATACTTATGAATAGTGAAGTAGTTCGTAGAGCAGTTAACATTATTAATAAGTTCAGAATTCATCAGCTCGAACCTGTTTCACGATGTGTTAATTTATAGAATAGATAGATGGATTGAATAGAAAAGATAGATAGAATAGAATTGAAAGATAAATAGATAATAGATACAGAGATAAAAGAATAGAATGAATAGATAGAAGAGAATAGACAGATAGAATAGATAAATAGATAGAAAGGAATGAATAGATAGATAGATAGATAGATAGATAGATAGATAGATAGATAGATAGATAGATAGATAGATAGATAGATAGATAGATAGATAGATAGATAGATAGATAGATAGATAGATAGATAGATAGATAGATAGATAGATAGATAGATAGATAGATAGATAGATAGATAGATAGATAGATAGATAGATAGATAGATAGATAGATAGATAGATAGATAGATAGATAGATAGATAGATAGATAGATAGATAGATAGATAGATAGATAGATAGATAGATAGATAGATAGATAGATAGATAGATAGATAGATAGATAGATAGATAGATAGATAGATAGATAGATAGATAGATAGATAGATAGATAGATAGATAGATAGATAGATAGATAGATAGATAGATAGATAGATAGATAGATAGATAGATAGATAGATAGATAGATAGATAGATAGATAGATAGATAGATAGATAGATAGATAGATAGATAGATAGATAGATAGATAGATAGATAGATAGATAGATAGATAGATAGATAGATAGATAGATAGATAGATAGATAGATAGATAGATAGATAGATAGATAGATAGATAGATAGATAGATAGATAGATAGATAGATAGATAGATAGATAGATAGATAGATAGATAGATAAGAACAGATAGAACAGGACAGACAGACAGACAGACAGACAGATAGACAGATAGACAGATAGATAGATAGATAGATAGATAGATAGATAGATAGATAGATAGATAGATAGATAGATAGATAGATAGATAGATAGATAGATAGATAGATAGATAGATAGATAGATAGATTAGAACAGATAGATAGATAGATTAGAACAGATAGAATAGGACAGATAGAATAGGACAGATAGAATAGATCAGATAGAATAGGACAGATAGAATGGGACAGATAGAATAGGATAGATAGATAGATAGAATAGAATAAATAAAATGGAAGAGATAGAATTGATAGAATAGAATAGATAGAAGAGAATAGACAGAATAGAATACATAGAATAGAGAAATAGATAGATAGAAAGAATAGATAGATAGAATAAATAGATAGAATAGATTGGATAGAGAGAGTAGATAAATAGACAGATGGTATCGACAGATAGAATAGAATAGATATATAGAATAGACAGAATAGAATAGATAGATAGAATACAATAGATAGATTAGGATAGATAGAATAGATAGATAAGATAGATAGTTGGATAGATAGATAGGTAGGCAGGCAGGCAGGCAGGCAGACAGACAGACAGACAGACAGACAGACAGATAGATAGATAGAATATTTATTTACTTATTTATTTTTTTAATTTCATTTATTTAATTTTATTGTATGTTTTATTTCATTTTATCTATTTATTTTTTATTTCAATTTATTATATTTCATGATATTTATTTTAATTATTTATTTCAAATTAATTTATTTATTTATTTTATATAATCTTATTTATTTATTTCATTTCATTCAATTTATTCAGTTATTCATTTTATTTATTTACTTATTTATTTATTTCATTTTATCTCATTTCATTTTTTTCTTTTATTAATTTTATTTATTTATTCATTATATTTTATTCTATTTATTTAATTTATTTTATATTATTTATTTTATTAATTGATATTTTTATTTTATGTATTTTATTTCATTTATTTATTTATTACTATTTAACTTTATTATGAATACATTTATTTATTTATGTACTTATATACTTATGTATTTATTTTATTTAGTTTAATATATTTATTTTTTATTTTAATTTACGTATTTATTGTATTCATTTTGTTTTTTCTTGTATTTACTTCATTTATTTTAATTTATTTATTTATTTCATTTCTTTTATTTTTTATTTTATTCTATGTATTTATTTTATTGTATCCTATTTATTTAATTTATTTTATTCTATTTATGCTATTTATGTATTTAATTTAGATATTTATTTTTTATTTTATTTTATTATTTACTTATATATTTATAAACTTATTTTATTTATTTATTTATATATATGTATAATTTTTATAATTTTATTTCATTTTTTATTTTATTTTATATATTCTTAATTTATTTATTTATTTATTTTCTTTCTTTTATTTTATTTTACTTCATTTTATTTATTTCATTTACGTATCTATTTATTTTCGTATTTTTTATTTACTTTTATAGTTTCATTTATTTATTTATTTATTTAATTTTATTTGATTTATTAATTTAATTTTACTGATTTCTTTATTTATTTTATTTATTTAATTTAAAGTTCTTTTATTTACTTATTCATTTTATTTTAATTCATTTATTTTATTTTATTTTAATTTATATTTATTTATATAAGTTTATTAATTAATTTATTTATTTATTTTAATTTATTTTATGTATTTCAATATATTAATTTAGTTACCTGTCCATTTCTTTATTTTAATTACTTAACTTTATTTCTTTTTTTATTTTATTGCATTTATTTATTTTTGTATTCTATTTATTTAATTCATTTTATTATATTTATTTAATTTATTTACTTATTTACTTAATATATTTAATCTATTTATTAATTATTTTATTTTATCATTTTTTATGTATTTCATCTACTTATTGACTTAATTTATTATTTATTTATTTATTTATTTTATTTATTTTAATTAATTGATTTATGTTATTCTATGTATTTATTTTATTTTATTCTACTTATTTAATTAATTTATTTTTTATTTTATTATTCACCTATTCATTTATTTACTCATTTTATTTTATATATATTTAATTTATTATTTTTATTTATTTATTTATTTATATAATTTTATTTATTTTATTTCATTTACTTATTTAATTACTTTTTATTTATTATATCATTTATATATTTATTTATTTATTTATTATACTTATTCATTTATTCATTTAAATTAAATTTATTTCATTTGTATATATTATTATTATATTTATTTACTTATTCATTTCATTATATTTTATTTCATTTATTTCATTTTATGTTATTCATTTTATTTTTATTTACAAATATATTTTTTATTTTATTTTAATTTACATATTTCATTTTATTTTATATTATTTTATTTATGTATTTATTTCATTTTATTTCTATTTATTTATATATTTATTCATTTTCTTTACTTTATTTTATGTTATTTTATTTATTTATTTATTTATTTACCTATTTTATTTTATTTTACTTTTTTGTTTAATTTTATTTTATTTATTTATTTACTTATTTACAACTTACTTACTTACAAATGGCTTTTAAGGAACCCGAAGGTTCATTGCCGCCCTCACATAAGCCCGCCAGCGGTCCCTATCCTGTGCAAGATTAATCCAGTCTCTATCATCACACCCCACCTCCCTCAAATCCATTTTAATATTATCCTCCCATCTACGTCTCGGCCTCCCTAAAGGTCTTTTTCCCTCCGGTCTCCCAACTAACACTCTATATGCATTTCTGGTTTCGCCCATACGTGCTACATGCCCTGCCCATCTCAAACGTCTGGATTTAATGTTCCTAATTATGTCAGGTGAAGAATACAATGCGTGCAGTTCTGTGTTGTGTAAATTTCTCCATTCTCCTGTAACTTCATCCCGCTTAGCCCCAAATATTTTCCTTAGCACCTTATTCTCAAACACCCTGAACCTATGTTCCTCTCTCAGAGTGAGAGTCCAAGTTTCACAACCATAAAGAACAACCGGTAATATAACTGTTTTATAAATTCTAACTTTCAGGTTTTTCGACAGCAGACTGGACGATAAGAGCTTCTCAACCGAATAATAACACGCATTTCCCATATTTATTCTGCGTTTAATTTCCTCCCGAGTGTCATTTATATTTGTTACTGTTGCTCCAAGATATTTGAATTTTTCTACCTCTTCGAAGGATAAATCTCCAATTTTTATATTTCCATTTCGTACAATATTCTGGTCACGAGACATAGTCATATACTTTGTCTTTTCGGGATTTACTTCCAAACCGATCGCTCTACTTGCTTCAAGTAAAATTTCCGTGTTTTCCCTAATCGTTTGTGTATTTTCTCCTAACATATTCACGTCATCCGCATAGACAAGAAGCTGATGTAACCCGTTCAATTCCAAACCCTGCCTGTTATCCTGAACTTTCCTAATGGCATATTCTAGAGCGAAGTTAAAAAGTAAAGGTGATAGTGCATCTCCCTGCTTCAGCCCGCAGTGAATTGGAAAAGCATCAGATAGAAAATGACCTATACGGACTCTGCTGTATGTTTCACTGAGACACATTTTAATTAATCGAACTAGTTTCTTGGGAATACCAAATTCAATAAGAATATCATATAATGCTTCCCTCTTAACAGAGTCATAAGCCTTTTTGAAATCTATGAATAACTGGTGTACTGTACCCTTATACTCCCATTTTTTCTCCATTATCTGTCGAATACAAAAAATCTGATCAATAGTCGATCTATTACGCCGAAAACCGCACTGATGATCCCCAATAATTTCATCTATGTACGGAGTTAATCTTCTCAAAAGAATATTGGACAACATTTTGTACGACGTCAACAAAAGTGATATTCCTCGAAAGTTACCACAGTTGGTTTTGTCCCCCTTTTTAAAAATAGGTACAATTATGGACTCCTTCCATTGTTCTGGTACAATTTCCTTTTCCCAAATAACAAGTACAAGTTTATAAATCTCGTTATATAATGCACTCCCACCCTCTTGTATTAATTCTGCTGGAATTTGATCGATACCTGGAGACTTGTACTTTTTCAGATTTTCTATCGCAATTTCGACTTCTGAAAGCGTGGGTTTGGGTATAAATGGCTCAGCAGTTTGTATTTCAATTTCGTCCCGATCATTTCTATTTGGCCTATGTACATTTAGTAGTTGCGCAAAATAGTTTTTCCATCTGTTTAGGATTGATGGAGAGTCTGCAAGCAAGTCACCATTCTCATCCTTGATCACGTTTACCCTTGGCTGATATCCGTTCTTAAATTCCTTTATACCCTTATATAAATCTCGAATGTTTTTATTCTTACTATTTGTTTCTACCTCATTCAGTTTTTCCTTCAAGTAACCTCTCTTTTTATTCCTAAGTGTACGACTTGCTTCCCGTCTTTCATTGAAATAATTATCTCTCTTCTCCTCAACTGGATCCTGTAAGAATTTCAATTTTGCCTGTTTCCTTCTTTCTACTACCATGCAACAATCTTCATCAAACCACGGTTTCTTTTTCCTAGTTTCATAATAACCTATGCTCTGCTCAGCTGCAATTTTGATACTATCTCTGATATTTTCCCACACGCTATTAACATCTAATTCTTTCTCAACTTCGTCGGAACTTTCTAAAGTGGCAAACCTATTCGAAATTTCGACCTGATAATTTTGCTTAGCTTCCTCGTCCTTTAATTTCAAAATATTGAATTTAGTAATATTAACTTGTTGCTCTACTCGCTTGGCTACTGATAATCTTTCTCTTAATTCTCCAATCACCAAATAATGGTCAGAATTACAGTCTGCACCCCTGAAAGTTCGAATATCTACTATACTAGTATGTCTCCGTTTATCTATCAAGATGTGATCGATTTGGTTGTGTGTCAATCCATCTGGAGAAGTCCAAGTATATTTATGTATATCCTTATGGGGGAATGTTGTACTTTTGACAATTAAATTTTTCGATGTGGCAAAGTTGACTAATCTAACTCCATTGTCACTACTAATTGCGTGTAGGCTCTCTTTTCCAATAGTTGGTCTAAAAATATCCTCCCGTCCTACTTTAGCGTTGAAATCCCCCAATAAAATTTTCATGTGATATCTAGGGAACTGATCAAAAGTATGTTCCAATTCCTCATAGAAGCTATTCTTTATATGGTCGTCTTTCTCTTCTGTAGGGGCGTGAGCATTTATAACTATGATGTCGCACCATCTACCCTTAAGTACTAAATATGATAACCTGTCACTGATAAATTCGACCTTTTTTACTGCTGATTTTATTCTTTTATGAACAAAGAATCCTGTTCCTAATTGGTGATTATTGTTTCCTTCCCCATAATACAACAAGTAATCTCCTATTTGTGATATGCCATTCCCATCTAGCCTAACCTCTTGTACTCCCACGAAGTCTATTCTATATCTAGCTAGTTCTTTTGCTACTAATGTTACCCCTCCTGTTCTATAAAGACTAGTTACGTTCCAAGTGCCAAATCTCAAATCCTTATTCCTTTGCTGTGGTCGTGCCAGAGAATCAGTCCTATTCCGAGGCTTATTATAGGGATACGTAACAAGCTGTTTTTTTACGGTGATGGGTTGTTAGCCCTTCGCCCAACCCCCAAGCTGGAGGACCACCCCTTATCGGCTGTCCACGACTGCTTATTCAATATATTCGCAGCTACCCTCCATATCTGGAGGCCGTCTCCTCTATCCGCAACCTGAGGACGCGCCATGCCGTGGTGATAGGGACCCACAATACATGGATTTACTTATTTATTTATTCATTTTATTTTATCTTGTTTTATTATATTTATTGTATTTATTTATTTACTTATTTATTTTTTATTTACTTATTTTTATTTACTTTTTTATTTTATTTTAGTTATTTTATTTTATGCATTTTATAATATATTTATTTTATTTATTTATTTATATATTTATTTATTTATCCATTTCTTTATTTTATTTATTTCTTTATTTACTCATTTATTTAATTATTTATTTATTTCATTTTATTTTTCTTTATTTTATTTTAATTTCTATATTTTATTTTATTTTATTTATTTAATTTTACTATATTTTGTATTTAATTTTGATTATTTATTTCTTATTTCATGTTATTTATTTTATTTATTTATTTTCTTATTTTATATAATTTTATTTATTTATTTCATTTCATTTAAATTTCTTAATTTATTCATTTTATTTTATTCTATCTTATTTTATGTTACGTTTATTTATTTCCTTATTTCTTCAAAATTTAATTTTATTTTGTTTTATTTATTTTATTTTACTACATTTTACCTCATTTTATTTTATTTATTATTAATTTATTTTAATTAAATTATTTATTTCATTTTATTTCATTTCATTTATTTAATTTAAATTAATTTTATTATGTTCATTTTATTCCTTTTATTTTTTGTTTATTTTATTCTATTTATTTAATTTATTTTATTCTATTTATTTAATTCATTTTATTTATATATTTTATTTATTATTTTATTATTTAATTTATTTATTTATTTTATTTTTATGTATTTACTTATTTAGTATTAGTACTTTTTGCTTTATTGCTTTATTACATTATTTATTTTTGCTACAGGAAAATATCCTCTTTATGTAGGCCTACTTATTTATCTACTATTAGTATTAGTATTAGAATTTATTTATTTAACCTGGTATAAATAAGGCCGACAGGCCTTCTCTGCCCCTCTACCAGGAGATTCCAACTATAATATGAACAATAAAATTACAATTACAATTATTTAGTTATGCATTTATATGTTTATTTTATTTTATTTATTTTATCCATTTTATTTAATTTTAATTTATTTATTTATTTATGTAATTATTTTATTTATATTACTTTATTTTATATAGTTTAATATATTTATTTTATATATTTTAATTTACATGTTTATTTAATTGTATTTATTTATTTTACTGTATTTATTTATTTTATTTTATTTTATTCTATTTATTTAATTTACTTCATTATATTTATTTAATTTTTTTATTTAATTTGTTTAATTTATTTATTTACTTTATTTATTTAGTTATTTATTTATTTTATTTATTTTATTTTAATTTATTTATTTATTTTATTTATTTATTTTATTTGATTCTATGTATTTATTTTATTTTATTCTATTTAATTATTTATTTTTATTTATTTATGTATTTTTATTTTATATCATTATTTATTTATTTACTTATTTAATTTAATTATTTATTTATTTCCGTATGTATTTCATTTAACTTATTTTATTTCATTTATTTTATATATTCTTAATTTACTTATTTTTATTTATTTATTTTCTTATTTTATATAATTTTATTTGTTTATTTCATTTCATTTCAATTCATTCAATTATTCATTTTATTTTATCTTATTTTATTTTATTTATGTTATGTTACTTTAATTATTTATGTACTTATTTATTTATTATCTTATTTTGTTTATTTTATTTTATCTTATTTTATTTATTTTATTCTGTTTTATTTATTTTTTATTTATTTACTTCATTTTATTTCATTTCATTTATTTCATTTAAATTAATTTTATTATATTCATTTTATTTTTTTATTTATTTATTTAATTTCATTTACTTATTCATTTATTTTATTTTAATTTATATATTTTGTTTTATTTATTAATTTCATTTTATTTTTTTATTATTTATATATTTATTCATTTTATTTTATTTTAAAATATTTTATTTATTTATTTATTTACTTATTTTATTTTACTTCATTTATTTTAGATTACACAAGAGCAACACAAACTTTTTTAATTATGGGGATGAAACTATATAATAAGCTCCCAAGTCAATATTATAAATGTGTATACTCGTACATAATGTAAAGATCGAATATTATTTCAGGGCTTGCTATTATTATTGAAATTGTTGATCCCCTTCATAATTATGTGAAATACAGTAAATCTCATCCCAACATAATGTACTAATTGTTCTATAAACTTGCTTTTTAACAAAGTAAAAGAACTTTAAAATCTTCCTCGACTTTTGAAGAGAACTATACATCTTCAATGCTGGAAACAAGAATTTAGTTTCCCAATATTTATACGGCAGCAGAATTATTCGTAATTTATTTATTACATGGAGGAGTCCCCCTGGATTAAGTTAATGTCTCGCTTATGTTGTGTATTCTGCAGCCAGGTAGTGCCACTCGAAACTTCTGTCCAGCAGCCAGATCTTGGGGTCCTCTCGTTTTAGATCGGATTCGCACTCGCTCTTGTCCATGTACACCAGACACACCTTTCCGATGCCTTGGCAAGCGTCCAGTTCGAAGATCTTGCACTTGACACCGAAGTTGGGGCGCTGCCTGGGGTCGTCCTGCTCGCTGCTGATCTCGATGTCCAGCAGCGTGGGGCATTCCGCATCGCCCATGCTCTTGACGCCGGCCAGCCGTCGTAGCTCAGACATAGAGTTGATCTTCATGTAACCGATGGGGAGCACCTCGCCTTGTGGATATTCTCGACCATGGCTTCATTAAAGATCGGACATCCTCTCTCCTTTCTTCGTGGAAGTTTTGTTTTTCATTTATTACATTTTATCTTATTTTATTTCATATATTATTTATATATTTAATTTTATTTATTTATATACTTATTTATTTATTTTATTGTATCTTATTTTATTATATTTATTCTATTTATTTATTTCTTTACTTATTTATTTAATTTCATGCATTTTATAATATAATATTTATTTCATTCTATTTAGTTAATTTAATTTAATTTCTTTATTTATTTACTCATTTATTTTAATTTATATATTTTATTTTGTTATTTAATTATATTATACTTTTATTTCATTTTATTTATTTATCATTTATTTCATGTTATTTATTTTATTTATTTATTCATTTTTTTTTCTTATCTTATTTTATTTATGTTATGTTTATTTATTTATTTACTTATTTATTATTTTATTTATTTTATTTTATCTTATTTTATTTATTTTACTTTATTTATATAATTTAAATTAATTTTTTATATTCATTTTATTTGTTTTATTTTTTGGTTTATTTAATTGTATTTATTTACTGATTTACTTATTTTGTTTTATTCTATTTATTTAATATATGTATGTATATATATTTTTATTTATTTCTTTTATTTATTTATTTTTATTTAGTATTATTTATTTACTTTACATTATTTTTATCTATTTATTTATCTAGTTATGTATTTATATATTTATTTTATTTACTTTATATTATTCATTTTATTCTATGTTGCTTCATTTATTTATGTATTTACTTTATTTCATTTATTTAATTTTATTTAGTTTCATGTATTTATTTTATTTATTTTAATTTATTTGTTTATTTTATGTTTTTTATTTTTTTATTTAATTTTATTTACTTTATTTATTTATTTTATTTTATTTATTTTCTAAGTATTTTATTTTATTTATTTATTTACTTTATTTATTTATTATTTATTTGTTTCTTTATTCATTTATTCTATTTTATTAATTTATTTATTTTAATTAATTTATTTATTTTATTTTATTCTACTCTATTTATTTAATTTATTTTATCCTATTTATTTATTTAATAAATTAATTTATTTTTTATTTTATTATTTACTTATTTTATTTATTTACGTATGTATTTTATTTCACTTATCTTATTTTATACATTCTTAATTCATTTATTTTTATTCATTAATTTAATGTTATTTACTTATTTTATTTCATTTATTTATTTAATTTTATTATATCATTTATTTATTTATTTAATTTTATTTTAATTACTCATACAATTTTATTTATTTCTTTATATATTGTATTTATTTTATTTAAATTTATATTATTTTTAGTATTATTATTATATTAATTTCCTCATTTACTTATGCACTTTATTTTATTTCATTTTAATTCATTTATATTATTTTATTTCATTTATTTAATTTTATTACATTAAGTTTATTCTATTTAAATATATTTGTCTATTTTTCATTTGATTTTTTGTATTTATTTATTTAATTTTATTTATTTTTTTACTTTATTTTAATTTATATCCTTTATTTTATTTTATATTATTTTATATATGTATTTAATTTTATATCTATTTATTTATTTACATATTTACTCATTTTATTTTATTTTATCTTATTTTTTTACCTATTTTATTTTATTTTAGTTTTTGTTTTATTTTATTTATATTATGTTATTTTATTTATTTTATTTTATCTTATTATATTTAATTTATTGTATTTGTTTATTTAATTATTTATTTACTTATTTTTATATACTTTCTTATTTACTTATTTTATTTAATTTTGTTTATTTATTTACTCATTTATTTCATTTTATTTTCTTATATATTTTAATTTATATTTTTTATTTTACTTTTTAAATTTCATTATATTTTTTATTTATTTATTATTTAGCTTTATTTAATTATTTCATTTCATTTCAATGTATCCACTTATTCATTTTATTTTATTTTATCTTATTTTATTTATGTTATGTTTATTTATTTATTTTATTTTATTTTATTTTGTCTTATTTTATTTATTATTTATTTATTTATTTACTTATCCACTTATCCATTTATTTTATTTTATTTCATTTCATTTTTTTTATTTTTTGTTAAATTAATTGTATTTATTTATTTATTTCATTTTATTCTATTTATTTAATTAATATATTTTATTTATTTACTTTATTTATTGATTTTATTTATTCATTCATTTTTATTTAATTTTATTTATTTTATTTTATGTATTTATTTATTTAGTTATGTATTTATATTATTTAATTTTATTTATTTTATTTTATTTAGCTTAGCTTATTTGATTTAATTTATTTGTTTGTTTTATGTATTTTATGTTTTTATTTTATTTATTTTCTAAGTATTTTATTTATTTTAATTTATTTATTTGCTTAATTTATTTATAATTCATTTATTTGTTTATTGATTAATTTTATTTTATTTATTTCATTTTTAGTTTATTTTAACTTATTTCATTTATTTTAATTAATTTATTTATTTCATTTTATTCTATTTATATAATTTATTTTATTCTATTTATTTAATTTACTTTATTTTATTTATTATATTTATTTATTTGATTAATTTTTTTATTTTTTATTTTATTTTATTATTTACTTATTTATTTATTTCATTTCATTTATTTATTTCCGCGTGTATTTTTTATATATTATATATACTTAATTTTTTATCTACATTTTATTTATTTTATTTTATTTCATTTATTATATTTTATTTTATTTATTTAGTTATTTTTTTCTTAATTTTATTATTTCATTTATTTAATTATTTGTTTATTTAATTTTATTCATTTATTCTACTTTATTTATTTTTATTTGTTTTATTTTTTATATTATTATATTTATTTAATTTTATTTCAATTATTGAATTTTATTTCTTTTATTTATATATTTAATTTTATCTATTTGTTTATTTATTTAATTTACATATTTATATTTTATTTTATTTTATTTACTTCATTTTATTTCTATTTATTTATTTACTTATTTTATTTCATTTTATTTATTTATTTACTAATTTTATTTTATTTTATTTCTTTTATTTAATTTTATTATATTTTATTTATGTTATTTTTTTATTTTACTTATTTATTTAGGTATGCATTTTATTATTTTATTTTATATTGTATTTATTTATTTATTTTTATTTACTTATTTTTTATTTATTTACTTATATATTTATTTATTTATCCATTTCTTTACTTTATTTTATTTTAATTTATGTATTTTATTTTATTAATTTAATTTTATTGTATTTTTTTCATGTTATTTATTTTTTATTTTATTTTATATAATTATTTCATTTCAATTTATTCATTTTATTTTTTTCTACCATATTTTATATATTTTATTTCATTTATGTTATGTTACTTTAATTATTCATTTATTTATTTACTTATTTATTTATTTCATTTTATTTATTTTGTTTTACTTGATTTATTTATTTATTTATTTATTTACTTTTATTTCATTTATTTAATTTAAATTGATTTTATTATATTCATTTTATTTTATTTCTTTTATTTTTTTGTATATTCAATTTTATTTATTTATTTCATTTTATTTTATTTATTTAACTTTATTTTATTTCAATCTATTTATTTATTTACTTATTTATTTACTTACTGGTTTTATGTAATCTTATTTCATTTTATTTTTATTTATTTATTTATTTTTATTTATTTATTTACATAATTATTTAGTTATTTATTTCCTTATTTATTTTATTTTCTTCATTTATTTCATTTCATTCTATTTATTTTAATTTAATTCAAGTTAATTAATTTAAATATTTGTTTTATTTTCTTTGTTTTTATTTTATTTTATATTATTTTATTTATTTCATTTTAATTTATTTATTTATTTTATTTTATCTGATTTTATTTATTTCCTTATTTAATTTTATTATAATTTATTTTATTTTATTTACTTATTTATTAATTATATTTATTTTATTTTATTTATTTATTTTATTTATCATTTATTTATCTCTTTTTATGTTATTTCATTTATTTTATGTTATTTCTTTATTTACTTCATTTTATTTTATTTATTTTTATTTATTTTTTATATTATTTATTTATTTATTTCATTACATTTCAACTTATTCGTTTTTTTATATATTTATTTATATCATTACATTCCATACATTTTTATTTATCCATTTAATTATTTATTTTATTTCATCTTATTTCATTTTATTTTTATTTATATATTTTATTTTATTTTATTCATTTATTTACTTATCTATTTAATTAATTATTCATTTATTTTATTTATTTATTTTTTTATCTTATTGTATTTTATTTATTTAGTTATTCACTTATTAATTTATTTATCTATTTACTTAATTTTATTTATTTTATTTTATTATATTGATGTACTTTATTTTCATTTATTTTATTTTTTATTTACTTATTTAATTTTACCTATTTATTTACTTTTTATTTTATTTTATAATTTACTGATTTATTTATTTATTTACCTATGTATTTTATTTTACTCATTTTATTTTATTTATTTTATTTTATATACTCTTAATTTATTTATTTTTATTTATTTATATAATTTTATTTTATTTATTTTTATTTATTTTATTTTATTTCATTTAGTTATTTATTTATTTCATTTTATTTATTTATTCATTTATTTTATTTATTTAATTCAATTTAATTTAGTATTATTGTATTTATTCTTATTTATTAATTAATTTATTTTATATAATTTCATTTTATATTTATATTAATTTAATTTAATTAATTAATATATTTATGTGTTTTAGTTTTTTATTTTTTTGTATTTCATTTTAGGTTATTTATTTATTTATTTACTTAATTATTTCTTTTATTTATTTTGGTTTATTTCATGTTATTTTATTTTATTGTATTTTATTTTACTTGTTTATTTACTTATTATTTATTTATCTATTTATTTACTTCTTTATTTATTTATTTTTTAAGTATTTATTTATTTATTTATTCTATTTATTTATTTCTTTACTTAATTTTATTTAATCTCATTTCATTTTATTGATTTACTTATTTATTCTATTTTATTTATTTACTTATTTTTATTTATTTTTTATTTATTTAATTTATTTTATTTTATTTATTTATTTACTTATTTGCTCATTTTTTACCTATGTATTATTTATTTTTTATTCTACTTATTTTTTTATTTATTTAATTTATTTTATTTATTTCAATTTATTTTATTTATTTCATTTCATTTCAATTCATTTATTTTTTCATTTTATTTCATTTATTTATTTATTTCATTTTATTCTACCTATTTTATTTCATTTACTTATTTATTTATTTTTCATTTATTTATTTTATATTAATTTAAGTCATTTTATTTATTTACTTATTTATTTTTTATTTATTTTATTTTTATTTATTTAATTCTATTTATTTATTTTTTATCTATTGTTTATTTTATTTATTTATTTTATTTTTTACTTCATTTATTCATTTTATTTTATTTATTTTATTTCATTTTATTTATTTATGTTTTATTTTATTTATTTATTTTATTTTATGTATTTACTTATTTCTTATTTTTGTTTCAATTATTTCATTTTATTTAAATTATTTATGTATTTATTTATTTTGTTTTGTTCTATTTATTTATTTTATTCTATTTGTTTAATTTATTTATTTTATTTATATATTTTATTTATTTAGTTTATTTATTTTATGTATTCTATTTATTTAATTAATTTATTTTATTTATATATTTTATTTAGTTTATTTATTTTATTTATTTTATTTATTTATTTATTTTATTCTATTGTATTTATTTATTTTATTTTATTCTATTTATTTTATTTATTTATTTAATTTATTTATTTAGTTATTTATTTTATTTACTTTTATGTACTTATTTAATTAATTTATTATTTATTTATTTGTTTATTCATTTATTTCATTTTATTTTACTTATTTTATTTTATTTATTTATTTTATTCTAGGTATTTATTTTATTTATTTATATATTTATTTAGATCTATGCTTATTCATTTATTTATTTGAAGTGGGTTGCAATGTTGAATGACAGCATTGATATCCAGTCATATAGCTATCACTCACTTATCAACGTACAATTTATTTATCATCCTATTACTAGTAAAACCAGTTAAGACTAGTAATACAAGTTTAGTAAAAACAGGAATTAAAACTTTATTAATGCACGAAAACTCATAATAAATTCTTCAAATAAAGTAATTGGTTTGTTGCCTGCATGCAACATTTCGGACTTATTTCATTTTAGTAGAATACAGAGCACGGAAAGACATGTCAGGGACTGTACTTAACTTATTTTACACAAAAAATGGATTTAATCGGCTTTACTAGTAATAGGACGATATATACATAGGCAGACCTTCTTACATTATAAGCACGAATACCTTTTAAAATTTATTTTACATGTCTTTTAACTTATTTATTTTTCTCTTACTTTCTAAAGGTATGTACCTAAGGATTTTATTATCTGTTCATTTGTAATTCTTGATAGCGTATTGTATACCTGCCACCACGAGAATGAATGTTGATGCAGCCGAGCGTAACTAGAACACCATGACCACACTGGTAGAAAAGGTGGGTGGGGTAAGAAAGGGGAGTAAAGCAGTCGCTCTGAGGAGCTACAGTTCTGCAGGTCTGCCCCAGAAGCTTCTTCCATTCCTCCCTATTAAAAGCCTTGCACTCCCAATTCCTTTCTCCAATCAGTTTAACGTCGTGGCAGATACTGTCCTCCCATCTCAATTTAGGCCTTCCAACTACTCTCTTGCCCTCTGGTTTTGCGTCTATTAAGTTTAATGAACTTAACTATAACTGGTCACTTGTACAACTGATGCTATTCAAAGTTGCACAACCTTCTCCATTGTCCTCCTTCTTCCACAGCTCCAAAAATGCATCTAAGAATTCTTCTCTCAAATGTACCCAGTCTTCCTTCATCAGATCTAGTAAAAGTCCAGATTTCAGACGCAGGTAGCTAAAACGTGTATAGTCTCAAATTTATATGATCCTATTTCTATATAGGATGGATATTGCTTATAATCTTTTGATGTAACTGGAATATATTTTGTTTTATCTTGATTTATTTGTAGATGCATTTTACTAGTTCCATATATCCAGATTAATATAGGCCTCCTTCATAGCTCTTTCTGTTCTTCCCACAATAGCTATCAATATCGGCATATGCAAATATCTGCACAGATTTATAAAATATAGTGCCTCTTATATTGATATTTGCATATTTTATTACTTTATCAAGGATTATATTAAACAATAAACATACCAGGATATCAAACTGTAGGAGTCCAGCAAGAGTTAAGAGAATATCGACTGTATTTTTATGACACTGAGTGTTCTTAAAAGTTGCTCCGACCAGATTGATAGGCTTATTGGGAATTAGAATAAACAACATCTAAAAAAACGTTATTCAATAATAGCAAAGTGTTTACGTACATTTTTTAATTTGAAACTGTTTCAGTAAAAAATAGATGAGGGTGTTTCTAAATGAGTGATTTTTTTATTGTTCCTAACATAGAGAATACTACATGTTTGTGAAGATAGAAGCAGAAAGTAGTTCTCAAATCTTGAATACCGGTACGTCTAATATATATAGTGAACACACTACAACTTAACTGCCATGCTACTCTCTTTTTTCGTAAAATATTTGCTCTATAGCCGCTTTGTTAAAAAGAAATTTCAGAATCTAACTCCAAAATGCATTGTTGAGAAGCTGCTAGCAACTGACTGCTGTTTCTAACCAAACAAGACACAAGGTCGACAGTGGACAGTTCCCGTGAAATATGTGATAAAACAAAGCGGCTGCGAGGTAGGTTTTCATCAAGAATTTTAATTTCTTTCGTCATTCTTAATCAACAATAATTGTTTCATTATTGTCGTACAATTGAATAGTATCTGCATTTCAGAAGAGATGAACGGCCAGTTGTACATTCTACTGTAGAGACACGTGCTGTTGTCTGTCTTGCTAACTCTGTTGGTCTCGTGGCAGGAGAGGAGAGTCCCGTGAAGTGGAAACCACTATCGTGTAAGCAACAGGAATTAGCCTACGCAGAAGCTGAGCCGACACTCCAATGGCTTCAGAGAGGAAGGGAGCCCTTCGAGTCGCTTACATTCAGAGTCAGAAAAGAAATACATTTTAAAAGTTTACTGTTACTTTACAGTGAAGAATTCAGGAACTTATTTGACCAAAACCGACAAAGATAACCAGTTACTGCATCCAGCACCTCAATTTTCGTCCTCACACAGACACAGATGGATGGATGGATGGATGGATGGATGGATGGATGGATGGATGGATAGATGGATAGATGGATAGATAGATAGATAGATAGATAGATAGATAGATAGATAGATAGATAGATAGATAGATAGATAGATAGATAGATAGATAGATAGATAGATAGATAGATAGATAGATAGATAGATAGATAGATAGATAGAGAGACAAAGAGACAGTCAGAGAGACAGACAGAGGTACAGACAGACAGAGAGACAGACAGACAGACAGAGAGACAGACAGACAGAGAGACAGCATTTGATGCGTCCTGCATTATAGCCGGCATCCAACCCATCAACATCACAAAAGATGGTAATATTCAACTATATAAAGCAACGCACGGAGCGAGAGATTATGACACACCCCTAGAACCAGTAAATTGGAACCATCCTGCACAAGATAAGTCTATCGTAGGAACTCAGGACAACACAACCTATGCAATAGAAATCTACACAGATGGGAGCAAGATAGAAGACAAAGTAGGAGCAGCTGCAGCAATATTCCAAAAAGAGGAACTCATCTGCCAGTTGAAGTACAGATTACATGCAAGATGCTCTAACAGTCAGGCCGAGCAAGTTGCGATCTGGAAAGCACTACAGCAACTACAGAGAATGGAGAAGATACCGGATGAAGAGCGAGTGGCAGCTGTGTATACTGACAGCAACATCACAATATCCTTGCTGAAGAGAAACACAAAGCACAACACACTAATAGCTCACATTCATAATACTCTTTCTGCACTACAACAGAGAAACTGGACAATCCATTTTGGCTGGGTTAAGGCCCATGCTGGCTTGTATGGAAACGAACTCGCTGACAGACTGGCAAAAGCAGCATCCACGGGAGGTGAAGTAATATACAAGAAAATCCCAAAATCGACAATCAAATCAGAAATATCACGATTAGGGCTTCAGAAATGGCAAGAATGTTGGAATAATACCACAAAAGGAGCGCTGAGCAAAGCATTTTTCCCTTCCGTCATGGACAGATTAAAAACAAAACTCCCGGTAACACCGGAATTCACTGCCATTGTGACAGGTCACGGGAAAACCAATTCATATTTACACCGCTTCCATCTCAAAGATGATCCAGCCTGCACATGCCATAGAGGACAACAAACGGTGAACCACCTAATCTACGAATGTCCCAATATGACAAATCAAAGAACCATCCTCATAAAAGAGATATCACAAAATGGAGGAACCTGGCCAGTCACTAATCAGCAATTAACATCCAGGCACCTACGAGCATTTCGGAAATATATTCAATCCATGAACATCTAGAACAAACCATCACACCATCACTAAATAACTCTGCACATAATAACTCTCCAAAAAACAGAACAATAAAATAATAAGTACTCCAAAAACAATTGTATTCTGTAAATAACGTCACAAACGTATGTATTTATTATATGATCCCAATTGTAAAAATCAAATTCAACACTTTGTAATGGTTGCATGTTACTACTGTAACGGGGCATGCAGATGTATTCTCAATAAAATATAAAAAAAGACAGACAGAGAGACGGACGGACCAACAGACAGAGAGACGGACGGACGGACGGACGGACAGACAGACAGACAGACAGACAGACAGATAGAGATAGATAGATAGATGAATTTAATGTCAGTAAGCGATTTACAGCCATAGACGTCAGAGTAGATATATGTAATACATGGCTACTACAATATGGATAAATGTAAGAATAAAATAAAAAATAAATATACAATCACCAGATAATCACAAAAACAGGTTAAAAGTATTAAAAGAAATAGTATAAAGTCAGGTTAAAATGTACAGATTTGTCAATTACATGAGGTTAAAACAAATAGTATCTAAAACGTAATATTGCTAAAATCATTGACACTATAGATTGGATTTGCCATCAAAGTCCTTCTCACCATCCTTCTCAAAGTAAAATATGACGTGTTTCTTATATGCAATGGTAAAGAGTTGTAAAGTTTATAAGATATGGAAATAAAACTATTGCTTGTAGTACTATATTTGTACTTGGTGAAATATATGTCAAGTCTGGAACAGGTAAAATAATATTGTCAAGTGAGATGTACTGTCTGATAATAGAGTGGATGTGAAATAACCCTGCAGATTGAAAGGCACGATAGGGTACACTGAAATGAATAGAAAACCTACATTACGTTTTGTGATTAATTAGAAAATTAAGTTCGACGTTTCAGCATTTTGACAAACATTTTTTCCTGAAAAAACTACAGTATTAACTTTCAACCAATACGATGGTTAAAAATCCGACAATGTCAGATTTGATTTGACAAATAAATTAATATTTCAAATTGTGAAAAAAAATATATATATATATATATATATATATATATATATATATATATATATGTTTTCAACAAGACGTTCCTTAATTTGAATGCCAGATTTGCAGATTTTAGGAATTTATTTTTCCGTCAAATAAAATGAAGTCATGGTGAAATTTTTAGTTTAGTTTAGTTTTATTTTCCCTGGCAGAGTTAAGGCCATCAGGCCTTCTCTTCCACTCAACCAGAATCAAATCACATACGGAAGGCATGATCAAAACTGTTGGAATCACTAACTTGATCCATCTTTACACAAAACAGCACAATGAAACACTGAACACGAACAGAAACCGCCAAAACTAACTAGCATCTATTCACTACTGTGTGTGAATGCTATATGAGCATAGAATTCCACTCAGAAGGAAAAACTACAAAACATTCCACCAGATGTAGTAATATCACTAACTTCTGTAGCCATCTAGTGAGAAAAAAGGTTAATGAAATGTGGAAACGTAAATTCGGGATAATAATCCTTAGCAGCGAAAATGGGTCTCACACGAGTTAACTCGGGTTAATATTCATATTCATATTCTTTATTTGCCTGAAGGTACAAGAATACAAGAGGCCTCGTCAATGTGATAATATAAAAAACAATGTGTCAATATTTA
Organism: Periplaneta americana; assembly: GCF_040183065.1. Lineage (NCBI taxonomy): Eukaryota > Metazoa > Arthropoda > Insecta > Blattodea > Blattidae > Periplaneta > Periplaneta americana. The sequence goes on from NC_091132.1 coordinate 112,151,003, forward strand.
AAATATTAAAAGAGTAAAAAAATAATAAAATTTAACTAAAATACTACATCATTTTCAAAAAATTCATATAAAAGGGATTATTTTGTAGCCATCTCTTAATCTGAAATTTAAATTGTGTTTCATTAAATGCCTTTATATTTGTAGGTATCTTATTATATACTTTTATTGCAGTAATTATATAGCTTGATTGTGTTTTTTGCAACCTGACATGTGGTACATTTAATTGATCATTATTTCTTGCAAATCAAGATTTCAGGTATAACCCCCTGTAAAGTTGATTTGAATAATTTTCAAGGGAAAAATTGTTCCGGGGCCGGGCATCAAACCCGGGACCTTTGGTTTAACGTACCAATGCTCTACCAACTGAGCTACCCGGGAACTCTACCCGACACCGATCCAATTTTTCCCTCTATAGCCACAGACCTCAAAGTGGACTGACAACCGTCAAGCAACCAACTTCGAGTGCACACTAACTCTGTGTGACTTAAATTGTGGTTTTCTGTTAACTGATCCAATAGAGGGAAAAACTGGATTGGTGTAGGGTAGAGTTCCCGGGTAGCTCAGTTGGTAGAACGTTGGTACGTTAAACCAAAGGTCCCAGGTTCGATGCCCAGCCCCGGAACAATTTTTCCCTTGAAAATTATTCAAATCAACTTTACAGGGAGTTATACCTGAAATCTTGATTTGCATAATACACGTCACTGTTCGTTAACAGAAAACCACAATTTAAGTCACACAGAGTTAGTGTGCACTCGAAGTTGGTTGCTTGACGGTTGTCAGTCCACTTTGAGGTCTGTGGATATAGAGGGAAAAATTGGATCGGTGTCGGGTAGAGTTCCTGGGTAGCTCAGTTGGTAGAGCGTTGGTACGTTAAACCAAAGGTCCCGGGTTCGATGCCCGGCCCCGGAACAATTTTTCCCTTGAAAATTATTCATTATTTCTGTTTCATAGCGATGCAGATCTACTATACTTGTATAATTAGTAATATTCTTGTTTACATACATTAAAAGTTCAAAAATATATAGATTGTAGACTGTCATAATCTTTTCATTTTTGAAAAGAGATCTACATGATAGTCTGGGTGGTGACATTGTTATAATACGAACTGCCTTTTTCTGCAGTAACAGAATGTTTGGAAGGTCAGAACTATTTCCATATAAAAGTAATCCATATCCAATAACACTTTCAAATAGTGCATAGTAAACTTGTTTTAAATAATGTTTGGGAATCTTGTACATGATACTTCTCAAGAGATAAATTACTCTAGAAATTCTTTTACATACATAACTGACATGGCTATTCCACCTTAGTTTAGGATCCAAATACATACCCACCATCTTTACAGATTCATTTATCACATTATTTTGGGTTTGTTTCAAACTTAAAGTTAACACACGAGTTTTTTCATCATTAACAATAAATCTATTAATTGAAAACCACTTTCTTATTTCAGCAAATACAGCTTGCTTCATAAAATCTAACTCAGCAGTATTATTATGTGTGATAACAAAAGTTGTATCGTCAGCGTACATTATAGTTTTAGCCGACACATTGTATGGCAAGTCATTTATCATAATAAGAAACAAGAATGGACCAAGAATAGAGCCCTGAGGAACACCACATTAATTGGAGCTACAGCACTTCTTTTTCCATTTACATCAACAATATGGGAACATCCAAGCAAATATGAACGGAAAAATAATTTTTGATGGTAGTTAGCAACCTGAGTTAATCAGGGAGTGGTTAAAGATATGTCTACCCTTTCCAAGGATGTTATTGCTTTCGGTAACTCACAAAAGTGAGCTGACATAAAAGCAAGATTAGCTTCCAATACAATGTTAGTACGTTTTGAACAGTTTCAATAGACAGCATGATGGGGTCCAAGGAGATAATAGTAAAGAACCGAGTGAAGCCATGTTCCCCATCGTGTTAACACTGGTTGGAGAGAAGTGGAATATCAGGTGCTAAAGATGTAAATAACTAAATATTCAGGATATGATTCTTTTATTTTTAAAATTCAATGCATTTTACACAACATAAAATCAGCTTTAATGAGCTTAAGGGCAGAGGGTTACGAACGCATATAATAATTATGGCAAAACATGCAGTGACACTTTTGACAATATCTACCACAAGATTTATGATAGCTATACATAAATTTTACCACTGAATCTTGAAAGAATGCTGAAAGGCATGACTTATGGTTCACTTAATTTAGATTATTAATTTGTCTGTTACAATTTGTTTAATTGTTGCAAGAAATCGAAAATATACTTAAACATAAAATCACATAGGTACATTTTCTTGGTAAACTAATGATGTCATTGGTCCAAATTTTTTACCAGGTCTTACATATTGCTTTTTGATAGTCAAATTCAGTTTTTATTTTTATAACTTGAAAATTAAGTTAGTTTTATAATTTTATACACGCTGTGAAAATTATTTTTGTGCGAGATCGTGCGTATTTGCTTGGTTTCCGCACAAAACCAATCCGCGGAAAGTGTAAAATTCCACAGTCAGTATTCCCAACTTAACACACATAACAATTTTCCTCTTCTTACCGCTTAAGTGACATATTGATTTTACTGCTTTAGGTTTTTAACATATTATTTTTAGAGATGTTCAATATAGTAATAATTATAAATTGGAAACTTACCACTGCAATTTCACCTAAATTGCACTGTTAATTATTGTTTTTAAATATTTGCAAAAATCATTACATAACCTTACCGTTTGTTTTAGGTTCGCATTTATAGACTGGGGGGAAAAAAAACAGACATATATCATGGCCTGCTGGAGTATAGTAAACACAGAAAACATTTTAAAGCAACAATGTTGAAGATAGATATTTTCGTTTTACAAATTTGCCGTCATTGAACGAAACCAAGATGGAGATTTCATTGCAACTAATTAGAAATTCCTCTTTCAGGTATGTAATAAACGATCTTCGCACAATATAATGTACGATACACGAGCGGTATGTTTTCTTTCAATTCTCGGAAATTAAAAAAGCTCAACTACGTTTCGCTTTTTCAAACTTTTCCTCGAACATGAAAACTTCAACATACCGCTCTTGTAACGCACATTACTATTTCCAAACTCTAATGTTTTAAAACGTCTCAAAAAAGACAGACCCTTCTCAAATCAAATAAAAAGTGAGTTTGCTATAGCTGTATGTATATGTAAGATATGATAAAAAATTTATGACAAATGAGATCATTAGTTTAACAGGAATTTGTACCTATGTGATCTTATGTTTCTGTGTTTTTTCGATTTGTTGTAACAATTAAACAAATTATTTAAGACAAATGAATAATCTAAATTAAGTGAATTGTATGTCGTTCAATTCAGCTTTCTTTAGAGATTCAATGATAAAATTTATGTATAGCTATCATAAATATTGCGGTAGATATTGTCAAAAGTGTCAGTGCTTTTGTATGCTTTCATAGCACTCTATCCTTAAACGCGAAAATATACCACAATAATATAAATATTATGAAATATTATGCATTTGTAAAAAAAAGTAAAAATATGCAAATATATGAAACATAAAATTTGATTTGACAAGTTTAAATCTTGAAGATTCGTGTAGATAATTAATCAGCAATTAATTGCAGCCAATGGAAAAATATATGCAAATGTTTGAACTTCCTGGCCCTACTAATGACAAGTTGTTTCATTCAAACTGACGCTCGACGTATGAGGAAAAAACTGCGAGAAAAGGAATTAGAGGCGTGGGCTAAGCTACCTCAGAAAGGTCTTGGCGTAGAGCTATACAGCGAGTTTATTCCGGTGAATTCCTGGGTACGACATCGTGAAGGCCTAACCTCTAGCAAGTGGCTCCGGGCAGGACTCGGGACAACATCCTCTGTCGGCGATGCTACAGAGAGCCAGAAACACTTCCACATGTCCTGGGCTCTTGTCCGCACGGTGAAGTACTCCGTAACTCACGACACCATAGAATTCGTTCGATGATCGCCGAACAGTTTAGATCAATAAATTTTCAAGTGTTTGAAGAAGTTCACGGACTGGCAGACAATGGCAGTACAAGAAGAATAACATGATTGTCATCCCGCCAAATAACAACAATGGCTATATCATCGATCCCATCATTAGATTTGAAAAACAAAAGAGCCAACCTGAAGATGTAAATAGGGAAAAAAACGACATCTATGTACGTACCGTTCCATATTTCATGGACAAATACGGTCTACAACAAATTGAAGTAATAGGCCTTATGGTTGGAGCGCGCGGAACTATTCCCGGTTTCTTCTTCCAGACCTGGCAACGTTTCGGCCTACAGAGGAAGGCAATTGATGACATTGTTCTTGCAGCTCTGAGAGGATCAATATTTATACTCCGCAACCATCTCTACGGTCAACAGTGATCTTCAACTAATTATTTAGTAGCTACTTATTTATTCAGTCATTTCTTGTCGTTGTTGTAAGACTCCCTTCAACTTAAACATATGTATGTTATTTATACTTCCAACTGCCTATTGCACAATATGCTCTGTCTTTGTGGCAGCCTGTTAATACAGGGAGCTGTTATCGTTTAGATAAATAAATAAATATGGTAATGGCATATGAAATTTTTGTTACTGTATGTATTATAATAAGTTTTTGAAAATTTTTCGAACAACTCCCCAGTTCAGAATCAAATTCTGGCTGTGCCACTATATTAAGATTATATTTTTAAAAGGAATTGCACAAGATACACAGTGTCCAGGACAAACATTATCCAAATCTAAATACAATGAGTGTATAAAGTATTCGCACAGTGGGTAATAAAAATATATAGCAATAATAAATGTGCTTCAAATCCTATACTCTCAACTTGTTAGACAAGAACACAAGTTACGTACAAGTATATACATTCTCTGCCATTTCTTTACATATAAACACAAAATTAATTGTACAATTCTCAAAATAAACAATTATATTTGATTAAAACACAATGATACCAAACAAAAATACCAACAAAAAGTATTCGCACACTGGTCACACTTTAGTCAGTTCCTTTTCAATTTCAGTACTTTGTAAGGTAGCCCTTGCATTGTACAATAGCCTCTAACCTTCTGGGGATGGAATTAACTAAATTTGAAGTAATACTTGCTAGAATGATGTTCCACACTCCTATGATTGGAGTCTTTAGAGACTCTTTGCTGGTAATATGCCTGGTTCTAAGTCTTATTTCTAAATAATCCCAAAGGTCTCGATTGGGTTGATGTCTGATGACTGGGGAGCTGTCTTAAAGTTCGAAGGGATGTTATAAAGAATCCACAGTCGAGTATTGTGGGCCGTATGTTTGGGGTCATCTTGCATAAATATGAAATTGCCCCCGATGCCCAATTTTTGGGCACTAGGCACTACATGATCCTTCAGAATACCAATGTAACGTTGGTGATCCAGATTGCCCTCTATAAAAGCCAATGACTCCACTCCTGCTGAACTCATGCACCCCATACTAGTACTCAAACTCCACCTTGTTTCACTGTGGGATGAAGATTTTTCTTTTCTAGTTTCGCATTTTTTTTTTCTCCACATAAAACTTCTCCCATCAGACTGAAATATATTGAACTTACTTTTATCAGTGAAAAGCATTCTGTTCCAAAATTCTTAGGACTGGTTAAGATTTGTTTCAGCAAAGTCTAATCTTTTACTCTTATTAACTTTACTTATGTAGTATTTCCTATGGGCGATTCTACCATGGCATTCGCTGCTCCTTAGGTAATTTCGGATTGTACTGGTCACATACACTTATACCGAGATCACACTGAAGCTCTGCCGCACTAATATGTGGATTCTTTTTAATTTTTCGTATGATTGTTCTGCCACTGTATTCGTTTATTTTTCTCTGCCAGCCACTTTTCCTTAAATTTTCGTTCGAATTTCTTTCCCCATATCTATCTATGATTCCCTTGATGGTTGACTTACCTCTATTCACAATCGTTGATGTTTCACTCAGTGTTTTACATTGATTATGCAGACGAAGTTTCTTTCCCTCTTAGTCCCATTTGACGTGATAGCTATACACTACTTGTGATTCTAGAATCAAACTGTCTTGGAACATGCATTAGGAGCGTTTTCTTAGTACCATGTGCCTACTGCATTCCGCATGAGTGCTTTTATTCGTCAACAGAGTTGAGTGTGTGAATACTTTTTACCCTGCAATTTTGTTAGGCATTCAATTTATTGAACTATGACAGTACTTACACGCAAAATTATGAACATGTATTATGTGTATTTGCTATGTGATGCATTATTATTATACGTGAAACAGTTTATTTCTTACCAAGAGTTAATAGTACTTCATTTAGGTCTCAATTTGTAGTAAAAAAATCGTAGTGCGAATACTTTTTACATCCACTGCATGCTTCCCACCTTATCCAAAACGGACATGAACTTGGTTCAATGAATGATACTTAAACAATAATCAAAACATATAATGAAAATAAGTACATAAATACGACCGAAGAATTTTATATTTCAAAATACTATAAAAGAGAAAAATCTTTGATAAATGAAAAATTTTCTAACTTACAGAACATCCTGTACAACAGGTGACATGTTATGTATTCACAGCCCACAACCTCCGCAAACCATGCAATACACAGTCTTCGCACAGCGTCTGCACAGTCAGCATCTAATATAAAATCTCATGCCTATGTAAGTATCATATACTTTGTCTCTTAAACTGGCTTTACTCCATATAACATAATTCAAATAAAAGCTTTGTTTTTGCGTAACAACTAGTAACTACCGCAAATACTGTTTATGCTCGACAATGCCGAAATGTAGTAATTATACGCCTGGTAGCAGCCCTTTAACAGACCTCATTAAAGTACACCTATTCATTAAAGTTCAGGTGTTTCACCAATCAGAAAACACCATTGTAGCAATATGAAAGCGCAAGTATTGATTATTCTCGGATATGCAATCAAAAGACAACTAGCGAAACGTCACGGAGGCTGGAAATCCAATACTGTCGCAGAAGGTTATGTTCTGTTACTATAATAATTAGCGTTAATTGTAAATAATATTTAAATAAATTCCATTTGTCATCTCGTTTTTCAATATCTAAATCAATTTCCAGATTATATCAAGATACGAGCGCAAGCGAGTTTCATAATTTTCATACGAGCGTCTTAATTACTACCATTATAGGCTCGGTGCATAATGTACTATTATGCTCATCTATGCTCATTGCATCAGGGTTTTAACTGTTGGTAATAAGGACACATGCATTAAGAGATTATTATATTGTAACATAAAATATGTATCTGATGATGTCATCTGGAACAATGAAAAAGTTTATACTATAATAAATCATGTAATATAAGGGCTAACACCTTACATACACATGAAGTTAAGTCATTGACTGGAAACATCAAATAATTGTATTGTATATCATAGACTTGTCTGATAAATTATTCAAAATGAATTGCAAAATTATCAATAAGGATTTATGACTCAGTAACTAATAAATCTATCTAAATGCTGTTTGCTGCAGCAGACAGAGAAACTTACCAAGTTTTAATGGTGGCAACACTGTAATTCCATTCCTCATGATCTACTGGATGTTCAATTGTTGTTAAGTTTTATGTGAGCAATACTGTTATTCCATTCATTGCTGCTGACATTTCCATATTGATATGTTGATTTGTTTGGTCAAAATGGCGTTCATGGTGCAGCAAAAAGTGTAGCTTGCAGAATTTCAGTTTCCTGTAAGTCCTGAGGAGAATCATCGGTGCCACACCAAAGATGCTGGAAAACACCTGGTGGGGAAACGGATACTGTCTGGATATCTGCCAAGCTACATAAGGTGCACATGTGGAGATTTACTGAAAACTATAAAAACTTGATGAGTTCCATTGTCTTTTGCAGCTCACAGCATTAGGATAATTTGTTGGTTGTACAGTTATAAAACTTTCTTATCAGTAGTGTTCGTCCTGGACACACTACATTATTCTACCATAGATCAGAATTCTGCTTGAAGGACAAGTATAATAAGTCACTAACAGTACCAACAAATAATACTGGCCCAATCAGACTGCCCAAACTGTTACTCCTGGTAGGTTCACATCTTTTTCTAAGACAATATGTGTTAACATCATCCCAGTACACACAACTGTGGCAAATGATATGCTCATTCAATTTAAATGTAGCTTCATTGTTCCCTTAAAATCCTCCTTTCACTTCTTTGCCATTTGTAGAGCCTATTACGTTATTAGAACAAGAGGTGATGGGTTACTGTAGCTCTGCATACTTTCAATTCTTTCTACTATGTCTTTTGACAGTTCGTGATTATGACATTGTTATTATTCAAGCCAAATCGCAAACTCAAAATTGAACACAATGTTTGAATTTTCATTCTATTCCTTTGTTTTTTTTTATTATGTCAACATAAACTGAACATTTATTTATTTATTTATTCTGGTGTAGTTAAGGCCATCAGGCCTTCTCTTCCACAACACCAGGAATACAAATACAATAATAGAAATAAACAGAAAAAAAAAATACACTACACAAGAAATAAAGAGAGAGAGAAAAAAAACACTATAAACAAAGTAAAGCCACACAAAAATATACACAGGTTGCAGTCACACAAACTTTAAATGAGTGATTAGGTATCATAATTAATTCTATTCTAATTAACTAACATAAACAAGAAACTTGCAATTTTAATCTAGATTAAAAAAGAAAAAGAAAAAAAAACACAAATCAATACTTCTAGCAATACCTAAAACACATTAACTAAGACAAAATTTTCCAATTTAATTTTGAATTGTGATGAAGTCCGGCAGTCCCTGACATCATTAGGTAACGAATTCCAGAGGAGAGTTATTTCTACAGTACAGGAAGATGAGTATAAAGACGTTCTATGATGAGGGATAGAAAGAAGTGCTTGATGTCGGTTAAGAAGAGTTGTAAGAAATTGAAAGCATGATAACAGATGATTCGGAGTAGAAGTACAGTAGCGTGCAAATTAATCCGAACGTAATTACTTATGCAAAAACACTCAAACGGGATAAAAAAAGGATCTAAGACATACCTCAGTAATCTATGTGGCCTCCCTTGTTCCTAATAACAGCTCTGAGACGATTTGGCATGGATTCCACTAATTTCCCACAAATATTCTTCATTTCTTCATCGCGAAACCATACACCAATGAGGGCAGAAATCATCTTCTCCTTTGTAGAACAATCCATTTTTTGCATTCTTCTTTTGCAAATTGACCACAAGTTCTCAATGAGGTTGATGTCGGGTGAGTTGCCTGGCCAGGGGAGTACCTGAATATTCTTCTTGTTGAAGAATTCTGTAGTTTTCGGAGACGTATGGCATGGTGCCAGGTCTTGTTGGAACACACCTCTGCCATCCGGAAATGATTTTTGCAGCTGGGGTACAATTCTGGTTTCCAATAAGAGAATATATTTGTCAGAATTCATCATTCCCTTGATAGGTATTAATGCTCCAGGCCCTTCATGTGTAAAACAACCCCAAAACATTACTTTAGGGGGGTATTTGGGTGCTTGTTGGAGATGAGCTGCTGTTACTTTTTCGGATCCTTTCCGTACGTAGGAAACACGGTGGCCGTGGACCTCAAAATGAGACTCATCGGAAAAAAGTACATTCTTCCAGTCATTCACTGTCCAGTATTGATGTAATTTTGCGTTTTTTGCACATAACAGGGGTTAGCAGTTGCTTCTTAATAGGCTTACGAGCCCTTCGTCCAGTTTCCAAAAGCCTACGCCGCACTGTTGTGACGTGAATATTCGCCCCAGTGGTAGCCATTAACTCGCGGGTTAAGTCGACAGCAGTTAGTCTAGGATTTAATTTACTTTTCTTGACAATTAAACGATCATCTGCAGGTGAAGTCTTCCTTTTCCGGCCACAGTTTCCTTTTTTCTGGGGTGTGATGGATCCAGTTCCCTGTATCGTTTTATGATCGAATTAACAGCAGCCAAACCGATGTGACATTCTGCAGCAATTTGCCTCTGTGTCATAGAAGAATGCTCTGCTAATGTTATAATTTTAGACCGTTTTCGTGGAGTTGTATCCATTTGTGAAGACGACAGAATGTACACAGGATTGCAGTATTACGTGTTCAACACAACTGAAGTGCTTATAAGTACAAAATGACAGGCAAAATGTCACATATTATAAAAAAAAATAATGACAGACCTTCAACAATGGAATTACACGTACTACAGATGTCAATTAAAGCGGTATGAGCAGCTGTGAGGCCAACAATGACAGAAAATATAAAAATATGTCGTGTTCGGATTAATTTGCACGCTACTGTATGCATGATTCTAAACAGAAGAGACAGTGAATGTATTGTTCTTCGTTCCTTCAGACGCGCCCATGAAAGTAACTGGAGGGCAGGTGTTATATGATCAAATTTACGAGTATTGCAGATGAATCGTATGCACACATTATGAACACATTGTAGTCTCTCAGCTAAGAGTGAACTTACATTAGTTAGAAAGGAATTGCAATAATCAAAATGGGGCATTACAAGCGTCTGAATAAGATTCTTTTTTAGACTAAGTGGTAGAAATTCTTTCATATGAAACAAGGAGTGAAGTTGAGAAAATATTTTTTTGCAAATGTGTGTTACTTGAGTGTTCCAATTTAGATCGCTAACCATAAAAATGCCAAGATTTTTAACTGTTTCACTGTATTTAACAATAATCCCATTCAATATTATATGTGGTATAGTACCACTACCATGAGTGCTTCATAGACGATTATGTCCCATTACAATTGCTTGCGATTTCTCTGAATTTAACCTTAATCCAAACATTCTCTCATCATCGGAATTAGAATGCCGGAGGAAGGAAATCACAATATTCACCATATCAGCAAAATGGTTATCTCCACTTGCATGTCTGATAAAAAAAAACTGGACAGTCACTTCAACACATTTAATGTGTTACAGATTTTTCTACTAGCTGCTTAATACAATAATGGCTCTAGGATCAAGCACAAACAGCTGTGTTATTTAAACAGAAGACAGCTTGATTGGTTTTAAGCATTCCAGTGGTGAAAAGAGAGACATACTTATCCTTCAGGACTTTTATCTTTCATAGGGTTCATATAATTCAGCATTTATGTGGATTTTCTTTTTATTTTATTGGGTTATTTTATGACGCTGTATCAACATCTAGGTTATTTAGCATCTGAATGATATGAAGGTGATAATGCTGGCGAAGTGAGTCCGGGGTCCAGCACCGAAAGTTACCCAGCATTTGCTCGTATTGAATTGAGGGAAAACCTCGGAGAAAACCTCAACCAGGTAACTTGCCCGGACCGGGATTCGAACCCGGGCCACCTGGTTTCGCAGTCAGACGCGCTGACCTCATTTATGTGGACAAGTCCACTTTTTTTATAATAAAAACAGCCGTCCACATATATTTTTGGAAATCCTCTAATTTGTCCTCATTTTCTCATATTCAAATATTTTGTTTCATTTGGTCTCATGTTGCTATGAGCTGTGAGAAATGTATTACCGTGTATGTGATTGTAAACATGTAAATGCTGTTCATCCAGATACATGCAAATGTATGTTTGACTATTTGTATAGTAACAAGGAATTGTTAAAGATAATATTAGATATAGTGATAAATATGCAGAAGTCGCAAAAGTGATATAAATGACGAAGTTGGTACAAGGAGGATGATGGTGAGAGGAATGCATCAGCATTTTCACATTTCAGAATATGGTAACCATAATCTTTCATGAAAGTCTAAGTGACATTATCACTTCCAGAAGAAATTGAAGATATCAGTCGCATGTGACTTTCATTTCATCAAAAGAAAGACCACTTGCAGAAATTTCAGTTCCAAGTTGAAAACCTAAATATGGTCTACGATCCAAGGGTTCTATGTTGGATTGTGAAATGTTAATGTGAAATCCAGAAAACAAAATTTTGTGTAACGTGACTTGTAGGAATTTTGTGGAACCTTGGTTACCTTCAAATTTAATTTCGATAGAATGCACTTCTTGCAGGATAGTTTCAGGAATACGAGGTGGAGGTGATTTGTTTGGTCTTCATACAGGACCTTGGAGATGTAACAAATTCTTTTGTACGAGTTATTTCGAAATATGTTTGCAATTGGACTCATTGCTCATGTATTATAGTCAAGTTGCTTCAATAGACACGACATCATGAACTTAGTAGTATTCATTCAAATCACAATGTCAATATGTGAATCTTTTGCATCCAATATCCCCCTACAGTCCAGACTTGGCGCCGAGTGACCCATGTCTTTCCCAAGATGAAGAACTGGTTAGCCATTCAGCGCTTCAATGACGAGGAGCTCATGGACGGAGCTGAGTACACAGGTGGTGTCCTTTTATGAAGAAGGAATACACAAGCTAGTCCCACGCTATGATAAGTGCTTGAATTTATATGGCGACTATATAGAAAAATAGTGTCACTATCCAGGAATGTTTTCCAGGCAATAAATAGTTTGTAACATTGTGTTTTTTTAATCCAATCGGAAGTTGATTTCTAAATAGCCCTCATAGATACCTATGGAGTTACGGTTTATTTAACGACGCTCGCAACTGCAGAGGTTATATCAGCGTTGCTAGATGTGCAGGAATTTTGTCCCGCAGGAGTTCTTTTACATGCCAGTAAATCTACTGACATGAGCCTGTCGCATTTAAGCACACTTAAATGCCATCGACCTGGCCCGGGATCGAACCCGCAACCTTGGGCATAGAAGGCTAGCGCCAACCAGGTCGACGATACCTATGGAAATTTTCGTGTTGATATGAAGGAAAGAAGTGAAAAGTGATTTTTTTTGTTTGTTTGTATTATTACCATTCCATAGCAACATTTAAATCGTAGGTTTTGCTCATTCTGCTGCGAAATAGGCTAAATTGGATTAGGTTAAGTCAGATACTTAAGTCAGTGTTCAATGACACACCAACACTAAAACTACTGCAATAAAACTGTACTAATATACACTTTTCCATAAACTAGGTCAAATCAAATCAGGTTCATTTAGAATATGTCTGTGCTCTGTAACATCCCAATATTAGAGGCATTCATATAATTTTAATGTGAATGCAGTATTGTAAAACAAATTTTAACTACCATTTTTTTAACTTTTTTACCTATAGTTAAGTTTCGCATTTGTTTGAGATATTTCATTTCTATATTACACTCAATCTTACAAGTCTCAAGTTTAAAAGTTTAAGTTTCAGCAGCTTTAGAGTTATCTAATGTATTACTCATACATTAATATAATTATGTAGGTCAATAATTGAAGCGTCAACTGGAACAACGTTGTAAGTTACAAAATTTCCATTCGGTGTGTTTCTGTGTAATAATGTTGTATGTCATGTTACCTTGCTATACTCTTTTGCTTGCAACTGTCCATCAATCCAGTACGTGAAATTTGTCCACTCTAAAGTTTGCTACCCTATAAGAACAATGTTGTATGTGTACACATTTTTGCAGCTCCTGTAAATTTTACCAAATGTAACTTATAACGTTGTTCCAGCCGACGCTTCAATTATTTATTTGTAATGTAAAGTTATGTTATATGAAAACTGTGCAGTTATGTAGCATAATTTTATATAAAAAATTAAAATGATAAAATATGCAGGAGATTTTTTGTATATTATACAGAGTGAACATGCCAATAACTGGAGTGATTTAAAAAATCACTGTAGGTATATTATTGAATGTATCATCACGAAACTTTACAGTTAGCCAGCTCTACATAGAAAAACTCACCAGACTTTTCCTGACATGTTAAAGGTGCTCGATATGAGCCCCTCTAGTCACTCTACAGACATTGAGTTCATCCCACATTCAATGAAGCATGTCCCTGTCAATTTGAGCAAAAGCATTGGTGATGTGAGTCCACAGCTCAGAAGATCTGCCAGTGATGGTGGCACAAACACTGAATCCTTCATATACCCCCATACAAAAAGTCACAAGGGGTTAAGTCAGGGGAATGTGGAGGTCATGACAGCAATTCGTGATCATCATTCTTTTTTTTTAAGTAGGTTATTTTACGACGCTTTATCAACAGCTTTGGTTATTTAGCATCTGAATGAGATGAAGGTGATAATGCCGGTGAAATGAGTCCGGGGTCCAACACCGAAAGTTACCCAGCATTTGCTCATATTGGGTTGAGGGAAAACCCCGGAAAAAACCTCAACCAGGTAACTTGTCCCGACCGGGAATCGAACCCGGGCCACCTGGTTTCGCGGCTAGACGTGCTAACCGTTACTCCACAGACGTGGACTTGATCATCATTCCTGACACAACCGATCCATTGGTGTCTAAGAAGTCACGAACATCAGGCATCCTGCTGAAAGATGAAGTTCACACTGTCTCCAGCTGTGGCATGAGCCAATTTTCAAGCATATCCAGATAGATGTTTCCTGTAGTATACTTTTCAATGAAGAAAAAGGGACCATAAATATCAATAATATAAATTATTTATTTATGAATATAGTATCACACACAGTAACATATTTTTGAGAAAAAGACTTCATTTAACTAAATCATCAACACAATCAATACTCTTCCAATGAATTGTCATATGTCTACTATATTCAACAATGTTGTCACAATTTTTCCCACACTGCTTACAATTATAACCTTGCTTTTCATACTGACGCTTTATATTGGCTACTTCTTGATATACATCCCTGGGCTTGTCACTCATCATACTTTGATCGTTATTCTGTGAAAATTTATCACTCTTCCAATGAACCACCATATGTCTTGTATATTCAACAATGTTCTCATAGTTTTTCTCACACTGTGTACATTTATATCCCTGTTTCGCATAATAAAGTTTCATATTAGCTGCTTCTTCACGTACATTCCTGTTTATGTTTTTTCCTGCACAGTGACTGATTCTATGAGCAAACATTAATGAAGGCAATACAAATTTTTTTCCACATTTATCACATCTGCAGTATATTTGCTCCTTATCATTTTTATGTGCTTTTGATGACGATTTTATTGCAAATTCTGATTTACAACTGCAACAACTATAAATAAGTTCTCCAGTATTCAGAAGTCGATGGAACCGCTTGAATGTCTTCCTAGTAAGTATTTCAACACATTCCCTGCATTTGAATTCTGAATGGGTCTTTTTATGGATAAAAAATTGATTCAAGTCTGTGAACACTTCAGAACAATCCCCACACTTAATATCCGATATTTCAGTTTCATTATGTATAAGCTCATGTTTTGAAGTATGTTCATTTTTTGCATTTATGTCCTTTGTCTGAAAATTACATTCACGACAATGATAAACTGTAATCTGCTGTTCCTTGATTTCTGAGCTCTTCTGAACATTTAGTTCATGAACTTTTAAATGTTCAGCTTTTACATTCAAACACTTTGTTTGAAAATTACATAAACGACACTTATATAAAACATCAGAAGTGGAGTGTTTTAGTAAATGCCTATTATGTTCATAAATATTGTAAGTCTTAAAACCACAAAATTCACATTCATTAAGCTTCCTTAGATGTTTTTCTTTGTGTTGCTCAAAACCAGTTTTTGTTTTTATCTCTTTATTGCAAATATCACAAACGAAATATTCACAATCATCATCTACATCATCATCTTCGTCAAGTAAGTGTATTTTCATGTGGGCCAGAAAAGCTGTATGTCTTCTAAATTGCTTGTTACATGTTTGACAGTAATTATTAATGGTTCCACTTGAATCATTCAATTCACTTTTGTCTGAACACGAATCTTGAGTTTTAATCTTGTGAATGTAATCCTCTTGCATATCAAATATATGAGAGTCTCCAGTTATTATCCTGTAAATATAACAAAAAATTACCTAAATGCCATGCTCACCATTAGATCCAAACAGGGTGTGAAATCCCAGGGGGATGGGTAGGATTCCCCCCCCCCCCCACCAAAGATTTTATCCCAAGAATTTCCCCCCATTAAAACAACCCGGGGGAGGGGCGGTTTATTATATCTAGGGACCGGATTTTTATGTAATTACATATTATATTCCTTCCAACCTAACCGTATATAAATAACAAATCTTTGCGAATCTTGTAATTACCATTAATATATTAAAATTTGATACTACAAGTTTACCCCACATTACATATTATGGCTTGGTATTACATAAATCTACATATTTAAGGGGTTTATTCATTTTTACTTCTCTAAAAGGAAAAAAAAAAAACTTCTGCTGGGGAAGTTTACAATTTCAAATACACAGATTTAAAAAGCCTTTTTACCTACCCAAGAAAAGATATATTTCTGGACAAAACATAACGTCCTTAGTTCCAGGAAGTAGTAGAGGCACTCACCCCATACCGCCCACCTTAAATATGAGTGAACAAAAGGCAACCTTTCTCATGCAACTACCTTGTATTGTAAAAATCACTCAGAAAGTAGCATTGCCTTCATGCGGTGGAGTGGGACAAGGATGACATGATTTGTCTCGAACTATAACTGAGGGGCGTTTTCACACACAAAATCTTCTTTTTTTCAAGACAACTCTTTTCTAAAATACACAACTGTAGATACCGAGTTTTGAAAAATCTCTTTTATTTCAAGATTAATTTACTGATATACTTACCAAGTTTAGCTTAATTCTGATAGCACCATTGGATTCTCCTGACCCAAAAACATAAGGATACGCTAAAACCTCAAAATCGAAAAAAATGTAGATAACGAGTTTCGTGAAAATGCCCCTCAATTGTTCTGCACACGTCTCAACAAGCCGTTCCCATGCAATTTGCAACCTTATTCATCCTCTTCCTAATCCTTCCAGGGAAAACTTGTGTCAAGTCTGACATGAACCACAATAAAGTAGCCGACTTTTGAAAAGAAGCTGAAGTGAAGGAAGAAACTGGAAAGATGTTGAAAGGTTCAAATAAATAGCTTTTCAGGTTATTGCTTGACCTCTTTACTTTAAATTTAGTAGACCTATATGGAATTGGGATTTTCCGAGCAATTAAAAAGTATGGTTCTCGGCTGGAATATCCTACCCTTCTGAATGAGACAGAAATGTCACTTTTCAAAGAACAGTTTGTAAATACCTATAGTTTGAGGTTTTAGTAGGTACTTTGTTTCTTACAGGGAGCAGCTAAAATGCATGTGTTCCACATCTCCTCTTATTTTCTCCTAATCCAGTAAAGCGAAACAGTGCTTGCAGTACTGATGTGTCATTCATTTCACTCAGTTCTCTGGTTTTAGTACTTACAGTATAAAGTGCAAGTGAGTTTATCTACTGCTTTTAACTAACTAAAATGGCCCCTGTATCTTTAACCTTAACGACAAAAATAAAATCATGGATTAAGCTTTCACTACAGATGGAAAAATAGTAATGTGTCAAGCGTGCGGTAAAAATGTCGGGTTCTCTATGAAATCACAACTGGAGAGTCTTACCTATCCTATATCTGCCAGATATTGATATTAAATGTTTTCATGATTTTACATATTTTGGTACATATTCAGCTTATTTTTCTTACATAAATATGTACATATTTCACACCTTGATATTACATAAAAATCTGGTCCCTAATTATAACAAGACAAACAGCGAAACATACACTATTAAAAATATTTTCATTTGAAGAATAAGTTTTCATTAGAGGACTAAAAATAATGCATTAAACTTTATGAATATAAATTAAAATATCAGCAACAATCAAATGGAAATATTGAATTCGCTTCGCTCTGGTAAAGTTATATAGTAGCCCCAGTCAATCGAACCCAGGTATTGTCAAAGAAAATGGAAGGCTTTGAGATGACAGCTTTGAGTTATAATGAGCCGACGACAATGACACTGTCTTGTCACTTACAAAGGAAAGTCCTGGGCTGGAATGAGCAGTGAAAGAAACTGTAAACGATTGTTGTCAGTCTATCTATTGAAACAGACGACCGAACACTGAAAACGAACGCAATGAAACGTACAAAAAGTGGATTAATTACCTAGTTCTTTAAACGTGATAATGTTAATACTAGCATAATCAGTAGATTCGGTGATATTACAAGATTCGGTAAGTGGAAATGTGCGGGAAAACAGAAGTAAAATGACTAGAAGTGATGAAGCGATCTCGGAGGTGGAGTACAGTGAAACCTCTCCTTACGGATACCCCCAAGATACGGACACTCCTCAAATACAGACAGATTTTTATGTCCCAACTGAAATATTATAGAAACAATGATAAATTTAACTCTCGTTTACGGACACTCTCAGACATGGACATGGACAGCTGTTTCACAGTCCTAAAGTTTGCTTTACCGCCTGAATGCGGACAGAACTTGGTTTTCAAGATCTAGTGTGTTACAAGAATGGAAAATTTAGTTTTGGGAACTGTACAGAAATTTCTTAAAACATAAAACAAGACAATAAAGGCTAGTGGTAGCTACCTTAACATGAAAGAAGACAATAATGGTCTCGTAGGCTTCCACTAGCCCAGGCGGCTACCCCTTGTTAGCTGGAAGCGGGTGGATAAACAGAGTCATAAAATTTAACCTGTCTGATGGGTCCAAGGTTTCCGCGATTGTGAAATTGTATTCGACACATGATAGGGTTAGTAGGATTATTCTCTTCTCTTCAATCAGTTGTTCTGTTTCGAGAGATATGCCACCTGAACATAAAGGTTAAGTTGAAAACTGTAAATTACAGCACTGTATAACTGAACACCTAGAATAAAACTGCATGGCACAGTACTGTATTTTATTTTCTCCATCTTATCTACTGTAATTCAAAGTTGCAAACAATTTACTGTACTGTACTGTATTTAGAATTAAACTACAGTAATACATACATGAAGGGATACATACTGCACATTATAAATTTACTGTTAGATTGGGGAGCCTCCCTCCCAATAAAGGACACCTCCCAGATGCGGACAGATTGTTATGTCCCTTCGATGTCCGTAAATGAGAGGTTTCACTGTATTTATCTTTTAATGAAGATAGAAATAAAGTTTTAAGTCACGACGAAGGTGTGAAAGTTAGTTTCATTTTGGGGATGCCGATAAGCTTAATGTTTTACAATGTCAATTTTTATTTCCACCTTTGCTTATCTTATATATTTGGATTTATATTAACGTTTTCGATACGCAGTGTGTATCATCTTCAGATATATATGTCAGTATGTGTTGTAAAGACCTAGCCTCTTATTATGTAGTGGGTTATTCACGTGCTTGTGACTATCATTGTTTACTTAATTTAGCTACAGTTACTATAAAATGTACTTGATACAGTGTGGGGTTGCTATTATTATATTAATATAATGTAAATTGTTTGCAGACATGCACGGCTGAACTAGATATACGGACCCAACAAAAATATCTTGTATTATATACGTCTAAGAACTTACATACAGCTAAAGATCAATGATCTTCACAGTAGTCAATATGAACAACAAAAAATAATAAGCCTAAAAAAACTCCAAAAACTCCAACAACATACAATCCCACATTACAGATAATCAGTGAAAGTGCGTCAGAAAGACAGTGTTTTTTAACCAAGAAACAGTGATAACAACCCAATTTTACGACATAACAGGCTAACATAGCCAATCATAACATGATAAAAGTGCCATAGTGTTTACAGTGTTTTATAGTGTATATTTTATTTGTTTATAGTTATGTGTCTTAATATTGGTTTTAACATAATTTTCCATTTACCTATGTGTGCTTTCAAAAGAAAGACTTTTAACAAAATCACAACAAGCAACCCCACACTGTATCAAGTACATTTTATAGTAACTGTAGCTAAATTAAGTAAACAATGATAGTCACAAGCACGTGAATAACCCACTACATAATAAGAGGCTAGGTCTTTACAACACATACTGACATATATATCTGAAGATGATACACACTGCGTATCGAAAACGTTAATATAAATCCAAATATATAAGATAAGCAAAGGTGGAAATAAAAATTGACATTGTAAAAAAAAAAAAAAAAAAAAAAAAAAAAAAAAAAAAAAAAAAAAAAAAAGAAGAAGAAGGTGTGAAAGACATTGTATCACTAATGAAGCTCCGAAGTACAGCAGTCCAGTAGTATAATCCGCCACGTACACACGCAGTATTTTCATGGAGTGGGGGAAGGGGAAGGTAGGGGGTAAGTTTGATGCGTTGCTGAGGTGTGACATCACTGCGGCTATGCCGCAGGAATGCCTGCCATTGAGCTATTGTCTCATTGCCAGTCATTGTGCAAATCAAAAACCTGCAATCTTCCAATATGTAGCACTGCACTAAAGTAAAGCACATCATCACTTGTGCTTTGTTACTGTTAGACGGAGAGCATAGCATCCATCTGGCACAGAGCTTTGAATAATGAAACTCATCCACAATACTGTGCTGCACAATGTAAAAAAACAGCACAGATTCAAATGCTACAGTTATCTATCTGTCCTTTTGAATCAGTTCAACACATGCAACCTACACATACATCCGCTGTTAAAGAACTCAGTCACATTAATTGAGATTGTCTTATTGTCACCTGGTCTGGGTCTGTTGCAAAAACATCACATAAATTGGCTACTGTCTGCCATGACATCACTCTTCTGCCACATATTTTCACAATCTGACAATAGATCTCAATGGTCAACATGGTTTTTGCCCACAAAAAGCAGACAATTCAACGCACTTCCATAGGAAGAGCATTGTTTCAGGCACTTCACGTTGAACTACTGCATTTCCAAGGAGACTATTTTCCTAGCACATCATCAAACAGGAATACTGTTACGCACTTCTCTCTGCTGCACATCACTTGACACTGACAGGACAAGGAGGCTAGAGGTCTATAATAGTTTCTGTAGCCTCATTTTGAGCTGCCAATTCTATTTCCACACTGATTAATTACTGGAAAGAGTACTTTTTCTGATTAACAAGTCTGTCTGTGTGTGTGTGTGAGAGAGAGAGAGAGAGAGAGAGAGAGAGGATTCAATGAATGGTTGGACAAAAAAGAGAGATGAATGAGAAGTACAGACAGCTGGATGGGCTGAACAGGCAGATAGCTGGGATGAAACATATGGATAGCTGAAACAGCTAAATGAATGGACGGATGAGTTAATGAATGAGATGGTCAGACAGAATCAATCAATCAATTAATGAAACTCCTGTATCTTCTCACGAGGAGCATAGGGCATTCACAAAGTGCCTCCATCGGACCCTATTTGTAGCCAACTTCTTCACTTCGCTCCATGTTTTCCCCTCCCTAGCAATTTCCTCCAAAACTGTTCTCTTCCATGTATTTTTTGGCCTTCCTCTTGTTCTACTTACTACCCTGGGGGTTCCAATCCAAAGCCATTCTTCTACTGCTCCATCTTCTTTCCTGATTGTGTGCCCTATCCAATTCCTCTTTCGTCTTTTGATTTCTATTGTGATTTCTTTCTGATTTGTTATCTTCCATAGTTCTGAGTTTGTAATTATATCTGGCCATCTAATTTTTAAAATTCATCATAAACATCTATTAACAAATGTTTGCAGTTTATTTTGTATAATTTTACTTGTTTTCCATGTAATATATAATAAGACTGATTTCACATTACTGTTAAAGATTTTAATTTTTGTAGATCTAGATATAATATAAGATTTCCATATTGGGTACAACTGGACAAATGCACTATTTGTATTTTTTATTCGGTTCTTTACATCCTCAAAGGCTTCACCATCCTTGTCAATTATACTACCCAAATATTTAAATTGTTGAACAGTATCAATGTTATTATTTATTATAACTTTATCTGTCTTTTTACTATTTAATCTCATTTCTTTAGTTTTCTTTACGTTATTTTCATATGAGCCCCTTTTATTACTT
Organism: Periplaneta americana; assembly: GCF_040183065.1. Taxonomy (NCBI): domain Eukaryota; kingdom Metazoa; phylum Arthropoda; class Insecta; order Blattodea; family Blattidae; genus Periplaneta; species Periplaneta americana. Next base: position 112,172,806 of record NC_091132.1, read on the forward strand.
CTAATAAAGAATTAACTTTATTCTGCATATCACCAAAACTATGGGAGAGCAAACAGATATCATCAGTGAAATCCAGATCTTCCAAGGTATCATTTAATCCCCATCTTATACCTCTTCTAACATTGCCAACAGACCTTTCCATAATATCATTCATAATAATCAGAAATATGATCGGAGAGAGAATACAACTCTGTTTCACTCCACATGGACAGACAGAATGAGATGGATAAAATATGATGGATGAAATGGATGCTAGAAGATTAAGAATAAAATTAACAATAAAGTACTCCGAAAATTTCACCTCAAATGTTAAATTTACAATGATACTACGCTACAAATTAGAGATGTACTTATGCAAACAGTGCTGGCGGTCTTTCAAGCCTTTGATCTTCCCTCCCAAACTCCACTTCATCATTGCTTCATAATTAATAGTATAATTGAGCCCATTTACCTCTAAACAGCCCCTGAAGTTTAAGCAGACATCCTACATAAAAAATACTATTACGTATTCTTCATTTACGTGAAACTATATACTTACTGATCTTCACTGACTGATATCTCAGAATCGTCAGTTTCTAATTTGCATGGAATTAGATTTTCTCCAGCATCAGGATTATATTCAGGTTCTCCATCACGTTCGTATTCATAATAGTCTTCGAGTTCTGTTTTGATCTCACTAAGGAATATGGATTCAATTGCTTCATCTTTGATTACGACGCGTTCTGTTTCCAGAACATGACGAGATTCTGTGTCCATTTCTAAATTCATTCTGACTCCACTGTTAGTACTCTGGTCTGAAACATCAGTTTAAAATTCATTGATTTAAAGAAACAGTAACATTTAAAATAATAACATTTTTACATCAATAAAAATAACAGGCATATCTAGTCTTTATGTTAGATTTATTTACATTTACTCGATCATCCATCCATTTCACGGTTCAGGTTAAAAAGCCTATTGTAACTTCACTGCCTTTTTCTTGATCTACCTTTTATCCTTGTCCTAAGTGGTTGGTATTAATTCTCAATATTAATGTTTGTGCATTATTAATGTTATCCACTAGCACAAAAATAATTTTAGCTTTTTGAAATGGAGTGATGTGAAGGACCGAAACTGGGGGAGGGGGACGACGACAAGTGGGGCATATGCCCCAGGAGCGGTACTGAATGTTTTCAGACACTTATAATTCATATAACTCCTAATAAATAATTTAATATGAACATAATGTATTTTTATAATGTGTGATCTAACGTCATATTTAACGTAATATGATGAATCTGCCAACCCCTGCCATCACTGCAGAAGGCAGTCAAATGCCAATGGCCAATATGGCTGGTATCTATAAAAGGATACAATAAAAAACACTTCACGAACACAATCTTGCATATTTTGTGCCATGTGCGGCCCACTCTCTAATTTAGTTGGAGCACATCTGAAACTCAAACATTCTTTGGAGCACTAAATTATCTGTTTTTTCAGCCTCTACATCAAGGTAGAAAATAAAACAAAATACATCACTTTCTTTAAAATCCCAAAGTAAAATCACATAGTCAGCAAGGGTGGAAGCTGTTGAGGTTGTATATGAACGTTTTGACAAGATTAACAAGGACCTGAAAATGTTTCCAGTCAATCCTAACTCCACTCCTGAGACAAAGATCGATGGTACCTCTTTGCAAGGAAACATCAGGAAATTTGAATCTATTGCTGTTACCCATTTCTGGTAGAGTATTCTAAAGAAAACTGACTTTGTAAACCAGTTTCTCCAATGAGCTGATGTAACCATAGATAAGACAGACAGAAAAATTCCTGTTCTTTTAAGACTTTGGAGATCAACTATACATTATACTCCATTCAATGCTTTCGCACAAGTTAAAAGGATTGCTAAGAAGAATGATTTACTTTCTGATTTCCAAGAAAAAAAATGAATAGAAGCACTATTTTTCTCGTCAATTGGCAAAGCAAAAGCACTTTACTACAACGCTTTTAAAACATGCTTGGTTTCACTTTCAAAGTACGTTCTAAAATCGACTTAATCTATCCAAATTTTAAATCTGCCGCCACAAATTTGTACTCAGTACTGTACTCGAATCAACCGAGTAATGACGTCACGGTGCCTGCTCTGAACTGAACCGTTCCCAGCCCTACTTCCACACATATATAAAGGTAAAGGTAAAGGTATCCCGTAACATGCCATGAAGGCATTTGGGGGGCATGAAGGTAGAGCCCCATGCTTTCCATGACCTCGGCACTAGAATGAGGTGGTGTGGTCGGCACCACGCTCTGACTGCCTTTTACCCCCGGGAAAGACCCGGTACTCAATTTTACACATTATATAACACAACATAATAAAATAATCATACACGACATAAAAAGCAAAAATCTAACATTTTACACAATACAGAAAGTTAAAAGAGTACACAAGAAATTACATATTACTTGCCCACAACTCACAACCATAATCACAAACTGTTTTAATTAGGGATCAGTACCTGATACAATACCTCAAGATTGTCAATACTCAGGAGGTATTGGTATCGATTGATACCTGTAATTATGAGCTCGATACTTTTTCAATACCACTTTGTTAATACAATTTTTAATTAATATCGTCACAAATAGCAAGAAACACGTGTCTCATTTTTAAACTCCTAAAAACAGCATGTACTAACTAATGGGAGCGCCTCTAAACTTGGTCCCATAACAAAGTGAACCTTCCTCACTTGCAAATGGTTTGGTGACATTATGTCTGTGCTCAAAATTTCTTTAAAATCGTGTTCAACTGCCATAAAACGTGTTGAATTGCAGTTTAAAGCAGCTATTTCCAAATGTGATATTACATTAATTTCTAGCATAAGACTTTCAGTTTTCGCCAATATGGAAAAATCATACGGTACTCCACATATAAAATATAAATATTCTTAATGCTGACTAATAATTAGAGCCTGGATTTTTATGTAATTACATATTCTATTCCTTTATATGTAGACACACAGAAACAGAAAATGTCTACGAATTGAAGCATGGATATCGCGGTATTCAAGTTTCATTTTACATGTTTTTACATATTTTAGTGTATATTAAATATTTCGTACAATATCACATAAAAATAAATATTTTGCCATTTTATGCTCAATTTCTTTCTTTTTTCTTTTGCTTTCTTTCTATAAATTCATCTGTATCTATTTTTTCCCTTTTTACCATTGAAATAAATACTTAACAGTTAAACTACTCAATTTAGCCCTAATCAATTTTATCTTTCAACAATATTTATTTTATCAACCAACGTCGAGTTTAGGAAATTGGGTCAATCTAGAACATCACCAGCCATTGAACGAATGTTGCACATTTTTATCACTGCCAATGTGGCGCTATAAACCAATTTTCAATACTTTTATCACAACCACAACACATTTCAAATCTTATTGTACCACATATATATAGAATTATTACTAGGCCTACATTAACACATTTAGCATATCACGAAACATGTAAAATGTAATTATTATGAAAGTCGCCATAGTTTCTTCTTAGAATTAGCAGTATTAGTATGATCCACTTCCACTAGATGGAAAAACACATGATTGGCAGAGCAGGCAATACATGAAAACGAAATGATACTAAGGCCGTGTCTCAAAGCTACATTTTCAGCTGAAGTGAACTAGATTGTTGACTAAATAGCCGGATGTGATGTCAGAAGTTACGATCCAAAGCTACATAGTGAATAGCAATCAAGTTCGTAGCAGCTAGTAAACGAAAATGCTTGCTTGATTGTTGACTTTTATACTAAACAAACATGGATACCTCATTAACAATGGGGGGTTATGAAATCTAATGATGCTTTGAAAATAAAATGTGAGTTCAATGTAGAATAACACGTTAACTTAAAACATTGACGTTGTTGGTATCTGCGTTACATTTTTTTAATATTGTAATATTTCAGGCTCTTACCTTTTCCACATTTATTTCGATTGTTGATAGCCAAACGTAATTTTCATAGAGATCTTTTGAACATCTTTTAAAATTCTACATCTTTCTGTGTTTCTTTTCTAGTGTCTCAGGAAATTACCATTTAGTTCATAAACCTGAGAATTAAGTTTCTTAAACTGGTTACTGGAAAACTGTTTATAAACAAAGAATTCGAATTTCCAAAAAATAACAGCTGATAACTCATAATTAAATTGCATTAGGACACAGTCTTCTTAATTTAGTGCTATACCGTAATTTCATGGCTTTCAGAAAAATAGTCTATGAAGAAGGCCATGATTCAAGCATGCATGTTCAAAGCCCCCTAGTATGTAGTTTATAAGTCAGCTAGTTGCTAGTCATTAGCATGTAGTATAGACTTGAGCGTTGAGATACGGCCTAAATGTGAGGAATGTTACAAGCCCCTACAGCCAAGGCTGCACAGAAGTTTAGAGGAGGGACAAATTGAAGCTTGCATCCGCCACCATGTTTTGGGAGAAGCACTGGCTAGCAGACGGCTGTACTATGCAGTGTTGAATGTTTAATATATATGTTTGGTGTATCTCATAAATCAATCTGAATTGATAAATGAAAAAAAATTGATTAACATAATCAAGCTTAGTTACCGTGAGTTTGATATGAAACAAAAAAAGACTGGAACAATTTGACACTGTAACCAAAGACGTTGTATAGTTATTTGACAACATACACAGCAAAGAAAAATACAAATGCATATTGTAGTAATAGTTCAGATGAAAAGAAAATTACTAGTATTAACTATTATTAATAAAACACTGCCAGCTGCATAAGACATTACATTAGGCTTATATTATAAACATACTAGTGGCTTGTGCAGCAAATGCTGCAAAATAAGTTCATTAGACATCTAAATAAATATTTTTCAGATTTATTTTCAATGAAGAATACCAGACATTTTCAAAGTTATTTGCTTGCATAATAATGAAACATACTCCCTCTGAATGTTTTTTATGCCAAATGCTTTTTCTTGAACCTATCCACCTTCGCTTTTTGAGTTTCAACGCGAAAATGCAAGTAACAATGTCAGGATGATCTGTGGGCTTTTCATGTGGGAGTAAAGCAATAGCTATTTCATGTTATTGTGGATTTTAGGTGAAAGTATAGCTGCTGCATGTAGAGTTTGAAATGTAGATGGTAAAATCATTTTATCTTGCTAAGAGATCTTGCTGAAATGATCGGAAGACTACAAAATTTTGTAGGACTCTTATTTTATCAGTAAGTACTACCTTTTGGTCTTTCCTTAGAAACTGTAATTTTTGTGCTCTCTCGAGCCAATACGGAAGAGAATGACGCATATAAATATGTACATCACACCCCCATTATGTATATGAAAAAACCCAACCCCGCTTGATTAATAACTATAAAAATATTTGTTTTTAATAACAATATTATCTTACGTAAGTTTTGTAGTTATATATATACTATATAGTCACCACTCAGTAAATTATAGAAATGAAGATCTAATTTAAGATATTCTCTACATCTACTTACATAACACCAAAACGTTTCACTTTCATATCATCAATATAGCATTAATATGTATAATTAATGAAAAATAATCAGATCATGGCATTAACTATAATAATGTTTCATTTCTAATAGTAATAATGTCATCAATCTCAAGTTTGTCGATTTTAACCCAGATTTTCCCACCGTCCTTTTTTAAGGACAGTTGCAGTGCCTTCGGATATATGTCATTGTTGGTGTTAGGGACATTTTATAAGTTGTGCGATAATGTTGGTAGTATTTGTTAGCTTTAGAAAATATACGTTCCTTGTTTCAGTTTATTTCAACATCATTTAACCGATTTTTGAGAGTAACTAATGTGCTATTGTATGTTTATCACAAAAAAATTTTTGGGCTTATCTGGGTTAATATCCAATACACAGCTGTACTCAGAAAATTACACACCGCAAAATCAGACCTGTAAATTAATTTTATTAAGTCTTGAACTTTTTAATAACCAATTGAATTTGAGCTCTAAATATGTCAGCAATCCTGCAAGTCATGGCCTTCGTGTAATATCCTATTGTTTATTGTAGTGCGTGTTTTGTTTTATACTGAAATGTAATTACTTAGTTCTCAAAACTGACGAAAGATGGATTTTGGAAAATTGAAAAATTATGTAGGAAAACTAATGCTTCACTGAAAGTTACTATTTTTCTGAAAATCCTCGGATGCCAAGCTTCAAAATGACGGGTCATTCATTAAAATCCGTTCAGCCATTTTCCCGTAATTTCCATTACCAGTTCAAATTATATATATAGATGTTTGTTTTGATGTGGACGAAAAAGGAACAATGATTATTTGTCTGCTTCCATATCATATCATATAATATATACCTGTAAAATTAAAAACAAGTACCTAATGTTTTAGTTTGAAATATAAGTAGGCCTACCATGCATTAGCTTATTATCACAGCTGTAGTATGAAATAAACGTCACATGCATGAATTAGTGATATAATAGAACTTAGTCCTAGTGTACAGAACATCTTGCCTATTGATTAATAATAATAATAATAATAATAATAATAATAATAATAATAATAATAATAGTTATTATTATTATCATTATCATTGACTTCGTTAAATGTTGTTTTACAACTTTTTATGTAAAGTCGTTTTGTCCCGGTAACTTTAAGCTGTGTGGTGACATCTGCTCTTTATGTAGTACCATCTCTTAGTTGGTTATTTGACGACTCTGTATCAACTAACAGATTATTTAACATCGATGGTATTGATGATAGCGATATGGTACTTGGCGAGATGAGGCCAAGGATTCGCCACAGATTACCTGACATTCGCCTTACAGTTGGGGATATCGGAAAAACCCAACCAGGTAATCAGCTCAAGCGGGAATCGAACTCGCGCCCGAGTGTAACTCCGGATCGGCAAGCCTTAGTCGAATAAACTATGCCGGTAACTCTTTATGTACTCTTCTATGGTCAGTTTAACAAATTTAAAACGTGATTCTCGGAGGAATCTGGGGACCCATTTCCTAAAATATGTTCCTATAGTTGTAGAAAGATTGTACAAGTGTTCTACTGTTAGATCACATTGTTTTTCACACGATGTAAGAGAGACCCTTAGGTGGTAATATTTCATTATTGTCTGTCAACATCTGTATAATCGCTCTTTTACTTAAGCAGCATATTTCTATAATCTCATATGATAGTATGACAAGACATATTATCTTTTGTTAAAAAAAAAGAAAAGAGATTTTGTTTACTGCTGGTACGTACCATACTTGATTCTTTAGATTTATTACACCATATTTTCTTAATGATTTAACAACAAAGTCAGCAATGCATACAATCACATTTTCACAATATTGTCATTGAGAATGACTTAAGAACGAAGGAACTTATTAGCCACAGAAGGAACTGAGGATTACCATTAAAATGCGGTAGGTGTTTATATAATACTGTTGGGTATATAGACATCTTTAGCGGACAGCCCTCTCTTTGTAATGTAACTTAAATAAGTTATTTATGTATTTTCTAATGTATATAAAATAACATAAGTAAAATATTCCATGCATTAGGTCACTGGAAATAGAAATAAATAAATAAATTTCAGAACACGGAATCCTTCCTTTCCCTCTTACTTCAAAATTCCAACCTTGTGCATACAAAATAAATAATTATTGGCACTGAAAAGTGCCTTTTCGTAAGCATGATGGTGTGCATTCGACAAACGCAGACAAATCTGCTCTTTTTAGTATTCTAAGATATAATTATCAGTGAGGAATCCCTATACTGAAATTTTCCCAAAAAACTAATACTGCAAATCTATTTATGACCAATATAAAGTGTTTATATTTAAAGCAATGGTTAGTTACTTCTGTTATTTTATATTATACGTTGGAAAATACGTAGTAAATAAGTTTAGTTATATTATAGTGAAGGGAGATGTCCGCTAAGAAAACGCCTATATACCCAATGGTATTTTCTAAACTCCGAATGCTTTATAGAACAATCACTCGTGCTCCCCAAACATGGCGTTGCGCGAACCTGCGCGAGAGGTTTCAAATTTGTACACGACACCTGCGCCAATGTGTGTCTAATATATAACTACAACATCTTTGGGAATGTTTCTACAGGTGTGTAGTATTATGTGACAGGTTAGGTTAGGTTTGATTAGGTGTGTAGCCTATTATGTGACAGGTTAGGTTAGGTTTGATTAGATGTGTAGTATTATGAGAAAGGTTAGGTTAGGTGTGATTAGGTGTGCAGTATTATTACTATGTTGGCATATCGAGCTTCTACTACTCCATACTATAAATCAAAGATATCTTCAGTATTTTTTTTTTAATTCCCTATAGTGCCTGGGACATAAGTATGATTCATATAAAATTGCTGCTTCCATTTACTTCGTCTGCTACTTTTTAACCCAACTGCTCGTCCTCATTTGTCAGGCGCAAAATCAGGTGTTATACCTACCCTCGTGACGTTGTATTACTGCAATTTTGTGCTGCACAATAACAATAATTATCCATTAAAAAATAATTATGGTAAAAGTTCAATCCCCCAATACGTGATATTTACAAAACACATAACGCATTGTCACTTATTTTCAAACGTCCAATCAGCCCAACAGGGCGCGATGCAGTGTAGCCAACTCAATTTTTAAAAATCCGCTATGAGACCGTGCAGAAACCGCTAAATTGCTATAGCGTCAATGTAGAATTAGATTATTTTGCTTAGGTCTAGATTTTGCCACTGTGAGTGCTAAAAATACCCGCTAAAACCCTATATTATCAATACATATTTCGTAAATTTTATCCGCTAAACTAACACTGAAAAACGTTAGATCTAGCGGGAAAACCGCAGAATTGGCAACACTGGCGCGATGCCAACTTGCCAACGTCCATGTTATTCAGAGACGTTAGAGTATCCTAAAGTATGTATACTTATTCTCTTTGGCAATCCCAACGAGTTGGGCAATCCTATAATTTATAGATGGCTGAACCAGACTTTTAGCACAGTCTAATAGATACAGTCACGCAACTCATACGTATAAAATATGCCAACATTTGACAGCTGGCGCGACAGTATCCCTCTAGCGGCAGGCAAGTTAAAAGTGTGCACACGACATATGATAACACATCAGAAAATGGGTTTTGCGTAATTTATTTTATATTTTTATGCTATAAAATAAGTGTACATGGTTCTTATTAATTCTACTTTAGAATCCTGGAAGAATTTCACACGCAGTTAATCTACAAGTTTCAGAAGCTGGGAATAAACGTAATTCTTTCTGCTCCTTACAACTAAATCATGGCCCTGATCACATATCATGGTTTGAAATAATATAATTGTTCGTTGCGTGGTCGGTTAATTCAATTCATTCCTAAATATATTTATGAATCATTGGAACTTTGTATTTCCTGTGAGAAGAGTAAAAATTAGTAGCTTCAAAATTGTAGGGAATATCTCGTAGGGTACATCGCGTGGTGAACTCCTCTCCCTATTTCCTGAGAAATTAACTATTTTGCATACCGCAAAATTGGGTAAACTCGGCCGCTGTGGTAAACTTGAAAATAAAGAAAAGGAGAGGATTTAAACATTAATATGAAGTTCATTATTCTTCCATTTCTTAAGAACCGGTATTTCCTTTATTATTTTGAGTCACAAATAGTGCTGATGTTATGGTTTAAATTTTTATGGCAAGTTTACCGCATTTTACATTAGGCTACATTTCCAGTTTTCACACATAAAGGCCACCGGCGTGGCTCAGTCGGTTAAGGCGCTTGCCTGCCGATCTGAAGTTGCGTTCGGGCGCGGGTTCGATCCCCGCTTGGGCTGATTACCTGGTTGGGTTTTTTCCGAGGTTTTCCCCAACCGTAATGTGAATACAAGGTAATCTATGGCGAATCCTCGGCCTCATCTCGCCAAATATCATCTCGCTATCACCAATCTCATCGACGCTAAATAACCTAGTAGTTGATACAGCGTCGTTAAATAACCAACTAAAAAAAATTCACACATAATGCACGATTTTAACATATCCTACCTATATAATACGTAATTTACATGCACTTACTGTTAATATGACATAGGTGAGAACAAATAAATGAATACACAATTTTGTTGAAAAAATTGTAACTTCAATTAACTCAGAAAATGTAGGCCTAATTTTATTTTCAGAGCAGAAGTGGTGTAAGTCAAAAATGGGTAATGAGGGGTTAAAGTAAACATTCTGTAAAATACAGCGCAAAGCGGCAATTAATATTGAATGTATTTAAACTATTAACAGTCAGTGAATAGCACGAAGGATATATTAATTGCTACTTTGCGCTGTATTTTACAGAATTTTTACTTTAAACCTCATTACCTGATTTTGACTTACACCACTTCTGCACTGAATGGCTCAAATAATCACTGGGAATGTAAAATCAGCACCAATAACAGTCATGCAAATTATTACAGAAAAGATTGCTTTTTATATTAAATTTAAAAAGGCTCTTTTATTTCTTGAGAACTTAATACGTCTGCCACATGAATCTACACCAACACATCGGAAATGTTTCGACACAGTCTGTATTTATTCAAGAAGTGACTATTTTGCAAAAGGATTATACTCCATGAATTCTTGCAAAATTAACACCATGATACCTACTTGAATGCTATATAACATTCAACTTTTGAAAAATATAAAGAAAAAAACACGAATACAAAAATTATGGAATTACTTGCATTAAAAACTGTAGATATATTATCCAAAATCGGAATGGTTACACATTTACACACATGATCTCTGCAAAAAAAAAATATACTGTAACAGGTATTTACTTTTTTTATTTAAACTGTCCTTCCTGACATACAAATAGGTAACTGATAAGCAATAAAATAATGCTTCATAGAACACAATACGTAGGCTACCTACAACGTGGATTATTGGTTATGACTCAGTTATGGTTTTCTCTTGGTCTTTAGGGAATCTGAAGAACGACAAATTCGGAGATTTAAACTTGTTGTTACTGCGATTTTCGTCATTGCACACATTGCCTTTATTCCGACACATGATTAAAACGTTATTATAACATCTCGCATCCCATTACAGCACGTGCTGGCTGAACGAGACTATGACCAGTGCCTTGCCTGCCGCTTGGGCGCTAGTGTCGCGAATGTTGGCAAAAAAAGTGTTGAAGTTGCGCGACTGTATATATTAGACTGTGCTTTTAGCTTCATCTTACATCTTCTGAGGCGTTCGGAAAATGTTAATTATTGAAGTCGTTGATAGGTACAGCAACGATAGATACGCAGCTTGGTTATCTATAAAATATTTCAATTTGTAAGAGACTTTTAATTTAATTGTGTTCTTTGTATTATAGTTATTTGTGTTGTGTGTTCTTATTATGTTTGTCAGTTAGTGTAAAAATGGCCCCAGGGCCACAAAACTTGAACTCTCGAACATCGTCATGTAATGATTCACATACCAACAATGGTGAATATGTGCCTGACATGGCTAAATCTTTCATTCTCAATCCTGCCACATTGAAAAACCTATTCACGACTTAAAAGCAATGCTACTCCAGCTTCCTCACCTCACAAAACGCAAACGACGGCTAATCTAAACACAGTAAGTATAGAAAGTGTACAATCTTCACATCCGTCACAACATTACTGACAACTCTACCATCACTAAAATAACTCCGGTTATGCCCTCAATTCAGCCTGAGGTTCAATTACACAACAGATTCGAACCTCTCGCAAATGATATGGAACAAGATTCGACTTTAATAGAGCGTTACTTTTACTACTAATCAAGCTACGTACTACATCTTCACGTCCAGTGCGTACAAGAATGACACCAATAACTGTAAAAGAATATTACCTAAAGGTAAGACTATGATAACATTGCAGAATGAAAATATAGAATTATACTCTCATGAACCACGCGAAACAAAACTACTCCAGATTGTTATTAAACGTCTCCCCACTTCCGTTCATTCTCAAACTCTGACAGAGGAATTAGAAAAACTAAACTTCTCAATTCATCATGCACGACAAATGTTAGCTTCTCACTAACAATCGGACGCCACTTACACCAGACGTAATCTTCCAGTCTGGGTGGTAACTCTCCCAAACAGTGAACTTTCTCAGACTATCTATAACTAAAGGACATTAACCATCACCTTGAAAAATAGAATCTTACAAATAAACTCATATAATACAATGCCATAAGTGCCAAGGTTTTTACCACACCTCCAAACGGTGTAATATCAAAATTCATTGTGTCAAATGCGGACAAAATAATTTATTTTGGGATTGCCCCTCAAAAGGCCCAACACACTCTCCAAAATGCATTAACTGCCAAGGACAGCGCACTGCCAGTTACGGTACGTATCCCATACAGAAAGAACAGCGAGCAGCATTACAACTTAAATTGAGAGAAAAACAAAACAACTTCACTACACATCGCCAAATAACTTTACATTTCATACTCTCTGAATTCCCAAACCTTCAGAAACCTCATCAGAATGACTTGGAATTTTCAAAATTTATATGGCAATATAGACAAACCCCAACTATCCTCAGATTCTGAATATCTCACAGAATCGCTCAAAGAATTTTTTACTGTGCTTAAATACTTCAACATGTTGTTGTTGTTTTCCAATGCCAGGCATTTAACACTAAAGTCATTTGACCTCTTGCACTCCAATATTTTTCAAAGATATTATCATGACCAGCCAGTGAAGCACAGATTTTGAGATGTTCTGAATCCATTTCTTGATTTCAGTTGCACAATCGACAGTTAGGAGACTGATATATTCCAATTCTATGCAGATGCTTGGCCAAACAGTCATGGCCTGTTGCCAATCTAGATGCAGCTACAGACGATTTTCGTGGTAAATCGGGAATCAACTATGATGCAGAGAGTTCCATTTTTTCCCTTGAGATTGTGTTATCAAATTTTGTTTGTTAAAGTCTAAGTATGTACACTGTTTTCGCTGTAAGAAAAATCCTACTGTAAACACAAGCACATGGCTGTCATACCCGTGATTGGCTGCCAGTCGAAACACTCACACGACGCAGGAAAATATAGTCCGTATTTGGAAACTATCATCTTGTATTATTTGAAAATAAAAAAATTGAATTCTAGTTGTTAAATACAATGAAACTTATAACTTCACTCATATGTGAAACGATATGTAAAAGAAAAGCTACTTTTATATTTTGTTATGTACTATGAACGCGGATGAATACCAACAGTAATACCGAGGTAGTCTGTTCTTGTAACAAACTGGCATCACTTGAGCTCGTAGCTGTTCACTTAAGCACGTGGGCTTCTGCATCCTCGGTGTGTGTGGTTATTAAACATAAGAGTAGAAACCCTCTCAAAAGCGGAGAAAAACAAATAGTCTTAAATATATATAATAAGTTATGTGAGTTTTAATTACAGTAATTAAAAAGTAATTGTACCTCCAACGAGCTTTGTTTAAACTGAACTGCATCGCAAAAGAATATGATCTTCAGATATCTACTAAAAAGACTAAAGTGATGGGTTTTAAGTGAACAACGCCATTAAGAACAAAAATAATTATTAATAATGAAACATAGAGCAAGCGAACTGATTTAATTATCTAGGCCGCATGATATCATATGAACAAATTAACGACATAGATAGGAAGCTCTCTAAATTCCAGCAGTTAATTGGCACGATAAAAAGAACACTAAAGAAGAAAGGTAGGACCGGCACAATTTTAAAATTTTACAAAACAATGGCGATTCCAACATTAACCTATGGATCCGAAACATGGTGTATGACAACTCAACAAATGAAGAGAATAGAAGCAGCTGAAATGAGACTGCTAAGGCCAATAGCAGGATATAGTTTATTGGACCACAAGCGAAATGAAGACATACGACAGGAACTAAATATGCAAAATATTATAGAAACGATCACAGAATATAGGAATAAATGACGTGAACATATATGTAGGATGGAACCAACCCGCATTCCATACCGACTACACCATTATAAACCCCAAGGGAGAAAACGAATCGGACGCCCTAGAAAACGCTGGAAAGACCAATTTTAATATTGCTATGGAGACGAAACGGGCCAATGGGCCCAAATCGTATTGTTGATGATGATAAAGTAAATGTTTCCTAAGCAAATGAATGCATAGTAGTGAGGTTAGACCTACTTGACGAGTAACGGGAAATGTTTAACATGGCACAGAATGTACAACAGTAGGCGGGAACATGTACTGAGATTCTATGGCGCCAAACAGTGGCCAATGAAGCCTCACTTCAGTCACGTGCTATTGTTTATATTAAGATTTTTCTTACAGCGAAAGGATTATAGATTTAATAAATCTTTTTACAGAGTAATACGTAGATTTAGGAACAGGTCTGTAAGTACCAGTGCTGCCCTTCTTACTTCAACATTAAAAAATACTTCGTATAATTAACTCAACACTTTAACGATTCTCTGCAGCAAAAGATCCCCTATCAAAAATGATAATAATTCTGGAAGCCTTCTCCGACTTCACACAAGCAACAAATGGTCCGTAGAGATCTAACATTATGCCCAGGTGGGTCGTTTTCGACCCATTGATTAAAATTATTTTCCACGCGAATTAGTCTAGGCAACGCTACGTATCTACTTTTTTTAGATGCACAAAGGTACAGTGCACTTGTGGAACACGCGGGAAACCAAAAGATCACGTCATTATTGCGCGGGAATTTGCCGAATAAATATGACGTAACTACCGTCTGCCTTGGAGAAGAAAAAGTGAGTAAAAACTCTGTTCAATCCGTGAATTGTATTAACAATCAGTGTTTCCTGCCAAGAATATTCAGGAGAACATGTAACTTGTATGTTTTTGTCAATATTTACGTTATTTGCTGTACAGTAGGGCTTAGAATTTAGTGTGGGTCGATAACGACCCACTAAGCATTTATTCGAGAATTACCTTTTACATAGCTTTTCTTTATGAAATCATTTTGTTTTCTGATTATTTTTCTTTGAGTGATGTTTTTACGAACAACTGCCTCAATAGAAGTTTGTGTAAGGATTAGGAGAGATTTTGGGAATGATAATTCTGATAGCATTTCTCAGAATTTCTCAGGCTTATTATCGCTTTCATTTACATTGTTTTACTTGTGTAATGTTATATCTCGCCGCTTGGGATGCACTCTGGATAGTCTTTGACGAACTAAGCAGTTCATAATTCTCGGCACTAGCGGCACCTATGAGAGCCGGGTGTGAATAACAATCAGAATGACCCCGTTTTGGCTTTTTATTCTCTTCATGACAGTTCCTTACTGGCCCCATCTGAAAACTAAGATCCTTCATTACAGTTTCCATAATCACAAATATTCCCTCTTTTCACAATCACTGGTCTGATAGTAATCTAAATTCTAGAATAGTTAGAGAGATCTGATTCTTCCGAAATCCCAAAATACGAGGCAGATGTATTCATTGGTCTGCCTGAGGATAACGGATGCAGATTCTGGAGATGAAAATTGCAAGGACTCCGACCGAGCTCAACACAAGCCGCAGCAGAGTTAGTGACAGAGCTACCACACATTGTCCAGCCTTATAATGAGGAAAGGGCACCAATATTAGAAAAAGATTCAGATCTTATCAGCAATGAAATTGAGCATTCTCCACCACCGACACGTAGAATAAAGCGAGAAAGAAATAAAGGTGAGCATCACGTCTAACGAACATGAAGTAGCCCCTTTACAAGAAGAGGAAATCAAAGTTCGTCAGCGTTATGTTTTCCGTAAATATAATTGTAATATTAGCGGAGTATATACTTCTGATCTACGTGGAAAACACGGCACACACCATTACTTTCGTGGTTATTAGAGGTGTTCATGAACATTGCTTGGCTTCTCAGCCAGTCGATCATATGGAAAGTCTTTGGATGCACTCGCCTTCGGCCACGAAATAACCCAAGCCTAAAATATGACACTTCTCCAAAGAGTGGAAGACGAGTTCGTTCCTTCGATACCATCAAAGAAAACCGGAGAAAGGGTCACTGTGGGCACCTAATTATAGCCCAACAACAAAGACGGCGATACAAGATTTGTGGCAATGTAAAAGCAACATCTCAGGTTAGTCTGAATGAGATGAAAGTGATAATACCGGTGAAATGAGTCCAGGGTCCAGCACCGATATTTACCCAGCATTTGCTCATGTTAGATTTAGGGAAAACCCTGGAAAAAACCACAACCAGGTAACTTGCTCCGACAGAGATTCGAACCCGGACAACCTGGTTTCGCGGCCAGACGCGCTAACGGTTACTCCACAGGTGTGGACCTTATGTCATGTACCATAATTTATTGTGTTTCAAATTATTTCTTTCTTTCAGATTTGTGAATGTAAAATATATGCGATTGTGAATGTAGGTCTCAGGGAAATTATTCAATAAATATTTTTAAAAAATCATATGTGTTTTCAATATGGTAATGATTTTTTTATACATTACTTATAAATTTAACAAGTTGCATACTACGCAAAAGCATAAATAAAACAAGAAAACATCAAAACATTATAATGAACAAATTCTCGAGGAAGTGCCTAGTGGGTCGTTATCGAAACATCCTATAAATTTTTACCGACGTAACAAAATCAGTATTTTCAGAGTTCCTCATGCTTACAACGTCCCTCTGACTCACTTAATATTATATGTGAAACAAAAATTAAAAAAAAAGAATCTGGGCATAAATGGGTGAACTTTAATGCAAACGGAATTAATAATCAAACATTTGAATTACATGAATTTCTCACACTATATGATGTTGACATTGCATGACTAAGTCTATCTGAAACTCACCTAACAACTACAACAAAATTCAAGATACGCAACTACACAATATGCCGTTCAAACCCGCTAGAAAGATATGGAGGCGGGACCGCTACAGTATATTAACCAAATCATTCATTCCTCATCGACAAGCATTTATGCCCTATTTTAATATATTGGAAGGTACTGGTGTCTATATACAGGTTGACAGAGCAGAAACCCTAATAGCAGCGGCATACCATTCATCATATAGACAACTAAATGAAGCAGATATGAATTCACTTATTTCTCTTCACATCGACTTTAACGCTAAACATAACATGTGGAACTCTCGTATCAATACACCACGAGGAAAATTTCTACTAGAACATTTCATAAAAAAAATAGTACTCTGTCATTGGACTGGATGACCCTACACAATATCCTTGCTCAACGACACACCAACCTGATGTACTCGATATCTGTCTCATTAAGACAAAATCATATCCTGGGATACAAAAAAGTATCTTAGCGCTTGACTCAAATCATGTACTAGTACTATTGATATTCAAGATCCCAGCTACCAAATATAAAAAATCTACCACAACAACCAGATAACTGACTGGAATGAATATAACAAACTTCTTCTTGCATCGATAACAGTGAATCTTCAGTTTCTACAACCAGCTGATATAGACATTGCAGTTAAGATTTTCACAGACACAATTATCACAACCCTAAACTTCGTCACATCTTATTCGTCTCCTCCAGACGAAAATGCAAATGATTTAACTTATCTACTCAAAACCAAAACTGAAGCGAGGAAAAAGTGGCAAAATAAACAAGTGAAAAGGGCTTACTACCAGTATCAAAGAGCTATACGACGGAAAAATAAACTTCAGAAAATGAACTCTTTTGCAGATAAAGTTGAAACACTTCAACCAAGGGATTGTACTACTACTACTACTACTACTACTACTACTACTACTAAGAACTTACAAATGGCTTTTAAGGAACCCGCAGGTTCATTGCCGCCCTCACATAAGCCCACCATTGGTCCCTATCCTGTGCAAGATTAATGCAGTCTCTATCATCATATCCCACCTCCCTCAAGTCCATTTTAATATTATCCTCTCATCAGCTACGTCTCGGCCCTCTCAAAGGTATTTTTCCCTTCGGCCTCCCAACTAACACTCTATATGCATTTATAAATTCACCCATGCGTGCTACATGCCCTGGCCATCTCAAACGTCTGGATTTAATGTTCCTAATTATGTCGGGTGAAGATTACAATGCGTGCAGTTCTGCGTTGTGTAACTTTCTCCATTCTCCTGTAACTTCATCGATCTTAGTCTCAAATAATAATAATAATAATAATAATAATAATAATAATAATAATAATAATAATAATAATAATGTTATTTATATCTACATTGCGTGGGAATTTATATGCAAATTCCAAACCAATGGTACCGGTATTGTGCTAAATATTATAAATAAAGATAAAAATGCTACCCTCTTCTGTTATATATGATCATAATCATAATCATTTATTGCATCCACTGATCATATACATGATACGGGACATGTTACGCTATGAGTAATTAATCCAGGAATTATACATAATATGCGGTAATTATGTATAGGTAGAAAACGTTCGTCAAGATGGAGGACATGATCGAGGATCATGACAGTTAGGTTTTCTTTGTTCAGATTTTTGGTACACCTACCACGAGACGTATAAGCAAGGCATACTAAAAACCTCAACAAAACAACCAACCAACCAAACAACCTGTCACTGATCCTCGATGTTGTTGTTGATGCCAGATATTTGACCAACGTTTTCCACCGAATGAAACGGTGATTGTGAATAATAACCGGTTATTATGTAAATTCGCCTTTTCATCATATTTACTGTAACATACAATTTATTTTTGGTCCGTGCACTGATTTTTCTTAGAAAGTCTATTAAAATTAGACGCTTTTCTTACTTCGTCAATCTTTTGAATACTCGTAGCCTACTACTAGGCCTATAAACATACATTTGTACAATCTTATCTTTGCATGAATCTTGCAGGTACATACAAATGTTACTAAGTAAACACACCTCGCATTAATTGGGCGAGAGATAAGATTGACTCAAAATCAATTCTGAAGAAACAAAGCACTACAAGAAGTAATTTACTAAGTGGACGAATGTTGCAAGAATATTGCTGCTCTTACCCTCTACCTCAGAGAAGGAACCTCCTCTACGTAAGCAAAACATGGTAAGTAATTATTAGTAACCTATATTTATTTATTACCCGTGATATTAAAGTTACTAACTTTATTATGTATTTACGCATTTTACAATTGTTAATTGCTTTATACAAAATATACTCTCAAATATTGCTTGAACATATATACGTAGATTATTTTTAGAGTTCTTTCGCAAATAAAATACTCCTTTCGAGTGTCAATTATTCGTTTTTATAGTTTTTTCATGTGTGAGCTGGTTTTAACAAAACCGGTTTGTTTAATAACTTCTAACTTATTTGATAAAATATCACTACTGGTATCCGAAAAGTCTGAACATCGGCTGTACAAAACAGGAAAGATTAATGATAAAAGATGGGTACGGAGTAAGTAGGTTCTGTTCTAATACTTTTGATTTTCGCGCTCTTTTATCACAGCATTACTCCATTATCATCCTATCATGTATGAATATAATTTAAAACTAATCTGAAATAAACAACCATAATAGCAATAATAATTATTATCCATTTTGAATCTATTATTACCAGTGGCGGTTCCTCGGAGGAGGGAAGGGAGGAACGTCCTCCTCACATTTTTCTTCTTTTGAAGGTAAATACCAAATAAAATATGTGCCATGAAATTCGAGGAATATTCGATAATTTTAAAGTTCTCAGCTATAAGAAAACCTCGGTTGACCGAGTTTTAAACGACGCGCGCTCATGTGCTGCTAGAAAACTGTGCCAAAGATACGAGATTGTAGTGTGGAGGAAAGCCAATCCATTCTTCCTTTTCTTTGGGAATTCTTTCACTAGAACAGTACATCCATTCAATGTCAAAATCTTTCTTCAACAAACTTCCTGGTGTTCCTGGAGCTGTGACATATAACATTGGAGCAAGATCTTGTCAGCCATCTCGACTTAAAAGGAAACTCCCTCAAGACATCCTTCTTAGTGATACTGACGACTCTTCATAAATTTGACACAGAAAATCATCATATTTTTATTCACATAATCCACAAAATTAATTAGAGGAGCCTTTAGAGCCAACCTCAGCATGATATTCTGCATGTGATATTCCATACCAGTGGTCTGTATAGCAAGTTTGCTGGTCGACCAATATTAAACATAAAAAAAATCCTCCTTTTCTGTCGTTAACACATATAGACAACAGCGCGCTAGCGGCCAGAGAAAGAAGCAGAGTTTTAAAGCAAGTAA
Organism: Periplaneta americana; assembly: GCF_040183065.1. Classification (NCBI taxonomy): domain Eukaryota; kingdom Metazoa; phylum Arthropoda; class Insecta; order Blattodea; family Blattidae; genus Periplaneta; species Periplaneta americana. Next base: position 112,193,006 of record NC_091132.1, read on the forward strand.
ATGAACCTATATTTTATAACGTCTACTCAGCAGATATCCCTACACAACCATATATTCACACGTTTCAATATGCCGACGACACCGCATTTTTATAAACCGCAGAAAACCTACCATTTGCAATCAATAGACTACAAAACTTCTTAAATAATTATGAAACATGGACCTACAGATGGAAAATTAAAATCAATCCTCTTAAAAGCTCTGCAATCATTTTTAAAAAACGACAAGCCCAACCCAGGACCCGACTCAAATTATTCAATACATACATCAACTGGACTCCTAAAATCAGATATCTGGGAATAACTACGGATAAAACACTAATTTGGAACCAGGGGCGTATTTTGCGGGCTACCGGGGCTACCGGTAAATTACAAAAGAAAAAGTTTATAATATAACATAATGTAATAATTTTGTATTATTACTTTTACCATAGTAATTAAAATTAAAGTAATTGTTAGATATATTTTGTGTAATAATTGGGTCAGCGGTAGCCCAAACCCTTTAACCAGTATACGCCACTGTTTGGAACCGAAATGTCACTCAGTTAACAGGAAAAGCCATGGGTAGATTTCTTCAATTATATCCATTATTTAAAACTCCAGCATTAAAACATAAAACTAAATTACATATCTATAAAGCCTTAATTCGAAGTATGATAACATACGCAGCACCAGCTTGGGCATATGCTAGCAAATCCGTCATGAACAAGATATAAGTTATCCAAAACAAAATACTGAGAACCATTCACAGCAGTGGATGGGGAACAAGTACACGACAACTTCATGATGATCTCCGAATAGAATATCTCCCCGAATATATACAAAAAATCACAAATAAACTCTATCACAAGGCAGCACTCAACAACAACAAACTAATAAATTCTCTTGGCAGATATGATATAAACAGGAAATACAAACATCGCCGACCCAAACAACTACTCGCATAAACTCAATCCATCGAAATGACATCCACAAGATTTATACTATACTCATTCAGAGCCACCTACCATAGTTGAAACAAATTTATATTCCGTTGGACGCATTCGTGTCGACGGAATTTAGATACCATGCGGATACCAAAGATTATAATATGCTACATAATTGAAGAGGAAGGGTTAATATCAACTAAAACACTGACCTAATCGCGATCGGGTTTGTAGTGTGTCACCGTCCCGATCGCGATCAGGAGCTTAATCCTGTTTCCAGAACAAGATAATCGGCATGGATCACGGCCCAATGGACGAAAGTAACATTTTAGTAGACTTTAGTTTCGAATCGCCTTGATTTATATTACTTAGGAAGTCGTGACAGCTTCTGCTGTGAAATTTTGTTACCCTTTCCATTGTATTATACGAAATAGAAACGAAAATGAATGGCTAGAAAATGAATTTGGCTAATATTAGATGTAGTGGAGAAATTTAATGCAGATGTGAGAAACGTAAAAAGAAATATATTAACAAATGACAGACGAATTATTCACACACACACACACACACACACACACACACAGATATATATATATATATATATATATATATATATATATATATATATATATATATACATATACAGAGAGAGAGAGCAATAGAAGGCTGCTGAAAGATATTTCATTTCAATAAATAATGGATTACAAACTGGAACTGGTTTCTTTTTCAGATTTTCAATTTCAGTCTCCATTACGACGCTATCGTTGAGGTTAAGGTTAATTTTAAAAATGTTTTATTACAAAATAATATAAATTTTGGCATGATATAAATTTTATAGGTTATAAAATCCCTTTTCAAAATAATATAAATAGTCATGGTATAAATTGTATCAGTTTACATTGTAAAGCATATAACAATTTTAACAAATAAATTCCCATATCAAGCTGCAAGAAACAACAACAAAAAAGGAAAAAAAAAAACAATGAACAAACATCAAAAGAAAGTATGAACATCAGGTGTTGTCCAGGAGGGAAACAAACATATACGTATGTACATAGAGAAAATTCTTTCCTCTATGAGTCTATGGTAATTCAGTTGTTGACCAGACGGGACGTAAACGACATTTCATACAAGTTGAGAGGATGCGATGACATTTCTTTCCCCTTCTACTTTCCCTCAGTCCGTCAGTGACAGAGCGGTAGCTGTTACCTCTCATACCTGCACCCCCAAGCTGTACACACTAGAAAATAAAATATTAAATAAAGTACATAAGTGAATATAAAATACAGCCATACAGATGTTTGACAATTACATGTTAGAGTATATTTTTGTGTAGTTCTTACGAAATTTTCAACTAATATAATTAGTTACATTTAGGAATGTCTGTTTGTATTATGAAGTCAGGGGGAGTGACACAGTGCAGACTGTCCCATTGTGTATGCTGTAGAGTAGCAACTAGCGGTGGAGAAAACATTTATCTTGTGCTCTCAGGAGCTTTTTAATGTGTCAGTTGATATAAACAAAAATAAAATGAAATATAAGCGCTTAGTATGCAATTTCGAAATATAGAGTATCGGTAAACCCTTTCAGAAATAAAATTTGTTACTATGTAGGAAGTCAATTAGTCGGACGTTTGTGAAATGGACAGTAGCACCTTCCCCTTCACTGAGAGTAGGGTGTGTGAGTATAGGGGAAAGCCTATCAACCAAACTGAAATGTGGTTTAGTGTGTCACCACATTTTCGGTAATCACGATCGAGCCTGATCGCGATAAGTGCTAATCCTGATTAGTACTGTAGTCTGTCACCAGTATACCAATCAACAAGATAGACGACGACTGTGAACGGATAGGGAGAAAATCCTCCTCTGAATCAGGGCATGGGCGGAAAATAGAAACCGACTAGTCGTGCAGCAAGCTCGCTACCGCTGCCACCTAACGATGTTGCATTCAACCAGACTATAACACATCTAGGACGAGGCACAATAAAAACAGTTTTAACGCAAAGCTATGAAAGACACCATATAAACTTTTTTTTTTTGAAATTATAAATAAAAAATATTATTTATTGTAATTTATATAGGCTACTATTCATGGTTTGAAACTTTCAAAGATATTTGAAAGTTAAAAGTTGGGTTTATATAAAACAAAGAGGAAGTAGTTATACGTTAGTATCGCAGATCTTTTAGGCCCCTGAAATTCACTTCCATTCATTGTCTACTAGACAGGGCAAAAGCCAAGTTCTAAGTTTTGTATAAATATATTTGAAATTGAAAGTAGGTACTCACTGACATTCTTCAAAAGCATGTGATACTGAACTTGTAAAATGTATATGTGGCAACACAGACCACATGGGTGAGTGCACTGTTCTCGCTTTCCTCAGATTATCTTCCATTCCTATTTCCGTAAAGCGGTTCCGATTACGAATCTCTTCCAATACGTGTGATGCTGTAGTGTGCTCAAAAAATGCTGCCAGGTTGTGGATTTCCTTGTAAATGTTAATTTGTGCAATTATTCAACAATGAATGGAAGTGAAAACATAATATATTTTGGAAAATTTAGGAAACTCAGTTTACAAGAACAGATTATTGCTATACAGAAGGGAAGGCCAAACCCAACACTACCTGGTCTTACATGTATGCATGTTGGCTAATTTGTAGCATGTTTCATTCAAGAAGGTGTCATTTCGTGCTGTTAACGTCTTTCCTCGTCTTAAGAAATACGCAGGAGCCGCTACTGATTAGGCCTAAACCATATTTGCCGTGCACTGATTTTTCTTAGAAAGTCTATTAAAATTAGACCCTTTTCTTACTTCGTCAATCTTTTGAATACTCGTAGCCTACTACTAGGCCTATAAACATACATTTGTACAATCTTATCTTTGCATGAATCTTGCAGGTACATACAAATGTTACTAAGTAAACACACCTCGCATTAATTGGGTGAGAGATAAGATTGACTCAAAATCAATTCTGAAGAAACAAAGCACTACAAGAAGTAATTTACTAAGTGGACGAATGTTGCAAGAATATTGCTGCTCTTACCCTCTACCTCAGAAAAGGAACCTCCTCTACGTAAGCAAAACATGGTAAGTAATTATTAGTAACCTATATTTATTTATTACCCGTGATATTAAAGTTACTAAATTTATTATGTATTTACGCATTTTACAAATGTTAGTTGCTTTATACAAAATATACTCTCAAATATTGCTTGAACATATATACGTAGATTATTTTTAGAGTTCTTTCGCAAATAAAATACTCCTTTCGAGTGTCAATTATTCGTTTTTATAGTTTTTTCATGTGTGAGCTGGTTTTAACAAAACCGGTTTGTTTAATAACTTCTAACTTATTTGATAAAATATCACTACTGGTATCCGAAAAGTCTGAACATCGGCTGTACAAAACAGGAAAGATTAATGATAAAAGATGGGTACGGAGTAAGTAGGTTCTGTTCTAATACTTTTGATTTTCGCGCTCTTTTATCACAGCATTACTCCATTATCATCCTATCATGTATGAATATAATTTAAAACTAATCTGAAATAAATAACCATAATAGCAATAATAATTATTATCCATTTTGAATCTATTATTACCAGTGGCGGTTCCTCGGAGGAGGGAAGGGAGGAACGTCCTCCTCACATTTTTCTTCTTTTGAAGGTAAATACCAAATAAAATATGTGCCTTGAAATTCGAGGAATATTCGATAATTTTAAAGTTCTCAGCTATAAGAAAACCTCGGTTGATCGAGTTTTAAACGACGCGCGCTCATGTGCTGCTAGAAAATTTTGAGAAGGATGCGAGATTGTTTGCGAGGAGGAAAGCGAATCCTTTCCTCTTTTACTGCAGTTAACACACATAGAGCTCTATATATACAGAGTATCGCAAAGGTCGACGGTGGACCCAAACGCTCGCTCTGTTAACATTGCTGGAATAGGGAAATTGACGCGCTCTCTCAGTTTCTATGCTGTAAATTCCATTCTAGGGCACCGATAATAATTGTAGAGAGAGAGAGAGAGAGAGAGAGAGAGAGAAACTCATCCGGCCTTAATTAAGGATGACCACGAGGATCCGGAAATGAATAGCAAACAAATACAATTAATTAAATATGAATAGTGTTATAAAAATAAAGTGTAATAATTAAGCACCATTGATTATCAATTGTAAAATAAAATCTTAGAAGATGACTAAATTATACTGATAAAAAAAGATTTTATTTGAAATTAGCATATCCTTAATTAAGGCCTCCTGAGTGGTATAAATGAAATTGTATAATCTGCAGGGAATCTTTGAGAATTTGCGAGATGATTTTTTTTAATTTCAAAAGATGATATTGATAATTGTTTTAAAAAATGATATGTAAATTTTGGTAAAGAACTCCGAGCACCAAAAAATAAACCTGTCACTGACCAATTGAAGAGAGGGATGTTATACTTGGCACTAAGGTAGGGAATACAAGGTTCATAAATGGCCCTCTTTTCCTGATCAACCTGATGAGCTTGGTTGAGATCTCTCTCCATGCGTATAGTTGGATCTATGATAATAGCCTTTTGTTGTTGCCTGTTTATTGCTATTATATCTGCTCTTCTGTGAGAGTCGTCTTCAGAAATACAGTGGACCTCTTCATGAACTTCCCAACCCTTGTTCCGAAGAAGACAGGCGATAGCTCCACGGACTCTATGATGCCTGTTGTTACGCAATAACTCTCCTTTCCGACAAAAGCCCAACACGTGGCCAAGAGTTTCTGTCTCGTTGCAGCCTGGTTGACGGCAACGGGTCGTGCTGAAAGCTCTGCCAGGAACGGAGCGCACTGCAGTAAGGTTGCAGGACATCTTGATTGCATTAATATATTCTGAAGACGACAAATTCCTTTTGGTGCTGACCCATGAATTGGCTCTTGGATATTCTTCATAGATGACTACACCTTTCCCCTTATGAGGTAACTGACACACCAGGAGTCAAACGATCTCTTTCGCAATTCATCACGTAGATGTATTCCAGTTGTTCGAGGTGTTATGTTGGCTTCAGGAATTTTCAGGCGCTTGAGAGCAGTTTTCTTCTCCTCTTCAAGATTCCTGACAAGAAGGAGATGATCATCACTGACTTGTGAGAGTCGTTTACAGATATTAAAATGCTGAATATTAGCTTCCCATTCAGCCTTAATAAGCCCTAGGCCACGTACTTTTTTAGAAGAATATAGCATGTCATTAGGTGTATCATCAGGAAGAGATATCATTTCTTTGACAGCACTTCTAATTACTTTATCCAGATCTTTAAGGAAGCTGTCAGGGAGCTGATCAAGTGGAGCACATTGCAAAGGATAGATGAGCCCAGGCCATATATATTCATTCACGATCTTCAATTTCTGATCAGGCTTCAGTAATGGAGTTTGTATAAGATTGTTAAGATCACGTGTTAAATTTGTTATAATTTTCTTTTTATCTAAGAATATTTTGTCGCGAAAATCAACTCCCAGATATCGAATTGTTTCAGATTTATCATCGGTACTATGTATGGCTGATCCATGAAGTGAAATGAGAGCTCCTTTAGTTAAAACACCTCTTTCGAGAATTATACACTTGCTTTTAATAGTGTTAATTTCAAGACCTAGTTCATCTAATTTACTTTCAGCCATATCAATGAGAGCTGTTGCTGACTTTTCATCTTTTCCAACGAGAGCCAAATCATCAGCAAATGCAAAAGCACTTAGGTTTTGAAGATCATTGGAAAGTGTAAAACCATATTGGTTGCTAATTTCATGATCTGTTAAATTTTCAAGAACGCAATTCAGTGCCAAATTGAAAAGTATTGGAGACAATGGAGATCCTTGAGCAACGCCTCGTTTTACACTTATTGGCTTGGTTTTTGTATGGTTAGTTTCTATTTGAATTGTATTATTAGTTAATAAGGAACCAAAAAGTCTGAACAAGTTCTGCGGAACGCCAGATGATTTAAGGGCTCTAAGAATATGTTCATGGCCAACAGAATCAAAGGCTTTAGACACGTCCAGGAACACGACACAACAGTCTTTCTTATTAAGCTTAGATGATTGAAGACAGCCATTTATTAAAGATGAGTTGATATGAGTTCCAGGTATATTAATAAAACCTCTCTGATGAGCATTTAATACAATATAAGACCGAAGCTTAATGTCAAGGGTTCTTTCAATGACTCTTCGAATGACGGAGTGAATGGTAATTGGCCTCCAATGTTTTAAATCGTTCACGTCGTCTCCTTTATGGATTAAAATTGTACGTGCTAATTTCATGAATTTTGGAACATGATTAAAATGAAGCATACTGTTTGCAAGCAGTGTAAGAAATTTGGTAGCTTTGAGATGCCTTAAAACGCGTACTGTTATTCTATCTGGTCCAGGGGAAGTGTCAACTTTAATACCAAATAACGCTTTATGAATATCACTCTCAGTAATCACTATATCTTCAGGAAATTGTATGGAATCTTCATCCTTATCAGAAAGAGGGGAGCTATTATTTGTAGTACTAAAAACATGTTCAAAATGTTCGGTTATCAGACGTGTCGAGATTTTACAAGTAGCTTTGTGATTTAAATTATGTAAAACTTTTCTTGCTACTTTACGTCTTTGATTGTAAAATTGATACTGACATGTAGCTAAATGTCTTACTCATAACACTATGAACTTTTAAATGAAATATCTCAATTAGAAGCGTTGCAAATGCATGTTATTTGCGTATCAACTCTGGCAAGACGGGAGAGCAAATATATAATGTAGGCGTACTGCAAGTATTATTCCATGATATGTTTTGAACTAGGAAACTCAGGCAGACCATAACACTCTTGTTTTACAAGTAGAATTTTAAGAAGGATATTATGTAGTTTGATGGCAGTTGCTTACATACAATATCGAACAGAATATATGAAATAAGGTGATTGGCCTATTCAGTTTCAGTGGAACTCTTTACTTTCATATTTGTTTGCAATATTCTCCAATAAAAGCTCAATATTTTAGTGATTTTAGTACATTTGTTTTTAAATGAAACACAAACTTATAGATAAATAAATTAGAACATTGAAATAAAATTATTTGAAGCAAATACTCGAATATAAAATTATTATAATCATGGCCATTTTCGGTCACTCTCAGTAAAATGCGTTGCCTGAAATATGTCTGTAAGGCTAGCATTAATTGTCGAGATTGATGGAAGAAGTGTGTAGCTAAAAATGCAGTTACGAGAAAATAAGTAAAAAAAAATGCACCAATAAAAAATTTAGTTAAAATTCTCATACTTTCATAAATGAATCTTTACAATAGTTCGTAGAGGAAATAACACTTTACTCAATTTTTTAATGGTTTAATAATAATAATAATAATAATAATAATAATAATAATAATAATAATGGCTTTATTTAACCTGGCAGAGTTAAGGCCGTAAGGCCTTCTCTTACGCTCAAGTTGAACAACAACTGGATCGGAATTAAGTAATTACATACTGATACGATTTAGGTACACAATGAAATCAAAAGAGGTAGTTACATAAAAAATTACATCATAAAATAAAAATAAACATAGTGGAATACATATTAATGTTGTTAGAAGCCGATAATCCAATAAAAAAATATACACAGTAAAAATAAAAATAAACACATTGGAATACATATTAGTATTAGATTACAAGTAAGTAAGATTCACATAATTAAAGCAGAAACCGACAATTGAATAAAATGTGCACAATAAAAAGTAGACTAATAATAATAAATAATATAAAACAACACATACATATTGGTGTTAAGTGATAAATAAACACGATTTACATGATTACACAATAAAAATAAGAAACAAAAATAAAAATAAATACAGTGGAATACATTGCATTAAATATTTGCAACGCGTTAGGTCTGGCAACTCATTATAAGATATTTTTCTAATTTACATTTAAAAGAAAATAAAGTTCGGCAGCTCTTGGCTTCAGGTGGCAGAGAATTCCATTGACGAGAAGTAGCAATAGTGAAAGATGGTTTACTAACCTAATTTTATTATTAGGCCTATGGTTTCTCATTTTCTTGAGTTACATCCTTATTCCAGTTTCAGATGCTTGTTTTTAATAAAATAGTGTAATATCAAGGTTTATGACTTAGTTCGAACTATTGTTACATCCTACAGGCACCAGAGAATCTTATTCTGCAGTAATTATCTTAAATAAGTACGTAACCTGACTTAGGGAGTTCTTCCATCCATATTGTCAATTTTAACATTGTAATCTTTGTAATGGGACCTAAATTACTTCAAAGTTCGAACTGCCTCTCTTATTCCAACACTTCTACTACCACACTTCGCACTACTTCTCGATTTATCATGCTCTTTTAATTAATAACGGAAAAATATTTTGTTTAATATCATTTAGGAATATCTGTAATATGTTCGGAGACTTATTTAGAGGATAGTTTTTAGTTATATTGGTCAATAATATGTTGTAACTTTACATTGAAAATCTCCTCTTCGCTATGTAGCATACATGATCGTAAAAGGGGAAGAGTTTTGTTGAATACAGTATTCGGAAAGGCAAATTCATAAAAGGGGAAGAAAAATATTGACCTTCTGTAAGCAGTAACTAAAGAGAGATGTTAAAAGGAAACTAATTTTTAGAGCTCAAGTAATGTTTTTTTCTTCTAGTGATCCTCAAACAGCCACGGTGGAAGAATGATGGACACCGAATTTCTAAAACGAAACATTGAAAGGGTCATCCAACCGACTTACTGTGTTACGAAAACAATAACTTTAAAAATGGGTAACTCCTTTTTTAATATAGAATGAAAGTCTCTACTTTTCAGAAATGTTGTAGGGCAAGGTATGCCGTTTTTCCTTCTTTTCACTGAACTTGTGAGATCGTCATGTCTCGTTTTTATGGTTTTATTTCTCTCCCAATTCTAAGTGCACGTGTAACAAAGGTTTTAGGCCTATTTTAAAGGGTCTTACATGTGTCAATTTTCCTTTCAAAATAAAGAATTTTTTTGTCCTTCAGCTTTCTAAAATCCTTCTCCAGTACTACTTTGAGTTTAAACGTCAGTTTTTTTGTCTGACAGCTTCAGTCTGATAGTCACTCTCGACTGTTCTACATTAGTTTGTGTTAAGTTAGTGCGAAGTGTTAAGTATACGTTTTTCGAACAGTGGAAGTGGATCCTTTTGTAGAGAAAAGCGCATAGGGTTTAATGACAAAAAAGGCATGATTAGTTATTAATATTCATCCATGTGTTTGTGTTAAAAATCTATGTAACGTGTGTATGAAAAACCGTGTGGCTACAGTTTCTAGCATAATAAACTTACGAAATATTAAGTTTATTAATTTTCGTACAGTGCCATTTCTATGGATCGGTGGCTAATAAAAACAATAAAGGTGACAAAGAAAAAAATCAGAATACCGTCATCGTCTGGATGTTGCACCAGACAGAGAATTCAACTTTGTTCAACTTTCCCCAACTTCAGAGAAATTTGTCAGACGAGGTAACAGCACCTTCCTCCATGTAGAAATTATAAAGTATTATTTTCATAGCTGTGCATGCAATTACTGAAATTATATAAATATTAGTATACAGTAGTACAGAGCTCCAATGTAAGCTTGTCCATTTTATATTACCTTCTTCTTATATAATTCGTACTTAGTATGATAATTTACTTTGTAAATGGACACGCGGTTTATCCTTGCCACCCAAATTTTTCTTCTTTTCTTATCTCTTTGCCCTTGAGGTATTCGATAAACATGTAGGGGAACGGAGGGTTGTACCGCTCAGAGGGCAATCGCGCTCATGCTAATATATCTGCTTGGTTTAAATTTTGAAGAGCTCAGGAGGTGATGCTATTTTGCGGACACTGTACTAGGTGCATAGTAGTTGAACGGTTACCGGTGGAAAGCACATTTAGTTGTAAGCGAGAATATTTTTGTTAGTATTTTGTTATAAGAACACGCATATTTCAAACTGAAGGTATGTGAACAAATATCCTTTTACATTATTAACAATTAATATGTTTATGTAGGGGATAAAGTCAGCTTCACATTGATATATTTATAAACATCTGTAATAAGCTTCTTTCGTCGCTACATGTTAAGAATTTCAATATTGCTACGGAGGGTTGTGGCGCTCAAGTGAGCGGTATTACCCTCCAGTTGAGGTTATTTCCTTGTAGAAAACAGTCCATTTAAGCCTATATTCTCATATTGCTGCAATAAAAGCATTCAATATGTTAAATATTATTATGCTTCCTATTTTAACGACGTGCGATGTCTCTATTTATTCTATTATTAATTAACTTCGTAATTCGACTATTAACAGATGCCGAAAAAAGACAAAGGTGTACAAATAAGGCAGCGTGGACAATGGAGACCATGAAAACAGCTTTTAGAACAGTTTCTTCAGGAACATCAATTTGACAAGCACCTCGGCAATTCAATATTCCTTTCAGCACACTTAAGGACAGAGTAAAGTGGGAAAGCCTTATGGCCCCTCTTTAGGTGCAAAATATGTTTTCAGTGAGGAACAAGAAAATGAAACTGAAGAGTATGTTTTCACGATTTCTAGATTATACTTTGGTATTACAGCTTCTGAACTCAAAAAGATAGTTTTTGAAAATGCAGAAAAACATGACATTAAAAACAACTTTTCCAGAGACAAAAGGGAAGCTGGAAAAGATTGGTTTTACGGTTTCCTAAGACGGCATCCAAAATTAAGCTTAAGGAAACCTGAAGCAAAAAGCGTTAACCGTATTCTGGCATTTAATATGGATGAAATTCAACGAGTCTATAGCAAACTTGAGTCACTGTTTTCAAAATTCAACTTTCCAGCCAGGAGGATCTACAATGTAGACGAGACGGAGGTCTCAACTGTCCATACTACTTCGCGCATTATTGCATCTAAAGGGACGAAACAAGTTGGCACCATTATCAGCTGGGAGAGGGGCAAGAATATTACGGTCTGTTGTGCAGTTAGTGCTGCAGGACACTACATTCCCCCGATGTTTATCTTCCCGCGCCAACGAATGTCACCTCAGCTACAGTGTGATGGACCTACAGGAGCACTGTACAAGTGCTCTAAAAATGGGTGGATGACGTCTGAACTTTTCACTGTCTGGTTACAACACTTTGCAAAGGAAACTAGTGCTTCCATCGATAACCACTTTCTCCTTATAATGGATATCCACAGCAATCACACATCTTTTTCTTCATATTCCTTTTGGAAAGAGAAAGGCATCCACATCATTTCAATATCTCCTACAGATTGCAGCCCCTTGACCTCACCTTCTGTGGACCATTAAAATCAGCGTTCAACAAAGAATGCGAAACTTTCTTGAAGACTCATGCAGCTGAAAAAATCACTCCATACGACATTGCAAAGCTTTTCAATCAAGCATATGGTAGAGTTTCTTCTGTGGAAAAAACGACCAATGGATTCAAAAGAAATGGCATTTGGCCCTTGAACCGAAATGTTTACTCAGATGAAGATTTTATGGCTGCAATGAATTTGAGCCCACCAGAAGAAGGTTCAGTTCTTTCATTGATTGACGACGATAATCAGATTGAAGGAACAAGTCAGCAACTAGTGTGAAGCCAATATGTCACAAGAATTTACTCACAATATCTTCTGTACAGCCGACGACCTCTCAAGAAATTCCATCGCATCCTTCTGCATTAGAAACAAAATCAAAATAGAAAATCAATACCAATCACCCAAATATCACCTATTCCTGGCCCCTCAAAAACCACCAGTAAAAGAAGATCCGGCAATACCAAACTGCATTCTGAGATACTTACAGCATCACCGATGAAGGAAAAACTAGAAGTCTTAGAGAAGCGCAGAGCTGACAAACGTAAGACTAAGAAGTCTGAAAAACCAAAATCAACCATTGCTCCTTTATCAAAGATCAGGGCAAAGAAAATTAAAAAACTAAAAAGAAAGTTATAAGAAAGTACATCAGAAGATGAACTGGATGGGATGATTTGTGTGACGATGATGAATTAGATGACATTAATCCAAACACACTTCCTCAGGAAGTAGAAGAGATTTGCGCTGTGTGTGAAGAATTCGGTGAAGATGGCGAAGTGTGGTTTCGGTGTATTGTGTGTGCAAACTAGATACACAAGGAATGCAGTGGGGTTGATCCATCACATAATTATAAATGCGATCACTGCACATAAATACGCGTGAATGTTATTTACTATGTTGAGCGCCATTCCCTACAGTGTCGGGCAATACCGCTCATTACCCATTTTCATTGTTTTCCTAATATTTCCCTAAATGTAATACTTTCTTAAGTAATACTATTTCAGATGTAAAGAAATCTAGTTCATGTCTGCTTTTTGTGAATAAAGTATTAAGATTGACCATTGTTTTGAAAAGAAATAATGGTTTTCCTTAGGTGAGCGCCAATACCCTTCCTTCCCCTACACCTTTCTCTTGCCTTGTGTAACATCCATATGCACAACATTGTGGCGTTTTACTGCCTTTAAACTAAGAAGAAAATTGGTATTTAACTGAATTCAATGGTTTTCTTATGCTACTACTAGCGGGCTTTGGGTCCAGAGAAGCGCGCGAGGTCACGTGAACCAATCAGAGCGCCGCATTGTCGGCAAGCGGTAGGGAAGACAGTTGCGGTACTGTCTATACAGAGCTCTAAACACACATAGACAACAGCGCACTAGCGGCCAGAGAAAGAAGTAGAGTTTTAAAGCAAGTTAATGGACGGATAGGGAGGAGATCCTCCTCTAAATCAGCTTATGGACGGGAAATAGAAACCAACTGGTCGTGCAGCAAGCTGGCTACCGTTGCCATCTAACGATGCTGCATTCAACCAGACTATAACACATCTAGGAGGAGGCACAATAAAAACAGTTTTAACGCAAAGCTATGAAAAACATCATATAATTTTTTTTTTATTATAAAACAAAATATATTATTCATTGCACTTTATATAAGCTACTATTCATGGTTTGAAACTTTCGGGGATATCTGAAAGTTGAAGTTAGATTTATATAAAACAAAGAGGAAGTAGTTAGTTCTACGTTAGTATCGCAGATCTTTTTGGCCCCTGAAATTCACTTCCATTCATTGTCTACTAGACAGGACAACAGCCAAGTTGTCTGTTTTGTACAAATATATTTGAAATTGAAAGTACTCCAAACTACATTATTTTGAACATAAAAAATTAATCGGTCACCTGCAGCTTTCAACAATAATGGTAGTATGACTTTACAAGAATTGACATTCTTCAAAAGCATGTGATACTGAAGTTGTAAAATGTACATGTGGCAACACAGACTACGTGGGTGGGTGCAGTGTTCTCGCTTTCCTCAGATTATTTCCCATTCCCATTTCCGTAAAACGGTTCCGATTACGTGTTAGTAGCTATAATCTCTTCCAACACGTGTGATGCTGTAGTGTGCTCGAAAAATGCTGCTAGGTTGTGAATTTCATTGTGATTGTTAACTTGTGCAATTATTGAACAATGAATGGAAGTGAAAACATAATATATCTTGAAAAATTTAGGAACCTTAGTTTATGAGGACAGATTATTGATATACGTAAGAGAAGGCAACCCCAATACTATCTGGTCTTACATTATGCATGTAGGCTAATTTGTAGCAAGTTTCATTCAAGAAGGTGTCATTCCGTGCTTTTAACTTCTTTCCTCCTCTTAAGAAATACGCAGGAGCCGCCACTGATTATTACCTTAACTTCTCCAAATGATCTATAATGGTACAGTACCTACGTTTATTACAATTACAATTGAAGGGCTTGGTGAAAGAACCGGGTAGCTCCATTCTAGTTCATTTTGAGATAATCGAAGAAAACTGAATAAAAAAAATCAGTATACTTTCCATGAGTCTCAGATTTGAAACACTTGTAGAACAGATATGAAAACTCTTTCCTGTACTGAAAGTAAAATTATATCACAAAACCATCACCTGTAATTGAATATTTTAAATGGTGGAGTTACCTGGTTATTTCACCAAAGAACCAAGATTTTTGTTTCCCATTTCAAATAGTCAATATATTGTAAAGATTCCTGGTATTTCAGAAGCACTACATTATTATATACGACATAACAATCATTTGAAATATGTAGAGCGTACATTCTAAAATGTATGGCAAACAAAATTACTTCAATTACAAATTAATCATCAAATATAAAATAATACAAAAAGGTATACTCGACAAAGTTCCACACTCACAAATCAATAAATATAAAATAAATTTAAGTTCTACTTTTCGATATCTCGAAGCCTAGATTTGTATGTGATATACACATATTTTGCGCAGACTCCAAAATGTCTCACTCATTATCCGACTCGGACAAGGCGGTGTCACCCTGTGACAAGTTGTCAGATGACAAAGCATTGTAAAACCACATGTCAGAAGGAGGAACATACTTTGTTGCTAACTTCATTACGTCATTAAATTTGGCTGCTTTGATTGGCAGAGCAGACTTATAAAGATTTTCAGAAGGTAATGACAAGGAAGCTTTGTGGTGTTTTATTGCAAATTCTGATACTTTTAGGCCCCCTAGTGTTTTACTACATTGAACAACCTCTTTTCTATCATGTTCGTAATGAAGAAGTCTGTACTGGGGGAGATAGCAAGCTTCTTTTGTTCTTATTTAGGACATTTCTTTTAAATAAGGTTTTGAAATGCCCTGTGAAATCGAAAATCATATTCTGAGTAGCCTGAACGACCACAAATTTTTTGGAGGTTGTCCGTACAATCTTATGCCAGTTATAGGTACATACACTCTCTCATGTTTCCGTTTTTGTGTTTCAACCAGTCCAAAAGAACGGTCACAGGGCAGAAAACTATGTCCTGGTTCAGGGTAATAATGCTGTATGTTTTTTAATTTGTCATGTTGCACTTTAGTGAAACAATACTGCATGATCGTATGATTTTTATTTTGAGCGCTACAGTCGTCAGAAAATACATGGAGATCAGTGACGTTATTGTCGAGTGTACTGCTTACAAAATTATGGATGAAACTTACAACTTCATTCTGACCCTTCCGTCCTATGCTTTCATCATACATATAAAAATAACTTTTTTGAGTACTAGCAACGTGAATGCAAAAACTGTATTCCCATAGCTGTCGACTATAAAAGACATCACTAGAAGGAACTTTGGGGAGTTCAAGATTTTGTTGGTAGTCAATACATATAGTTTCAGCATACACATTCTCTTTAGCTAGTTTCGACTTTTCTTTCAGTATAGTATAGAACACTTGAGCCTTCCGCAGATGGAGCTCTTTTTCTGTTCTTAATTTTCCTTTTTCCTCTTCAGACTCAGCGGACATAATATTTTTATCCACTTGGTCATACGTTTGACACGTATCTGTACGTGGTTTTCCAAACGACATATTAAAATTAGAGACAAAATACATATAGTAAAAGTCGTATGATATGTTAGGTTTTATCGCCAATCCCGATTGCAAAGTCAAATATTCCTGTGGCTCGTGCTTCTGCAAGTACAAATGATACATTTTCTTCACATTCAGATCTGCTGCCAAGTAGTACTTTTTTACATTATCTGTACGACTGTAATGGGACTTTCTGCGAGGGAAACTTCGTATATGTTGGTCAACTTGAGCTATACAGTTTTCTGAAACAGCATGTGGCCGATTTCCATGTTTTCCTCGCAAGTCGGGTGGGCTTGTGACATTCTGCGCTAAGTGTTTCGCGGGACGTTCAACTCTGCTCTTGTCAATCCCATGCGAACTGCAGAACGCAGTTTTGCATACTATAAGTTCTGTAGTCCCGTCTCTTACCTAACCTAAAAGAGTGAAATGTTACCATAGTAGCCTACTGTATAACATGATAACGTTTAAAAGTGCTACTATACTACACCGTGTGATAAAGGAAATATTTTTGTTACATATAATATTGCTTCACTGTCCTCTTACCTTGTATAAATAGGTGTGCTCCCGTGAAACACCGGTACCAGATTTTGGACGTCGTCGAGCTATATTGCGTACTGTCAATAATCCACACCCAAAATAGGCATCTTGTTTCTCTTTATCACCAAGTTTAATGAAAGAAACTAAAAGTTCCATTTTCATGTCAGCATGCACTTTGTTAAAGCACTGTTTACTACATTTACACGGAGGTCCTGTAGAACGGGCGGGAACAGATTTTCCTGCCTTAGTAATATAAGCCATGCCTTTGTTTCTGTTTGCTTCTCTGGCATTACTAGCCCACTTCATTGGATTGCGCTTTCTCTTCTTTGTTTGTACTTCATTATCACTATCGGATAAAGAGTCTTCAGAAGGTACAAACTCACTTTTTGATGCACAAATGTCACTCACATCACTTACGCTGGCCATTTTTACAAACACTGAGTGACGTGTGAGACCTCTTGCGAAAGATCTGTAGGCAGTGTAGTAGCATCCTGGAAGTTCTCCACTATGTATTGGCATCTACAGGGAAGTGTTCGAACTGTTTGGTGAAGAAACCAGGTAGCTCCAGGATCTGCCTGATTTTTCCACCAAACACATGACAAAGGCAGGTTCTTCCAGTCTGCAACTCAGTGGCTATTGTATGAAGCTGTCTGGTTGTTAGACCAAAAGAAAGAGGATTTTTTTTCTTTCACAGTTAGAGAAATTAGACAATGTTTTTTCTTACTTGGTTATTTAACGACGCTGGTTGGGACAAGTCACCTGGTTGAGGTTTTTTCTGGGTTTCCCCTCAACCCTTTAAGAGCAAATGCTGGATAACTTTCGGCGCTGACCTCATCTCGCTAGCGTTAACATCTCCATCTTACTCAGATGCTAGATAACCAGAGCAGCGTCGCAAAATAACTAACTAAAAATAGAAACATAGGCCTATATTGTTGGGGGACAAAGGAGGCAATATGCTTCGTATTCATTTCTCCCTGCTGTAAGTACGTATACTTCTTCGCTAAAGCATCAGTGAATTTACATTTTCTTTTTGGCATCTTTGTGCACGCGTTACAACTGAATCACTACTAATAAGTTTCGTCCTTCCGCTCCAACCGACGCACAGTGGTCCAGAATGCAAATTTAGCGGGACAAACTAATAACTTTTCAGCTACCTAACAGATTTTTATGAAATTTTAGTAATTTTACACAGTAGTTACAGGTAGCATATATGTTTTGTATACAAACTCTCGTTACGTTGGAATAAGGGGAACTACCCCTTACATGGGGACGCAATTAGACAAAATTACTAACTTCTCTCCTATCTCAATGACTTTTATGAAATTTTACATAGTGGTTACAAGTAGCATATATGTTTTGTATACGAGCTCTGATTACGTTAGTGTAAGGGGAACTACCCCGTATAGGGGGCGTAATTATAGGATATTAGTAACTTTTCTCATACGTGACAAATTTTTATGAAATTTTACACAGTAGTTACGGGTAGTTTGTATACAAGCTCTCATTACGTTGGCATAAAGGGAGCTACCCCTATATGGGGGCGCAATTAGACAAAATCAGTAACTTTTCTCCTATCTAACAGTCTTTTATGAAATTTTGCACAGTAGTTACAGGTAGCATATATGTTTTATATACAAACTCGGATTACGTTGGTATAAGGGAAACTACCCCTTATACGGGGCGCAATTACACAAAATTAGTAACTTTTCTAGTATCTAACATATTTTTATGAAATTTTACACAGTAGTTACGGATAGCATATATATTTTGTACATAAACTCTCATTACGTTGCTCTAAGGGGAACTACCCCTTATAGGGGGGCGCAATTAGACAAAATTAGTAACTTTTCTCTTATCTTTATGAAATTTTACACAGTAGTTACAGGTAGCATATATGTTTTGTACACAAGCTCTCATTACGTTGGTATAAGGGGAACTATCCCTTATAGTGGGGCGCAATTAGACAAAATTAGTAACTTTTCTCCTATCTAACATATTTTTATGAAATTTTACACAGTAGCGACACGTAGTATATTTGTTTTGTGTACGATCTCTTATTACGTTGGTATAAGAGGAACTGCCCCTTATAGGGGGATGCATTTAGACAAAATTAGTCACTTTTCTCCTGTCTAACAGATTTTCATGAAAATTTATACAGTAGTTACAGGTAGTAAACTTGTTTTGTATACAAGCTCTAATTCTCTGGATTGTTTTTGTTTCGACCTCATACTTGCTATAATGGAAAAGCTTTCTTGGGCAGCCACGACTTTTTCCAAGGGTAAGTTTCCTCTAAATTTTCATTACTATCACGATGAGAACCTAATTTAATAAGTAGTTCACTAAGACAATGTTCATTTCATTAAAAAGAAAATTCATATTCTTTATCCTCTTGCTCTCCAACGATAAATTATCTTATGGGGAAAATGTATCATTTTAGGTACTATTGCACTTTTTGGGCACTCGGGAAGCTTATTTGATATATAATTAACAAGCTGCCACCTTGAATTCCCTAAATTTTACTTCGGAAGCAGGTTCAGTTCACAGATATTTAAATAACTGTAGCCCTAATCGAGAAAAATTGCACTCCTGCACCTTGAAAGAAGAGTGCGCATAATTTATTATTTCCGCAAATCTGCGCACCTTAAGACTGTATTTAAAATAGAGTTAAATACTCGAGGAAGTGAAAAAAAAATCATTTTGGAACGGAACAAAGGGCGTTTTTTTTTTCTCTACCTTAGTCAAGTCTGCACTCAATGGTTACATTTATATTTTGTCCCGTGTCCATTCATGCTAATGTGACATGCTATAATAACATTAAATGTAACAAAAACAAACAGTGTTAGATACCTAAAAACTACTTGACATGTTGATACCAAATATGAATGGAATCGACCACTTACAACAGAGTTACAGCACAAAGAAAACTGCAGACTCCGGCACTTGCTGAGTAAGAATGCTGGGTGGCGAAATGTGGCATGTTACCGGCCTCTTATCTCGCTTTGCAGCCACCTCCGCTGATTAAGATTATCAATTCAGTGTTTCTCAGTTATATAGGAAAAATAATTTAAGGGTTTTATTCCATTTTTTACATGTCATTTTTCTACCTTTGTCCTCATAAATATGGATTCTGGACCATTGTGGGACGTAACAATTTGTTAGAAAAGAGGGAAATTTTACTGCCTATCTCCTCTTCCTTAGTCCCTATTTACACTTGCTATTTGTCGTTCGACTTACAGCGCGGGCGCATGCGCAGTACGGATTTCGTTCCTTTCCTTTCGACATCTGCTGAGTAGAAGCTGTTTCTATTTCTGTGCGACATTTCCTAGGTGGGCCAGCCAAAGAGTTCGTAATACTTACTAGAGACACATACCCGTGAGTGGCGGGCAAGAAAAATGTCACAAATTGAATCGGCTAGCATCCGCCATTAAAGGGAGTATTTGAGGCGCGAAATTCGAAAACAGTACCACAATACATTGATGCAGCCTGGTGATAGACACTGTTTTAAACATCTTTTACAAAGGATGAGTCGTGATGAAATAAACATGAATGGCAGAGGAGCGCTATATTTATTAAAGTATTATAACGATTCATCTTTGGCGATATTCTAAAAAAATAAATTAAATTACCCATATACACTCGGGATAAGTGTGTGAAATATTGAATAATGGCAATGTCAACATTAATTTTCAGTATTACTAGTATTGTTTTAAGGACATAATAATGGATATTTACTGTAATATTTAAAATGATCTATATTTCAGTCCTTTCATGCAAAGGAAGAGGAAGGTAGCCTATATGGTGCTTAGAAAATATTTAGTGGTGAAATGTGAGATCATAAAAATTCTGGAAACTGATTTAAAATATAATGAGAATAAATTTTATCACAAAACAATCTATTCATTGTGTAGCTGATGATCACCAAGTTAGAGGTCAATACAGACTTTTTAATACAATTAGTAGCGGTAATAGTAGGCCTAGGTGTAGTGGTAATAGTAGGCCTAGTAGTAGTGATAATAGGCCTAGTAGTAATGGTAATAAGAGGCCCAGTTTTGGTAGTATTGGTAGGCCTAGTAGTAGTGGTAATAGTAGGCCTAGTAGCAATGGTAATAATAGGCCTAGTAGTAGTGGTAATAGTAGGCCTAGTAGTAGTGGTTATAGTAGGCCTAGTAGTAGTGGTAATAGTAGACCTAGTAGTAGTAGTAATAATAGACCTAGTAGTAGTTGTAATAATAGACCTAGTAGTAATGGTAATAGTAGGCGTAGTAGTAGTGGCAATAGTAGGCCTAGTAGTAGTGGTAATAGTAGGCCTAGTAGTAGTGGTAATAGTAGGCCTAGTAGTAGTGGTAATAGTAGCCTAGTAGTAGTGATAATAGGCCTAGTAGTAATGGTAATAGGAGGCCCAGTTTTGGTAGTATTGGTAGGCCTATTAGTAGTGGTAATAGTAGGCCTAGTAGCAATGGTAATAATAGGCCTAGTAGTAGTGGTAATAGTAGGCCTAGTAGTAGTGGTAATAGTAGGCCTAGTAGTAGTGGTAATAGTAGACCTAGTAGTAGTAGTAATAATAGACCTAGTAGTAGTTGTAATAATAGACCTAGTAGTAATGATAATAGTAGGCGTAGTAGTAGTGGCAATAGTAGGCCTAGTAGTAGTAATAGTAGGTGTAGTAGTAGTGGTAGTAGTAGGTCTAGTTTTGTGGCAATAGTAGGCCTAATAGTAGTGGTAATAGTAGACCTAGTAATAGTGGTAATAATAGGCCTAATAGTAGTGGTAATAGTAGGCCTAGTAGTAGTGGTAATAATAGGCCTAGTAGTAGTGGTAATGGTAGGCCTAGTAGTAGTGATAATAGTAGGCCTAGTAGTAGTGGTAATAGTAGGCCTAGTAATAGTGGTAATAGTAGGCCTAGTATTAGTGGTAGTAGTAGGCCTAGTTTTTGTGGTAATAGTAGGCCTAGTAGTAGTGGTAGTAATAGGCCTAATAGTAGTGGTAATAGTAGGCCTAGTTTTGGTGGTATTAGTAGCCCTAGTAATAGTGAGACCTAATTAGTAGTAGTGGTAATAATAGACCTAGTAGTAGTGGTAATAGTAGGCCTAGTAGTAGTGGTCATAATAGACCTAGTAGTAGTGGTAATAATAGGCCTAGCTAGGCCATCAGCTATATTTTCACTAATTTCTTTGCATTTAATACAACCAAAAACTAGAAGTACATGCTGTACAAAATGAAAATTACATGATTAATTCATTTATAATGAAACAAAACAGTTTTAGACATAGTCTGAGGATTTTCTTATGCACTCTGCTATAATAATCCACTGTAATGTGATGGCACCTAACCCTTACATACATTGTTGAAATCAACCTTATAAACCTGATTAATGTGTTTCTGGAAAAACTTTATCCAAGAAATATTCCGACATTCTGTAAACACATTCAAAGGAGGAACTGCATTTGGAACATTCTTCCAAATATTAAGATATGCATGCTTTCCTGGGCATCCTACAATAGTAGCTATGTTCGAACAATTATTTGCGGCGCAGTATTTCACCATTTTCTTATTATTTCCCTTCAAGTGTATTTATATTTATTCGTACTCCTCAATAAGCACGAACTGCTCGCACTCCTGGCGAAGCATCAACTCCCTTTAATGGCGGCCGAACAGTGGTTCAATTTTGTACGCGAAACTAGCGCCGTTGGTGTCTCTAGTTATATATTACAAACTCTTTGGGGCCAGCCGAATTGACGCGACAGGACCCGAACATGGTTCGGAAAAGCAGTAGCAGACAACTTTTAATCAGCTGTTTCTCTCTGTTACCGCGCGCTTTGTAGCATCATGTCAGAGTGGAACAAAAACCAAGTAATGAAATTAATCAAGCTTTACCAGGAATTTCCATACTTTTATGACATCAAAAATAAGGACTATCACAATAGGATTCGGAGGGAAAATGCACTGGAGTTTATTTGTAAAAATTTGGAGTCTGTTCGTCCCAATACTATTCCCTCCGACATCAAAACAAAAATAAAGAACATCAGGAGTCAATATGCAAGAAAAAAAATTAAACTTTCAATTCATTTTAATATAATAAATATCTATTGGACAATTTTGTTCCAGTTTGAAATCTTTACTGAGAACATGGAATAACCCTTTCGCCTGCCTTCTGAACCTCCATCTCCTTTCCCAGTCTCTCTCTCTCTCTCTTTTTTTTTTTTTTTTTTTTTGCTTCTCATTAGTGCAAGCTAACAAAACACTTGAAGCTGCAGAAGCTAAAACAGCTACTTTTTATTGTTAAAATCCATTCTGTTCATTTAAAAGGCTCACCACATCATTCACACGTTGCTCGAGCTCAACAACTAGCCTCGAGTAGCAGACGAGAAATCTGCCAAGAGTGAACGATGATACTACATTTAGCCGACAGAAAGCGCAACAACTTGCGTCGACTTGTGGACGAAAAATCTGCCAAGTGTAAACGGTGATGCTACATTATAGCCGACAGAAAGCGCTTGATGTTGCGCGACAAATAGCAAGTGTAAATAGGGACTTAGTTTGAGGAACTGTCGATGTTATGAAGTCCACCATTTGCTTCTTTACATCGATACTATTTTCTCGAGAAAGAAGACTTCCGTTCAACGAGTTAGAAAGAGAAAGATATAGAGTGGCCATTGCGCCGCCATGTTTGAAGAAAATTGAACGACCGTCCGCCATGAACTTATGCGCCCAAAACAAAGTAGGCGTGGCGATAAGTGACATTATAGAATCGTCAGCTGCCAAATTTCGTTTGCATAAATTAGTTAAACTGAAGTGGAAAAACCTAATATTTCGTCAAATACGTGCTAGGAACTTAATCTAAACTTATGTACGCTAAATTTAAAACACTTTAGCTATTCCTAGAAGGAATGCTTAAAAGAATAACCTAAGCAAAATTGTCATGTAGTATGACAAGAAGTCCTAGAAAACACACTGAAGAAAATGTTAATATTCCTAGGGTCTTTTAAATGCGACCTGCAAGATTGCCTATAAAATGAACGAGTATGATTCGGATGATTTTATTAAATTGTTTTCCCAGTCTCTACACTTTGCAAAACTATTTATTATACCATAAGATATAGTCTGAAATTAGGCCCTAACTGCAGTAAACAGTTTTTTTTGTTACAGTAGAGTATAATTATTATCGAAATGTAAACGTGAGGTCAACAGCCGGCTGGTCTGTCTGAGCCTTTCAAGGGCTGTGGCACCACAGATAATTATTAGTGTATAATTGAGCACCCACGTACAATAATGGGGTAAGTAGTTACGAAATATATTCATACTTAACCCATTATTGCACTGGGTGCTCAATTATGTTCTTTCATGTCCTTCCAGTCAAAATACTAACAACAATACGACCTAACCCAGAGTTTTGCGTTATTTTGGATGCGAGTGTCGAAATACAATTTTAATATTGGATTGCTATTACTGAGTTTGAAACGGAATTGTAGCGGTTTTATCCGTAATTAGTTTAACTTTATTACTAGTGAACCATTTATTTGATTAATCGTTTGTCTTCGAAATAGGCCAACTTTTTATAAGCTACAGCTCATCGTCTTCTTCTATAAGCAGTAAGGACAGAAGGAGCAGAAATAAAGGATGCCGGTGTCGAAATACAATTTTAATATTATATTGCTATTTGTTTTGCACTGGGTCTGAAACGGAATTGTAGTGGTTTTATCCGTATTTAGTTTAAGTACATTACCAGTGAACCATTTATTTTGTTTATGCCGGGCGTTGTTAAACATTTATGCATGAAAAAAAAATGCTGCTAATTAACGAAACTATGAACTTAACTTCATAAAATATACATGAAATATGATATATCAGTTGTCTTTTTCCTTTTGACATTGCAGTTATATGCAGCACACACAACAGGCATGTTTTTTTCTTCGTTTTTTTTTTGTAGTTCTTACCTCCGTTATACAACATTGTAAGCAGACGAATTTTTAGAAAGGTGGGCGCTTAGTTCAGATCTGCCGTGTTTCGCGGTGGCACCGCAAAGAGCGCTGTACAGGACAACATGGCCACTCTATAGTCTTCTCTTTCTAACTCGTTGCTTCCGTTGAAAAGGAATCCAAACATGTCCATTCGCGTCGAGCCCCTACCACACCGTTGCGGAGAAGTGAGAAATATGTTCCCAAATTGAAGCAGCAGAAAGCCGCCATTTGTTAGGTAGAAAACGCGCGGGATTTCGAAACCGCTATTTGAATACGTGTTATATTGCGTATCCGAAAGCTAAATGTTTTTGTTTAAAGGAACAATACTTCCTTTGCGATACCTTTAATACCGAGTCTCTGCTGTCAGCAGAGCTGCTAGGTTTTCTGCGAGGGAAGTCGGCATATCAGAAGCTAACCTAAGACATTAGACTTGTCAACAATTTAGCCTATCATAAGATTTATAGCAGTTTTCTGCACAGTGTTCACATGCCTTTTAATGTAATAGGCCTATTCACCTCCGTGAGAAACACTAAAATACGAAGGACACACAGTACAGTCAACACTACAATAATTTTTTCTTTTACTAACCGCGAATAGCCTATGTTTTAACAGTTTCCTAATAAATTAATTTTGGAACCGGTACTGCAACAGTTTCACTATTTGACGATGAATCCATGTGAAGAGTCCACTGCAAGAATGATGGATGTCATTTGGAATACATTTTGCAGGAGAAGCAATTGAAAGTTTGAAATGCTTAGCGCTCAAAGCTTAACTGTGATTTTCCGATCATTACTGGACAATGACTATCAGTGTTAATGCCATATAACTCTCTATGCACATTCTATATGCCTTAAACTTTGCATTAACAGTCTTGGTTCATTTTAGACAAGAAAGTGACATCCATCATTCTTGCAGTGGACTCTTCATGTTTAAACATAGTTCACTAAACTATAAAGCGCAGCAATTGTATGTCTCTGTTATTAGTGTAAAGTACGATATCAAAACGCTATCTTTCTTGCCAGTCAACGCACTTGAAATACACAATGTTTACTAATTGCGAGAACAGCGACTAGGGACCGGAACGGAATAATCAACAATGCGGCAGAACTAGAAGAAGTATTATTTTGCGAGTTTAGTTGCCTTACGGCAATCAGCTGGGCTACCTCATAGACTTACTAAATATCCGCAGGTCATCTCTGTGTTTACAATGTTACCATTTGAGTCAATATATAAATAAAAATATCGGATAATAGGAAATACAGACGAATTTGTTTAAATATGTTCAAGGCTAATATCTGTAAAGTCGGGTTTTTTGTCAATCCCGACTCCCTTTAATCGGGACTAACCAGGAAATTGGGAAAATCCCACCTAAAGTGGAATACTCGGCAACCCTGGTTGTCAGACATAGGTACTGTCTTCAGACTTGCATCATTTTCATAGGAACTCTGAATGTGAACATTCATAACCACGGTTAATAAAATAATTAATATGTCAACTTTTTAATTCAATCTGTAGGTTAAACTGGTGTATGAAGTCAAAAAAGTAGTAGCAGCAGTAGCAGAAATAGTAGTAGCAATAATAGCAGTAGAAGCAGCAGCAATAGCATAAGAAAATGTTTCATTAATCCGTAACTAAGACAGGAATTACTTTCAATCTGATATATTTAAAAAAAATATATTTTTATAATTTATGCAGTTTCTGTATGTTTAAGTTCGGTGAATGATATAGAGTGAGTGAAGGACAATAACAGGGAATAATAACGTAGTTTGAAAGGTAATTACTATCTTCGAAATGAGTTGAACACACTGAATGATTCAATGTAGGGTAGAAATTCTCTCTGCGGATTGCACCTATCCACTTTCGATTAAGGGAATCTTTACTCAGAGGAAACTTGAAGCCTAAAGAGTCACATGGCAAGTACAATAGTTTGTCTTCTGTAACATAATATGGAGAAAAAATCGTCGTAGAAATTAAGGATTAACTAATCAGTGAAATATAAAATTCCTTCCTTCTTTATCGTTACATCCGTGTGCACTGTTGCAATAAAAAGTAGCACACAAAAGAACTATACTTATTCAGCTCTACCAAACAAATGGCCGCTCGTCGACTGTTCAATTTGGGAGCATAACACTAGCGCCAGTGAGCGGTCTAGAGGTTATTTAGTAAGTCTATGATTCGCGTCACTATCTGACTCATGCCTGGCAACGTAAAACATAAAAAATAGTTAACTTCCGCAGACCCATGCACATTAAAGGTAAGCGTTCACTACATCGTATCGCACGCATCGGACGAATCGCACGGATCGGAAAAAGACTATCTTTGCTGTAATTGTTATGTAACTGCGTTCACTACATCGTATCGCACGCATCGCCTGTCGGCAAATCCGTCCACGTTTATCGGATGGGAAACTTTTCCAATGCGTGCGATCATGGCCTCCTTTAATAAATCAATTTTAATTGGTCAACTGTTACTATTATGTTGTGCCATGTTCAGTGTCGTGCCAAAATGGCAGACGGAAAACTTATTTCACGTGTAGAAAATTGCGAAGAATTATATAATTTGAGGCCTTCCCATTACAGTAATCAATCGTTTCTTACAAATATATTATGTAACCAATATTTCTTTCGTTTCTTCCTCTTCAATTAAGACGCATGAAGCAATTACAAATTCTTATTCGCTACAGACGTAATTAATAGACCTAACCTCAACTCCTTTGTTTTCAGTAATGTCAATATCGTACGACGTCATGTTTTAAACAGCTGATAGGGGAATCCGATGAGGCGATGAGGTTAAGCAGTTACAGTGAACGCACTGCACTTAAAATATCCGTTGCGTGCGATTCGTACGAGGAATGCCATATGATGTAGTGAACGCTTACCTTAAGAGGGGTCTTATTACATAGATATGGGTGTAATGA
Source organism: Periplaneta americana (assembly GCF_040183065.1). Taxonomy (NCBI): domain Eukaryota; kingdom Metazoa; phylum Arthropoda; class Insecta; order Blattodea; family Blattidae; genus Periplaneta; species Periplaneta americana. The sequence continues at coordinate 112,220,712 of NC_091132.1, forward strand.
AGAATATTAAACAATTTTTAGCCCGAAAGAAAGGGGGTTATTTATTTCCCAGCCTGTTGAATTTAGTTCTAAACTCGCTGAGACGCATTTTCTCTCTTAATCCAAAAATGAATTGTATTATAGTGATAGAATCAAAAGATGTTGATAAAAATAGTACATACTTTACCTGAAGGACCAGCAGCCATGATGGCACTCAAATATTCACAATATACTACAGTAAGCACTTGCTATAAGAAAACGAAAAACCAACTGAAAGCGCTGACAATCAGCGACTGACGGCTGTGTATATTTTGTTCCGTTTAACGGTGTTGTTATTGCTCTTTTATCTCCGCTGATTTTATTAAAATATACTTAGAAGAGCTACGCAACTATCTGGCTATATTTCTTCGTCAGTGTTTTACAATTTGAGCAGGTTGAGTTTCAGGGCAAATGTCCCCGTAAAAGTGAGAAATAGACCACTATGCGACGGCTTAAAAGCAATGAAGCATTGCAGTGTTTCTATTGCTGTCCCCTCCAGCATGCTTCGGAGAGCCTTTGCACTGTTGCGACATATTTTATCCATTGTCATGATAGCAAACATTAATGACTATTATATTTGATGACAGCCAATTGTGGATAATTCGTTCTTTCCGGAGACGCTAATCTATTTTAAAACTGATTAATGTTTGTTTCTCACAATGTAGGACATTCGATATTTTTTCAGAAATTCCCCCCGGACACCGGAGAGAAAGATAAATTGTAGGGCATGTCCGGGATTTCCCGGACGTCTGGTAATCTTATCTCTATATGCCATGGAGACGTTTGGGGATATCGAGAAGATATTGATGGTAAATTGATGTCTATCAAATTTTCCAAAATGTACTCAATGTTGAGACATATTGGAACTAGTTAACCTACTGTATATACCTAGATGTAGTAATGATGTAAATTGCACTATGCAGAGTGAAAGGGAAATAACTAGTTAACATATATAGAGTGGATCGGGGAAAGATGCCTCACTTTTTCTTTGATTGAAAATTTAAGATACTATTCATTTAGTTCTGAATTTCATATTGAAATATCAGAGTCTGGAAGGTATTTTGAAACTATGGTTTTGGTACAAAACAGAAAACATTAGTTTTCTTCTTTCCTGCACTGTAGGCATCTTTCCGATAGTCGGGTAAGATGGCAAATTCAATTAACACATTTACTGATATATGTATTTTACCTGAACTTGATTTGATACATGTATATAACAAAATTGACTTAATTTGAAGCTCATGGACACTTTTTCACTCGTTTATCACTGCTTAGCAACACAGTCATTGCACATATTCTATTGCCGTGTGCAAGACACGTGAAATCACTTCTTGCACACAATGAATTCATCCAGTACAGTTTTTTGTCATCAGTCTTTTTTAGGCGGCATTTAAGGGTACGGTAAGAAATCCCGTATGCTTGCGATGCTCTAAAACAGTTCATATCCTCTGTTATAACATGTTCCATCGCAAGTTCAAGACTGTCCTCAATCCATTGACTTCTATCAGAGGATCTTACGTAATGTTTACACATTCCCTGCAATAAAACAAAAAATAAAACTCTTGCAACATGTTGTCATCTTACCCCGAAAAAAGTGACCATCTTCCCCAAGTATCGGGGTAAGATGCCTAGTGCTGTGACGCAACCTAAGTTCGTGGAACAACGTCGTTGGTTGTTAACAATACAAAGTTCAGAACCTTTACTACAATATACATTATAAAAGTTTAACAGTTATTACGAATTCAAGGATGTATTAAAATTTTAACATACCTTTGCAATTATTTTATAGCAGAAAAATGAGCTGTTTTCTTGCTTTTCTTCTTCTCACAACAAGAACACGTGGTAAAATGTGTTAGTTTCTACTCTACAGACATACAAATGTCTCAGTGATCATGCAGACATGCGCGTGGCGTTCTCTCTTGGAAGAATGTGAAACTACAAAGAAATAAACATCTTCCCCCGATAGTCATCTCCCCCCGATTCACTCTACCTGAATGTAGTAATGATGTAAATTGCACTATACAAAATGGAAGTGAAATAACCCTGCAGATTTTCAGAGCGGATAGCTCATGTTGTATGCAATACCATATTGGTGAAAAATTCATAGTTTCCTCAGAAGTAGTCGCCATCGAGTTGTATGCCTGATTCAACGTGTGTCAGTTTTGGAAGACCTGCTGGAACCTGTATTTTATTATCATCTTCAGAACCGCCTCCACCTTCTTCAGAACTGCTGTTTATGAGCCGAAACGCTTCTCTCAGACGAGGAAACAAAAAAAGTCATACAGAAGAAGGTCCGGGCTGTATGGAGAGTGCGGTAAACATTCAATGTTTTGTAGGGTCAAGTATTACGCTACAACAATCGAAACGTGAGGGCGTGCCTTATATTGGTGTAGATGCCAGCCAGACGGATGCAGCTCAGGACGTTTTTGTCCGATGGATTCGTGCATGTCTTCAGACCTGCCACAGTAACGAGGACACTTCGTGTTGATAGAAGTCGAAGAAGGAAACTGCCATTACCTTTCACAACAATCCTAGCCTTCTTGTGTAAGAAAACTGCATGATTTCCAGACTGCTCGCATATGTGATTTCGGGATCGTAGTGGTAAAGCCAACTCTCATCGTCAGTAATGATGGAAATCAGGTAGGCCTCGCCATACCAGACGCTGAAGCTCCTTGACACACCTATTTCTGTTCAGGCGTTATACTGGTGACAGACTACAGTCGCATTAGCATTAACGCGATTACCGAAAATGTGATGACACGGTCCTGTCTGGTCAACAGCTGAATTACCATAGAGGACACAATTTTCTCTATGTACATACGAATATGTTTGTTTCCCTCCTGGACAACACATAAAGTTCATACTTTCTTTTGGCGTTTGTTCACTGTTTTTTTTTACCTTTTTTTTGTTGTTTCTTGCAGCTTGATATGGGAATGTATTTGTTAAAATAATTATATGCTTTACAATATAAACTGATACAATTTATATAATTACTATTTATATCATTTTTAAAAGGGATTTTATAACATATAAAATTTATATCATTATGCCAAAAATGTATATTATTTTGTAATACCGTATTTGCTCGCGTAATTTGCGCACTTTTTAATTAACTTTGACCACTGAAAAATTGGGGTGCGTAAAATATGCGAATTTTTAAAATAAGAGGTCCTGTTCTGAGTTCTGAGCTGCACGATTGCCGAACTGTTCCGCGAGACTTATCACTTTCAATTTATATGACGCGGTGTAATTGTTATTTTTATTTCCCATCTTGAAATACTGTATAAATACAAGTGCACATTAGAAGTGTTGAAAGTCAACTGAAATACAAGTAGGCCTATTTACGGTAGGGCTAATTTTCTATACCGGTAACTTGTCTCTACCAAGGACAAGCATTGTTAAAGTAGCGGGACTTTGGGTTTTCTTTCTGAAGCAGGTACTTCAGTTGCTGGTGAATGACCTACGATGGACTGTAGGGAAGGAAAATCCTTACTACACTGAAAAAATATGTACGTAATCCCTACTACACTGAAAAGTAAAATGTGTACGCAAAATACACGGAGCAAAAATAAAGTTCGAAATAATCCCTTAAAAATTAGGATGCGCAAAATACGCCGGGGCGCAAATTACGCGAGCAAAACATATTCCGGTTTTTAAAATCAACCCTAACTTCAACGATAGCTTCTTAATGGAGACTGAAATTGAAAATCTGAAAAAGAAACCAGTTCCAGTTTGTAATCCATTATTTATTGAAATGAACATCTTTCAGCAGCGTTCTATTGCTCTCTCTCTCTCTCTCTCTCTCTCTCTCTATATATATATATATATATATATATATATATATATATATATATAATGAATATGAATAGTTCGTCTGTCATTTGTTAATATATTTCTTTTTACTTTTCTCACATCTGCATTAAATTTCTCCACTACGTCTAATAGTAGCCAAATTCATTTTCTAGCCATTCATTTTCGTTTCTATTTCATAGCCGTTGCCTACGCTATTATACTATATACTATAATATAACGTAGGCAACGTCATAGCTCATATTTTATTAGCTCCTGATCGCGATCGGGACGGTGACACACTACAAACCCGATCGCGAGGAGTTACAGGTAGCATATAAGTTACTTTTTATGTACAAGTTCTGATTACATCTGTATACTATCTATAGGCCTAGTAGTTGTACGAAGTTGCATAAAAATATATTATATAGGAGAGAAGTTGTTAATTTTGTCTAAATGCACCACTATAAAGAGGTAGTTCCTCTTATAAAACATAATCAGACTTTTTCCACCTGAAACTTGTATATAAAGTTTCATAAAAATCTGTTAGATAGGAGAGGATTTATTAATTTTATTTAAATGCATCCCTAAAAGGAGTAGGCCTAGTTCCACTTATGGAACAGTAAATACAGTTTGTGCACAAAAAATATGTGCTACCTTTAACTTCCGTACAATGTTTCATAAAAATCTTTTAGATAGGAGAGAAGTTATTAATTCTGTCTAAATGAACCTGCTATAAAGGGGTAGTTTTTCTTACAGAAACGTAATCAGAGTTTTTACACAAATCATATATGTCACCCGTATGGCATGTACAAAGTTTCATAACAATGCGTTAGACTGCAGAGAAGTTATTAATTTCGTCCAGCTAATGATTTGCATTCTGATTCACTGTGCGTTTGTTAAGGTCAGATAAAAATGCGTCCAATGTATTTTTAAACTGATATTCCATATAATGTGAATAATTTTGTAGGCCTAAAACACTCTCACACTGATTAAAAACTTCCTTAGTCAATGATTCTTTTCTGCTGTTAAGCCAAACATGGAACAGTTACCGTATGACCCACAGATGAAAAAAATAATTATTGATAAATGCGCAAGAACGCGCAAACTTTAAAACAAGGATTCAACACTCTAAATGATGCTGTATTAAATGGTAAAAGAACTGTTGTAACCGGACGTGACCGACTATACTAAAACTCACATTATATTTGGAGAACTTTAAAAACATAAGTTTCTCAATTGTAATATTTAAACCCTACTGTAAGGTGGAAAATACTTTATAAACTTTTAATTGAAGTTACATTAGTAAGAACGTACCTATATGAACAAATTCCATGTCTCAAAACACAACAAATCACTAACAATTCGCTCTTTTTCACCCACATAGTAAATCTCTCTCTCTCTCTACGACTGAACAGAAGCTACAAGTGGAAGAACTCAAAGTTTTGTATCCTTCTAAATATAGTTTGCCGCTGATAACTCAGTAAAAGCTGTTACTCACAACATTCTTAAAACGTTAAAGAACATGAATTCATATTCACCTATGCCTAACTAAACAAGTCGCAATTTGAGTTTTGTCCACCTAGATTGGGAAAATTGCACACTGTGCAGAGGTCGGAGCGCGGGGAGAAAATTTTCCTTCATACATGCGGATCTTAACCATGTGACCTTTTTATTCCCTCGTCTGAAATCGGAGTTGCTGGGAGCTCATCAAGAATGAAGAATGCGGAGGCTGTTCTGAAGACGGTGTCAAGAGACGGGTTCCAGCACTTTTGCAGGACTGACGACACGTTGGGCCTAGTGCATACAACTCAAAGGGAACTGTTAAGGTAAGCGTTCACTACATCGTATCGCACTCCTCGTACGAATCGCAAGCAACGGATATTTTAAGTGCAGTGCGTTCACTGTAACGGCTTCACCTCATCGGATTCCCTATCAGTTGTTTGAAACATGACATCGTACGATATTGACATTACTGAAAACAGAGGAGTTGAGGTTAGGTTTATTAATTATGACTGTTAGCGAATAAGAATTTGTAATTGCTTCATGCGTCTTAATTGAAGAGGAAGAAACGAAAGAAATATTGGTTACATGATATATATATATATGTAAGAAATGACTTGATTATTGTAATGGGAACTCCTCAAATTATACAATTCTTCGCAATTTTCTACAAGCGAAATAAGTTTTCCATCTGCCATTTTGGCGCGACATTGAACATGGCACAACATAATAGTAACAGTTGAGCAATTAAAATTGATTTATTAAAGGAGGCCATGGTCGCACGCATCGGAAAAGTTGCTCATCCGAGAAACGTGGACGGATTTACCGAGAGCCGATGCGTGCGATACGATGTAGTGAACGCGGTTACATAACAATTACAGCAAAGATAGTCTTTTTCCGATCCGTGCGATTCGTCCGATGAGTGCGATACGATGTAGTGAACGCTTACCTTTACTAAAGACCATATCATCCTGGATTTCCTTAATTGCATTTTGAGAGTAAACAATTCATTCTCATCATTTTTCACTTCCCTCGCAGTTTAAGAGAGAGAAACAGTCAATAAGCAATTAAAACTTAATAAATGAATTTTAATTTTGACAGTGGTGGTGGGGAGTCGTATTTCTTATGGGAGAGAGCGAAGCTTCACTTCACATTAAAGAAGATTCTACGGAGAGTCTAGACAAGATCGCAGTTTCTCTATTGCAACAAATGTTTCACGACCCTGCATATTGTGTGAAAGTGAAGCTTGACGACAGCCCTGGAGCGCAGAACATGTTAAGAAGAATGATGGTAGCGAATCCAGTTCCAGTTTGTGAACACAGTTCCTTAGGATTTATTCTTGGATTGCTAATATCAGAGAAGAGCACGGCTATCGTTTCTACTATTCACTCTTCACAGCACTTTCAGCGTCTTCTAGTATTGGTAAGTTTCAAATTAGTACATCTTGATTACATAAGTTTTAACACTGTATCACTTCGGAATATGTATTATATGACTTTCTTGTGTTAAATTCTATCGTACCTGGTTTACATGTTTCGACCTTTTATGGGCCACCCTCAGAACTGGTCGTTGTTTGTCTTGGCGCCTCTTAAGGTGCGTACACACTTAGCGAACGAACAACGAAAGAACGATAAACGAATGCATTCGCTGATTGAAATCGGAACGTGTGTACGTCGCAGCAAAGGCAAACCGATCGTTTGGTTTGCCTTCGGAAATCATCCGTCGCTTGTCGGTACATCAAAGGAAGTTGGTATTCGTTGCGGACGGGATTTTCCACTAGCTTGTAGTTCGTAGTAGAACGCAGCGCTTAGTTCAATTTCACCAACAGGATGTCGAAACTGGAGTGGACGGAAGACGCTGTTATAAATCTTATTAATGCATATAGGGAGCAGGAAACTTTATGGAATCCCAAGCATCATACTTATCACAATAAAGTAAGAAAACATGATGTTTGGGAAGCTATTGGAAAGATGTTCAGCTGCAAAACACGTGCAAAATTTGAACATTATTTTTGTTTATTTATTTTCTGTGAATACACTTTTTTTGTTTATTGGTGGGAGCAGAAGTCAAAAAGAAAATTGAGTCCCTACTGACATCATTCCGGAAGGAAAGACAGAAGTCCACAAAAAGATCTGGAATGGGGAGTGATGAAGTGTACGAGTCAACTTGGTTCGCGTATAAACATATGTCGTTCCTTTTGGACAAATTGACGCCCAGAAAAAAACAAAGCTCCAACCTTATGAACACAAAATAAATTATTAGCACTGAAAAGTGCCTTTTCGCAAGCATGATGCGCATTCGACAAACACAGAGAAATCTCTCTTTTTAGTATTTTAAGATAATTATTGTCAGTGAGGTATCCGTATATTGAAACTTGCCCCTGTCTTGCAGCCGTAACTTAATAAAATCTTCCAGTTCCTCAATTTCAGCTGTACATATTTCTGGAACAATCCTGGTAATCAACTGTTTCGACACTTTGAATAAATACATTAAACTTGTATACGAATCTCCTGTAGCGAGATATCGAAGTGTTAATGCTAGCCTTTCCTGAATAGATATTGCTTCTCACCAGCTTGTGTCTTTCCTGTAAAATTTTGGCCCTATTTTGCACAGTAATATTTCGAAGTCAGTTTCTGAAATGCGACAGAAGTTGTGAAACTGTCCCGATTCCATTCGACGTAAATAATGAAGCAAGTCAATGCCTCTATATTGATTGCGACTTTCTTAGAGTGGTGTCTGACACCATCGCCTTTTGTTTTTTAACTTTCTTTTTGTTAAACTGCCTATAATAACAACGGCTGCACTTGCTATAATTATATTTTCGTCTGCCATTATTGCGGATAATCAGCGAACGTGAATGTTTTCTGACCATTTGCGAATGATATGTACGTTGCTCAAAACAGCGAACGAACAACGAAGTTTCGCTTCATCATTCGTTCGTTGTTCGTTCGCTAAGTGTGTACGCACCTTTAGACACAAACAAATACAATCACACAGGCGTATACAAACTCAAATGTAACACCTGCAACAACTTCTACATAGGACAGACAGGCAGATCATTTCAAACACGTTACAAAGAACACATCACAGCCATAACAAAATTACAAAACACCTCAACATATGCAGAACACATCACAAATGCTAACCATACCTACAGAGACATCAACACAGACATGGAAATACTGCACATCCAACCAAAAAGCCATAAACTAAACATAGTAGAACAATATGAAATATACAGACACACAAAAACACACCCCAATGAAATTCTCAACACACAACTCAATTTCAGAACACACAAACTCTTTGACTCTACATTACACCACACGAACACACCCTCACAGGAAACAAAACGAGAGGCGCCAAGACCAACAACGACCAGTTCTGAGGATGACCCATAAAAGGTCGAAACATGTAAACCAGGTACGATAGAATTTAACACAAGAAAGTCATATAATACATATTTCAAATTAGTGTCTAAGAATTTACAGACAGTGAGGCAATCAAAATTTTGCATTTTCATAAATTTCAGATCACGGTATTTTTTGACGTGAATCTCATGGTATCATGCAACCACAGGAGTAAGTGATTTTCCACGTGGCCCATCTCGTTTCATTCTCTTTAATATGCCTCACTAGAAGCCCAAGTCACTTATTTTATTATAAAGAGGAGAAAGAGGAGAAAATTAGAGATTCAAGAATCACTGATCGAGTGGAAAATGCCAGCGAAATACCTGGACATTACACTTGAAAATAGACTTAATTTTTCGACCCACATTAATCGAAAAAACTGAGACTTGCCCACGCCATACTTGTATCCTATAATTAACAGAAGCAAACATTTAAATTTGAAAACCGGCATTATCTTACTCAAAAGTCTAATTAGACCAATATTATTGCATGGCTACCCAGCGTGGGAGCATACACTGGATAAATACGTAAAATAGTTTTAAAATTTTCGAAATAAAATTTGAAGACTTTATTTAATAGGCCGATGAATCCAAGGCAGCGGCCTGAATAACACATGTTCATGTCCTGCACAGATCTCGTGTATCGTTAACAGAAGCATCAATATTATAGCAACAGTGTAGCGATATTTAGTTGCCGCAAAATGAAACAAATATTACACAACATTAACAAACAGTGTTACATAATATGAAAAAAATATTTATCTTTCTAAAAAGAACCATGACTATCTCTGCATTCAATATAGTTAAACGGATAATACTTTACACATTCAAATCCAAGTTATGTGCATTAGTTTTGAATTGGCAATATTATATTAACATTTGGCGCGGAACTTTAACTTGTGTTTTCGTGCAAGTCTGCTGTTGATGGTTCCCTTCCTAACGTCTCCAACAACCCTGCCATCTAGCGAAATTTCTACATTACTGTGCTCTAGCGGGCGGAATATTAATTACTGAGTCAAATTGAATTCGGCTCAAAGTCTGCCATAAGAAACGCATATAAACTAGAATTAGTAGCCTTTTGTACAGTGTTATATGGACGCAGACAGTGCCACACCGAACTGGCTCCAACGTTCGGAGAAACACTGCAAGAGTGCGTCCGGATCTGTGCGCGCGCTCGTTCAGATGAAATACGAATAAAATGTGTATAAACAAACTATTGCAACTGCTTTTTAGGATATTATTTTTTGTTTATTTCATTGGTGGTGCCATGGCACACTGGCACTACCCCAAAAGCCGCCCCTGCTTAACAAGAAATCTGCAGTAAAAGTGTTAGTGCGATCGTTCAAACAGTTCACAATATTGTCAACTTCGTAAAACTCTTTACGATACAAATTTTCAGGAGGCGATAGCTGTTGGACCTGGGAAGTCTGTATTGGGGTGCTGGCAGCACTCAAAAGCATCCTCGAAGTCGGGGCCTATGAATCTGAGCATTCCGGTATTATTTTTATCCAATGAGGGCACATAACTGCGTCATTCACCCCAGCATCGTCATCTATGAACGTCGCGCCGAAGCTGTAGTTCTTTTAGCCGCCATAGGCGTTGACCTCGGTAAAACATATGAGGTGAAATGGTATGATTAATGGAGAAATGATGGAATGCCGGTAGGGGAAACTGGAGTATCCCACGAAAACCTACCACCAAACTCAGTCTTTATCCACTTTAAATTCAACTTGATTTGAATACTGCTTACCAGCGTGAAAAACACACGCTCTAGCCATTCGGCTAATGGTGTGTTATTTAGAGTTAATAAGAAACATCATGCCTCTGACTGAGGTTCTAGCTGATATGAACATCTACTGCCAGGCAGTACATCTCACTTGACGATATGTGTCAGAGGAAGAACAATTGTTTATATGCATCTGAAGTCTGACTAGTGTAATATGCAGCTAGTCGGCAATGTCTGCAATGGAGGGGGAAAGGAACTGGCCACATTATCTCCTGGCCTAGTTGTCTCATAGGTGGTGCCTTGTTGGTATCACTTAGGAGGTTCAGACCTGTTTTCGGACAGTTGACTAAACAACAAGAAACATCACTGTTAAACTTTTAGGTTTTTGCACTGTGTTTTAGACGTATAAACACATTCTGTGTTTCAGAAACAGATTCAACAGATAGATTAGCCTAACATTTTTTTGTTTTCCTTGATGATGGAGCCGATACGTAACTCAAAAATGCTGATGTACTTATGTCTGAGTTCTAAGTTCCAAGCATTTCGCAAAACACTATGAAGGTCTTAAATTATATTTTAATTTGTTAAAGTTTAAAATGTGTCCTGAAGCAGAGGTTCCTAACCTTTTGAGTATCACGGATCTCTTAAAGCTTATAAGTATTTCATTTTGGCGTACCCCCAAATTATTTTGTATAATTTAGGCTGGTACTTATGTTATACTCATTAAACATTTGCATTATGTACTGTACGTAGTGAATTAAACATTGACATTCATTCATTCATTCATTCATTCATTCATTCATTCATTCATTCATTCATTCATTCATTCATTTATTTACTTATTTATTTATTCATTTATTTATTTACGTATTTATTTACTTACTTATTTACTTACTTATTTACTTATTTATTTACTTATTTATTTACTTATTTACTTACTTATTTATGTACTTACTTATTTACTTATTTATTTATTCATTTATTTATTTACTTATTTATTTACTTATTTATTGACTTATTTATTGACTTACTTATTTACTTAATTATTTACTTACTTATTTATTTACTTACTTATTTATTTATTTATTTATTTATTTATTTATTTATTTATTTATTTATTTATTTATTTATTTATTTATTTATTTATTTAAATTTAAATATACAGAATATAATTACAACTATAGAAATAGAAATAAAATAATACAATCAATATAAAAAAGAAGATACAATCCCGTTCTATAAAGATAAATATAGCCTGTCCCACATTGATGTAATAGGTCTGATGGTGGGAGCACGAGGTACCATACCCGCCTTCTTTGCCAACAAATGTAAAATCCTGGGGCTAACACACAGCATTGAGAAGGAAATAGCCATTAGTGCCCTCAAAGGATCGGTACAGATATTGAGAAATCACTTGTATGGGAGTGATAATTGAAATTTCAAGTTATCTTAACCGATGGCTGTTGATTGGTTTAGATAACAATGCCAATAAATCCGTACTATTATTTTTCTCGCGGTATATGGCATTCAAATCATTCTAACCTATCTGATGATATCCCCCCCCCCTCTCTCTTAACTGTAAATGAGCACAAACGCTACTTAGGTGTAAATTTTTCTGAAATTTTGTATATTCGATTCCCTAACCGTTTCAAATGTATATCATTTTACCTTTCAGGTGTGTTTCCAAATTATATGTAATACCGGTACGCTTTGTCAAATCTGGCAACCTTTTCATAGGGGAAGCTAACTTTATTATTATTAACAAAATTTGAGGACCGAATGAGCAGCGCTCGTGTTCGATCGCAGTGATATTACATTGCAATTTAACATTTGAATATAATCTGAAAATAGATAAGATACAAGTCTGGCTCAATAGTAGTGTCGCAAGTCTACCTCAACATTAAATTTATTTCTGTATCCTATTCTTCAAGAAAAGCAGAGAAGAAAATGTAGTTTCACGCAAGTATGATGATGCAACGTCATTAAGTGTTCTATTGAAATTCGGAAAACATCGGGATCCTACTATAGTTATGGGTAATGTAAGGAACCACGATTGCAACAGAGACGTTGTAGGAAACACGGTTTCTAAGCTCAGATGATAATTCTAATAATTCTAACAGTCCCTCTTCTTCGTCGACGGCCAAATTATTATTTATTTCCCGCGCCGTGGCGTCGTGGTCTAAGGCATCCTGCCTGGAACTTGCGTTACGGAATGCGCGCTGGTTCGAGTCCTCATGGAGAAGAAATTTTCTCATGAAATTTCGGCCAGTGTATGGGACCGGTGCCCACCCAGCATCGTGATGCACTTGGGTAGCTACGAAAGGTAGCGAAATCCGGTTACGCAAACCAGGTATAACGGCTGGGGGGATCATCGTGCTAACCACACGATACCTCCATTCTGGTTGGATGATCGTCCACCTCTGCTTCGGCATGTGGCCGTGAGGCCAGCAACCGGCTGGTCGATCTTGGCCCTTCGTGGGCTGTAGCGCCACGGATTATTATTAAACTATTATTTATCACTTTTTTTTCATTGCAAGAAAGATAATATTTCCTTAATTTTAATATCAATCAATAAAGATATTTTTTATACTTCCAACGACATCGGACCAAGGCTTCTAAACTTCTCATAGGTTGCATTATTATCGAGCTTTTGCTGGCGAGGGATTGGCGGGGAAAGGAGAGCAATTCTGACGTCACAAGATAGCTGAGCGCGCCGAAGCTCAAATGCTTCAAAGCATTATCTCGTGTGTTTTCTTGTTTATGTTGTTTTGAATGCATTATGCCAGGTCAAAGGTGTGCTGTTGCGGTATGCAACAATTCTAACGATAAAAGTAAAGAGTTGTCTCTCTTTACCATTCCTAAACATTTAGGAATTAGAAAAAAAAATAGGTAATTGCGTGCAAAAGACAGGATAAATTCAATCCTGATGCAAGCAGATTATGCTCTGGCCATTTTAAAAACGACGATTTTGTTCCTGATTTTCGAGCAGTTTTAATGAAGATAATGCCTAAATGACCGAGAATGTTAAAGCCTACAGGTAAGTTTAAATAAATCACGTAGGCCTATAAACTGTAAGTAGCTTATATTAATACCAGCTTTGCATAATAACTAGATTAGGTTCATATAATATATTAACATATTATGTTAACCTTCAAATTATTTTCTTTCTTTTGTCATCTTTGCTGGGTTGTACATAACTTACAATTAAGTAAATAATCATGCTACTTATACTAACAGTCGCATACTGAAGGGGTGGAGAGTTAGCGACTGATACCAATAATGTTTTTTTCACTAGAATTCTCATTATATTGATTTCATATTAACGATATGACATTTTGTCCTTTTGGCATATTCAGTGGGTTAATCATAAAAGCTTCCAGTAACAATTAATTGTTGAGTTATAATGATTTGTAAATGAACGTGTGGCTGACATTTCATTACCGATACACGCTCCTTTTTCCAAACTTTAGAATGAGTTATTAAAAAGATTCAATGTTAGAATTTTTATAAACACAAGTCTGGAAACTAGCAGACGAAAACGGACGGCAGACACTGAGAGCAGACAATGTGTTAAAAAATACAGAAAAATAATGCAGTGACAAGTGTAAGTAGCCTACAGCTTTTATATACACGGTATAAACACTTTCAACGTATTTATATTATGGCATGATTGGTTTATGCCCACTATAATGTTTTTATTTGAAGCGGTTATGTTGATAATGTACGCTGATGTCGCTATCAATTTGAAAATAAAGGACCAATGAGCGTGGACTTTTCGCGCGTCATCAGCCAATTAGCCATTTGATTGGCTAATGAAAAATGAGATAACCTATTGAGTGTATAGAAGCCTTGACATTGGACGAGAGTTCATCATGTATTACTAGAAAGACAGCGAGACTGGGAATGAATCGAATTCTGAACTGATAACTTAGCGAGACCAAAATTTTAATTTCTTTGTCGTTCCTTCAGTCTTATCCCGAACGGTTAACACAATTAAAGTTGAACCCTAAAATTAGAATTAAAAAAAAAACTAAAAATCTCTGATAGGTACGCGGGACTTGCAAATTAAGAGAAGTCCCTCAGACGAAGTCATTCCTGTTAAACGCTGTGTATCGAAAGTCTAAGATAAAGAAAAAAATATTCCAGCAAGCTGATAAAAATTAGATGTGATAAAGTTTGGTTAAAATGTCGTTTGAAAACACATCTTAGTTCCGCGGACCTATTCCAAACCATTCACGAAACCCCAGAGATCCGCGGAACACAGGTTGGGAATCGCTGTTCTGAAGTTTCAGATCTCAATAATAAATCCTGATGCAAATACATCAGGACTGTCGCTGGGCACTAACCTGAACACACGTTTCAGCGTCACATTGTTGACGAGTAACTCCATCTGTTAGCACAACCATAAAGCATCTAATAGATGCTATACTGGGTGTTCATTTCAAAGTGTGTCATGACGTCACTGTTGGTGAGTCAACGATTTGAAGCGAGTTTCAGCTTTTATGTCAGAGAAGTTGCCTATTAATCAAGGCGTTCAATCTGAACTTAAGAATGTGTACCGTATAACTTGAACGTCGTAGCAACAGATGGCGGTCTGTACGGTCTGTGTGCTACCATAACCTCTTTCGAACTGTGTTTTGCGCGGGCAAGTCGTACCCAGGGTATTTGTTATCATCGGTTGCGTACGGCAACATTCCACAATACAAATCAAATGCTCCGTGTCCATGTTGACCGTCAAAGTTAATGTCAACAAATACTGTACGTAAGTAATTGTGTTAACCCTCTCCCCATATCCCGACAGTAAGAAAAAAACTCACCTCAGTACGTGTTTTCAAACAGTTCACATTCCTGCCACTACCGGCGTTACCGTACGTATCGGTAAGTACTCTTCAGAATAAACGCCGTACTTGGTAGGCAACTTCTCTTGCATATAGGTTATACGCCTTTGCGGAGATGTAGGAAGATTCAATTCTCTAGGCTCATCGGCTAGCCACATGACGACATACAGCGAGCCATGACACACTTTGAACTGAACACCCAGTAGAGTTATCAACAACGGAAAAAAAAAAAATCCTGATGTAAGTAAAAAATTTTTTTCTCCATTCACGGCCGTGCTCTATTATATTACTTTTAGGTTACAGGTCCACTCCAAACTATTTTAGATGTACCACTGACATTTGCAAATATCTCGTCAGACGTGGTGGTTGCTAACTGTTGTGCAATGTTTCGTCTCACTTCTCCACAAAACCAACACTTCCAGCACATTAACGGGCCCATTAACGTGGAACAAGGACGACTTCCAGACATGCAGGGTCGAACTCTTCGTGTTGCAACACTACACTGTCCACCATTTTCGTATCGCAACAATTGGGAGAATCTGATACATGACGGATCGATACCTCTAGGTAAGTGAATGTAAAAATTGTGAAGAATATTTTGGCTTTCTAATCATCCTCTGAGATTTTCTTCCTCCAATGTTTCGGAAATACGGTGAATGCCCACTATAGGAGACATAGGCCAATTTTACACTAATCCTAAACATATTTAATATAACTTGTTGCTTGTGGGCCATCCCAAACCCCGACCTCCACCCGTAAGAGCGCCAGTCCTTACATACCCGTCAGTCAAGGCCTTCTGACAAATAAAAGCAATTGACAATAGATATCTCAGTCATTACAACCTCATAAAATATCCTATCAATTGAATAATCGATCTTGCTACGTACAATATAATTACATTACATTATAATTAGATTATTACCCATTTTAGCGAGTACTGACAACCACTGCAAAATACGACAATTTGGTCCAGGGAGCATTCTCTTTTGGCACAAGGATGATTTATGTAACATGTTTCTAAATTAGTCTTTTAAATACCGGTACATTCTTTAATATAAATTGGTCCAGGGACCATTCCCTTTTGGCACAGGGATGATTTATGTAACAAGTTTCTAAATTAGTCTTTTAAATACCGGTACATTCTTTAATATAATTTGGTCCAGGGAGCATTCTCTTTTGGCACAAGGTGATTTATGTAACATGTTTCTAAATTAGTCTTTTAAATACCGGTACATTCTTTAATATAATTTGGTCCAGGGAGCATTCTCTTTTGGCACAAAGGTGATTTATGTAACATGTTTCTAAATTATTACTCTTTTAAATACCGGTACATTCTTTAATATAATTTGGTCCAGGGAGCATTCTCTTTTGGCACAAAGATGATTTATGTAACATGTTTCTAAATTATTACTCTTTTAAATACCGGTTCATTTTTTAATATAATTTGGTCCAGGGAGCATTCTCTTTTGGCACAAAGATGATTTATGTAACATGTTTCTAAATTATTACTCTTTTAAATACCGGTACATTTTTTAATATAATTTGGTCCAGGGAGCATTCTCTTTTGGCACAAAGATGATTTATGTAACATGTTTCTAAATTATTACTCTTTTAAATACCGGTACATTCTTTAATATAATTTGGTCCAGGGAGCATTCTCTTTTGGCACAAAGATGATTTATGTAACATGTTTCTAAATTATTACTCTTTTAAATACCGGTTCATTTTTTAATATAATTTGGTCCAGGGAGCATTCTCTTTTGGCACAAGGATGATTTATGTAACATGTTTCTAAATTAGTCTTTTAAATACCGGTACATTCTTTAATATAAATTGGTCCAGGGACCATTCCCTTTTGGCACAGGGATGATTTATGTAACAAGTTTTTAAATTAGTCTTTTAAATACCGGTACATTCTTTAATATAATTTGGTCCAGGGAGCATTCTCTTTTGGCACAAGGTGATTTATGTAACATGTTTCTAAATTAGTCTTTTAAATACCGGTACATTCTTTAATATAATTTGGTCCAGGGAGCATTCTCTTTTGGCACAAAGGTGATTTATGTAACATGTTTCTAAATTATTACTCTTTTAAATACCGGTACATTCTTTAATATAATTTGGTCCAGGGAGCATTCTCTTTTGGCACAAAGATGATTTATGTAACATGTTTCTAAATTATTACTCTTTTAAATACCGGTTCATTTTTTAATATAATTTGGTCCAGGGAGCATTCTCTTTTGGCACAAAGATGATTTATGTAACATGTTTCTAAATTATTACTCTTTTAAATACCGGTACATTTTTTAATATAATTTGGTCCAGGGAGCATTCTCTTTTGGCACAAAGATGATTTATGTAACATGTTTCTAAATTATTACTCTTTTAAATACCGGTACATTCTTTAATATAATTTGGTCCAGGGAGCATTCTCTTTTGGCACAAGGATGATTTATGTACCATGTTTCTAAATTAGTCTTTTAACCTCTTCCCTTACTATTTATTTTACCAGTTTTGTGAAAAAAAGTGTAATATTTTTTTATTTTCGTAAAGAGGTCATTTAATATTGCAGAATCACTGTACATCACTAATTTTCTTACATACTTAAAAAATCACTATGAACTAGACAATGGGACTCAAACGAGTTAACTCGGGTTAATAAATTTTGACACATGTTAGCAACCCGAGTTAACTCGGGATAATAAGGGAAGTGGTTAAATACCGGTACATTTTTTAATATAATTTGGTCCAGGGAGCATTCTCTTTTGGCACAAAGATGATTTATATAACATGTTTCTAAATTATTACTCTTTTAAATACCGGTACATTCTTTAATAAATCACTGAAAAACAAATGTGAATATAGGGATGTGGAGTGAGTACGAAATTATTATTATTTTTGGCGCATCATTTTTACGTAAATAACGACAAATAAAAACTAATATGCCACATATTTTAAGAAATACAGGAAACAAGCATGAATATTATTCACCATTCTTAATGATCTTGGGATAGAAAAAAACACGTATGGAATATAATTACATACAATTAAAGTGCGTGTAATAAACAATAAGCAAACCATCTTCGATTAATCATTTCAAAACAACGTGAATATAGCGTGGATTGTATAGGAAAATAATTTCTTGTATGTTGCTCCCAATGTGCATCATTGTTAACTTATGAAAACAAATGAAAATTAACATGGCATATAAACACTATTTGAATAAACATAGGAGATATTAAGTAATATTCAGCGTTCTTAATGACCTTTGGATGGAAAATAACAATGAAATATGTATAAAATAGAAATTACATACAGGTGAGCATATAAAAAAACAGTAAGTAGAATCATATCTGATTAATAAGCTTAAATTACTCCAGGTTTAGTGTAAGAGTGGTCTATATCTAACGATGTCTCCCAGCAAATTCCTTAACTCATAAAAACAAAAAATCGTGTTAGAAGATTGAATTTGTGCATTTTCTCCAACGAGTTAGATACTATAGAGAGGCCAAAGACCTCAGAAAGTTGAAGACAAGGGGCGTGGCTCGGATGTTGTAGGAAATGACTGTGATGAAGTTAGTATTATTGTGAATTGAGTTATATATTAAGACTATGTTAATAAGTAAAAAGTAAAATACACACAAAACATTACGTTTTATAACAGCTGTAGGCCTATGTTTTATTAGTTTCACTAAATATAGCCCAGATATTAAATGACAAGCTATACTCGATGCAACCAAAGCAAAGCACCTAAAGACGGATGAATTTAATCGGCAGAAGAAAAATAAATAATTTTTTGACTTCGTCACAAATTTAATTACCTTACAGCTAATCTAACCTAATATGAAATTATGTAATTCAGTGCTCACCAGGTGATTTCAAGAGAGACGACGTATGTAACTAATAGGAGTAAAACATAGGAAAGGTAGTGGCGAAAATTAAAAAAAAATAGCCAGTAATTAAGTTATTGAAAAAAATCATTTGAAATTGGAATTAATACAGAGAACTTTTGAAAACTGCAATTATTAAAACTACAAATAACCTCTTAGCATGCAACATAATAATTAAAGAATGACACTAATAGAAAGTTACTCATGATCATAACTCACCACATTTATTGAAACGATAAGATACGATTAACATTGTTATCAGAAACAACAGGAGCCACAGCTAGGTACACTTCTTTTCGCGTGATAGAGACATCGTGTAGTCTAATATAATTTGAAACAAATATTGTCGCGTGATGGAGACATCGTGTAGTCTAATATAATTTGAAACAAACATTGATCTCACACGTGTCTCGCAACTAGGCAGAGGCTTTTGCAGAATAAAACTGTTTTACATTATTTTGAACAATAATGACAAATTGTGTGTGATGCAAGTGCTAACTTTCCTCTTTGTTAACAAAAAGAGCCCTATGCATTAATAAAAAGAAAATTGGAGTAGGCCCTATAAACACAATAAATACTAAACTCTTGATGGTACAAACTTATTAATACAGATATTTCGCTTATGCTCAGTCCGTCTTATCTTATAATTCTCTGCGGCAATGGTACCTGTATTGAGAGGGTTTAATTATCCAGCAACGAATATTATGATTTACGGTACATTTCATTTAAATCCGAGGGAATGAGACATTTTTGGAAATTTTGGAAATTACTTTTTCATTTATAAGTCAGCTTTTTACAAAACCTATAGCGAAATGTTTAAATTAATATTGATGTATCTGAAAAATATAATAATTTATTTTATTTTACCTGGCAGAATTAAGGCCTGCTCTTCCACTGACCCAAGTCTACAATCAATACAAATACATAATAATAATAATAATAATAATAATAATAATAATAATAATAATAATAATAATAATAATAGATATGTTGCGAAATATTATTGTTGAAATTGTATCATACAAGAATATGAAATAAAGTATTCATTGGAACCTACGGGACACCTTATTATTCAAAGTCTCCCGTTGTTTCCGTTTGCTACATTATAACCAAATTACTACTTGACATAATTTCATATTTGTAATAAGTTTAAGGTGGTGTTAAAGGATTATTTGTTTTCATAATATTTATTCGGATCAAGAATTTTATTGAAATGAAATATATTGACATGTCCATCTGCACATTGTACGGCAGGTAGTATCTAACTCGTTTGCGGTATGGAAACTCGGCCGCTGAGGTAAACTTAAAAATAAAAAAGGGGACGATTTAAACCTTAATTTGACACACATTGATTTATGAAGTTCATTATTTTTCAATTTTTTTTATTATTGTTTTGAGTCACTAATAGTGCTGACATTATGGTTTAAATTTTTATGGAAAGTTTACCGCATTTTACATTACATTTCCAGTTTTCACACATAAGCTTAATTTTAACTTACCTTACCTATATAATACGTAATTGACATGCACTTACTGTCATTATGACGTAGGTGAGAACAAATGAATACACAATTAACTTCAATTAACTCAGAAAATGTAGGCCTAATTTTATTTTCAGAGCAGAAGTGGTGTAAGTCAAAAATGGGTAATGAGGGTTAAAGTAAAGATTCTGTAAAATACAGCGCAAAGTAGCAGTTAATATTGAATTTATTTAAACTATTAGTAGTCAGTGAATAGCACGAAGGATATATTAATTGCTACTTTGCGCTGTATTTTACAGAATTTTTACTTTAAACCTCATTAGACTACCTAATTTTGACTTATACCACTTCTGCTCTGAACGGCTCAAATAATCACTGGTAATGTAAAATCAACACCAATAAGTCATGCAAATTATTACAGAAAAGGGGAAAATTTTAGAACACGGACTGCACCTACCAAATTATATCTTAAAATACTAAACTGAGCAGATTTGTCTGAGTTTGTCTAATGCGCATCATTATATTTAAGAAAAGACACTTTTCAGTGCCAATAATTTATTTTGTGTGCACAAGGTTGGAATTTTGAAGTAAGAGGGAAAGGGTGCAGTCCGTGTTCTGGAGTTTATCCCAGAAAAGATTGCTTTTTATATTAAATTAAAAAAGGCTCTTTTATTTCTTGAGAACCTAATACGTCTGCCACATGAATCTACACCAACACATCAGAAATTTATCGACACAGTCTGGATTTATTCAAGAAGTGAATATTTTGCAAAAGGATTATAATACGCCATGAATTCTTGAAAAATTAACACCATAATCCCTACTTGAATGCAATATAACATTCAACTTTTGAAAAATATAAAGAAAAAAACACGAATACAAAAATTATGGAATTACTTGCATTAAAAACTGTAGATACATTATCCAAAATCGGAATGGTTACACATTTACACATGATCTCTGAAAAACAATAATATACTGTAACAGGTATTTACTTTGTTTTTATTTAAACTCTCCTTCCTGACATAGGGGAGAGTTGGATAAAACAGGATGGTATGATAAAACGGGATACCCGACTTATTTCGTTGGAAAGTGCTGCAAGTTACCGAATGATGCGAGAACTTTGTTCTTAGACTAGAGGGGGACATTATGCAGTGCTCACATGCAGAACGAACACATTAATTTTTGTTGTGTAGAGAAAAGTTTAAAATCAGCTGCTTAACTAAATTGTTTCGATTGATTTTAATTGGCACATTCTGGGATTAAATTCGCAGAGTTGAAGAGGCAAGTCTCTTATATAAATAAGACATTATTAGTCTTTAATTCTTTGTAAAGAAAACCGCTGTAGCTTTTACCGTTTTGTTGTGACGCCATGTTTTTCTTTGCAACTCCTAGTCGGACAAAACAGGATACCCTATGGTTTGGCAACTTGCATTGTATATGTGGGATTTCACTTTAAATTCTGAATTGAATATGTTCTCGCTATGACAACCAACAATGAAAGTGGTTAGGAAGAAGAGGATGACGACAACGACGAATTCTCTAATTCAAAACCTGAAGAGGGATGATGAAATAAGTGTATTCAATGCCAAGAATGGACTCATCAGGCGTGCAGTAGTATAGAATCGGAAGACTGCGAATAATTCTACTGTAGCTTTTGTAAATGAAAAATTCTGCATTAGGGCTATGAATCAATGTCAACAAACAGAATAGACCTTACATATAATAATTTGATATTCTTCATTTAAGCCCACATACATATTTTAGTACTACTAATACATCAAAAAAAAGGTTTGCATCACCTGTAGAAGTGGTATTTACACTCCACTTCAAGAAATATCCATAAAACATTTGAAAGCTATCCTTTTAACTGTCTGAAAAACGTAATCAATGTTGAGCAACAGGATAAGTTTATCCTAGAAACCGACTGAAAAAGTAAACAGATGTAAACAGAAGTGCAAGAAATCTCATCTCTCAGCGAATAACTCAGGGTAAAACAGTTTTATTTAATTCTAAAGAGATTGAACAATAGCAAGGCGGTCAATTATGAACTTCAACCGTGCGAGGATTGTTTCTCTATGTCAGGAAGGATTGTCTTCAAGGGAAGTAGCGAGCTGCTTAGGATTGGACCAGAGTGATGTGGTACGAACCTGGAATCGCTTCCGAAACCCAGGTATTGTCGACGACATGTCTCGTAGTGGTCGTCCACGTGCAACAACAGAATGTGATGACCGATATCTGCGAATTATTGCCACGAGAAACGCTGAGAATACTGCTGGCATGATTAACAATGACTTTCAAACTGCGACAGGGAGATGCGTATCCAATCAAACTGTACGAAACCGATTACATTATAGCAGACTGCACTCCAGACGTCCATGGCGAGGCCCAACTCTTACACCTAGGCACCATGGACAACGTTACACCTGGGCAAGAAATCATCACCAATGGACTGTACAAAACTGGCAGAAAGTTCTATTCACGGACGAATACCGAATATGCCTTGTGCCAGATAATCATCGACAACGTGTGTGGAGAGAATCAGGTAATGCTGCACGACTCAGACACCCCTACAATCAAATGCAGTAAGGTAGTGGGTCAGTGATGTTTTGGGGTGGCATTATGTGGGGTCGCGGACAAAATTGGTGTCGATCCAAGGAATGCTGAGGGTTCCACAGTATAGGGACAACATTCTTCAAGCCATAGTAGCACCGTTTAATCAGCACTTCGCAAAAGGATTCATGTTTATGGACGATAATTCCAGAGTCCATCGTGCGGCTGTTATCAATGACTTTCATAATCGTGAAGGAATTGCCAGGTTTGAATGGCCTGCATGTTCTCCAGATATGAATCCAATTGAGCATGTCTGGGTTCAACTAAAGAGAGCCATTCTTGCGCGCCCTGATCCCTCACGCAATCTCGAAGACCTATGCAGAGTTGCTGTTGAAGAATGGGACAGAATGGATCAACAGTTGATCAATGTGGTGTTAGACAGTATGCCACGAAGAGTCCAAGCATTATCAATGCAAGAGAAAGCACTACTCTCTATTGAAGTACTCCAGCCAATACTCAATTTCCATTTGGCCATCCACACCATTGCTATAATTTTATCAACAACTGTTAAAAATAAATACATTTTCATTCCTTAGCTTTCCTTCTTTTTATCTTTTATTGAAGGTCTGGTTGACAGGTGATGCAAAACACTTTTTGGTGTGTTTATTATGCATTATAATAAAAACACACGCATTTTTTCAGTTCCTTAACAATATTTTCTTTATTTTAAATAAGTATCCTGTTTTACCCAACTAGTCGGCCAAAACGGGATACTTGCGCACTTTCCAAGAAAATTGTTTTCCCAGTTTAGCTATATCATTATAAGTGAAAATCAAAATGTATTATGAAAGTACATAGAACAGTGGATTCATAAGTAAAAATTGAATTGTTTCCTATCACTTCAACAGGAAATATACAAGATTCCGTGTTAAGTATCCCGTTTTGTCCAACTCTCCCCTACAAATAGGTAACTGATAACTAATAAATGTTTTATAGAACACAATACGTAGGCTACCTACAGCGTGGATTATAGGTTATGACTGAGTTATGATTTTCTCTTGGTCTTTAGGGAATCTGAAGAACGACAAATTCGGAGATTTAAACTTGTTGTTACTGCAATTTTCGACATTGCACACATTGCCTTTATTCCGACGAATGATTAAAACGTTATTATAACATCTCGCACACCTTTAAAGCAACGAGACGATAAAAGTCACCCCCGGCTCCCTTTATTGCGCATGCGCTATCGGTGAAGAAATTCCGCTTCCGGTGTGACGCTGAGCCCCGTTGTAAGCATAAAAATGTTTTATTTACCGCAGTAATTGTGAACTGGATTTCTTTTACTTTCATTCGAGATTGATGGATTAGTTTTCAAACTTCTGTAATAATGCCTGTGGTATGCAAACATTGCAGTACCATATTTAGTAAACAGTCGAATTTAAACAGACATTTAAGACATGTAGGCCTACATAAAATAGAGCACGTGAACATGATATCGTATCAGTAATATTATATCTTTCTCTTGTAAAATTTCCAGTTTTGGAATTACAAGGTTTTGATCGCCACCCGACGACGAGCCATTAGTTTCACTGTCATTAATATAACCCAATTTATCATTGTATTCCCGTTCACTGCACTTTCAGTGGGGACAATTTTCTTTATTAAGCATTTATCCATTATCAGTAGTTAGGCTATATAGCCGTTGCTAATCAATTAACGAGCACACACCTACGACGACGACCATAACAAAAAAAAATCAACCTAAAAACGAGTGTTGATAATGGTTAGTTTTAAATTTTGGGTAATTAAGTAGTAATAACCAGCCAGGCCATCTTCCCGTAATAGAGATCCAGGATAGATACATTACCAAGTATATACATATATTTTAATAATTGTGTAGAAACAAACCATCGACCAGGTCATATCGGCCAGGCCATCATCTTACTACAACAGAGATCCAGGGTGTAAAGTGGATACTGGATGACAAGTTAATCATATACAAACGAAATTTAATAAAAGAAAATACATATGATAACGAAGGTGCCCTGGACCTCTATTGCGAGAATATGGAGGCCTGGCCGATTATTACTACATAATTACCATACACTGTTAATTAACTGTTAGCTCTGTGTTATTTCCGCTTGGTAAGACTTAGGACCATTACTGTTCGATCCCAATAGTTCATAGATTTGAACTGAACTACAAAAATGTGGATCATGGATAGAGAAGTGGAGTCACTCTGTTGCATGTGTGAAGATTCACCGATCTCAAATTCAGGAAAGATAGCGGCATTGTGAATTGCTTTACTAACATGTTCGACAGCTGACCTCCTCTATCAGTGATTTAGATGGATAAAAACATTTAGGGCCTACAGGAACTCATAAAGTTAGTGGTATGTTTCTAATTTACCATGATATTTAAAATGCTATTGTTCTAAGGGTGTCCCGATTTGTTCTTTTGGATGGTTCCTTGTCCATTTTGTTACTCAACTGTGGAATAATAAATAATAATGAATATAGGTCTATACCGGTAATAATATATATATATATATATATCTTCTTTTTTCCGAGATGTTCCAGTCGAACCAAACCACTACTCTCTATAGAGTTCAAATAATAATCTTTGGCCTATAACCTACTTCATCTTTCAAACAAATTCAATTTTTGGCTAAACTAGTGCTGAAGTAGTTCCCCGCTTATATACATGTTGCATATACGAATCTGTGACAGGTTAGATTTAGTTAGTTTAGGGTTTTGTTACGCCATGCATATATTTGTCTATGATGCATACACGATCAACCGTATCTACATAAAAAGAAACCCTTATAAATTCAACAATTTTCACTTCCGAAATCACCAGAACTACTTCAGCGCTAGTTTCGCCGGTTTATTTACATAGGAATATCTCTTCGAATTGTTAACAAGGTTGAGATCACTCTTAATTTTACTGGATATGATGCCCCTGGTTTTATAAATTTGGACACAAAGTGTCTTGCAGCCCCTCTGAAGTTGGCACCTACGTTTGGTGATATTTATTTGCATATCACGAGATTCGTAAGTTGGTTTACAGTTGAAATATCCAGAACTACCTCAGCGCTAGTTCTTGCCGCCCCTCTGAAGTTGTAGATGGAATATTGTGTTAGCCAAGTTTAATATCAATACTGCCACCAGAAATTAACTCTTAATACATATAGCCTATCAAGACTTATGAGGAAATATTCTGGAATACAATTATACGAAAATAACGTTTGACTTGGATAACAGGAGCTGGAGTAATAATTGTGAAATCTATCAATGCACTATTATTATAATTACGTAACTTGTATCACCGAAATGTAAATAATATATGATCGTGACGAAGGTGAATCTAGAATGCGGTGAATAAAACAATTTTTATGCTTACAACGAGGCCCAGCATCACACCGGAAGCGGAAATACTACACCGATGGCGCATGCGCAAAAAGAGAGCCGAGGGTGACTTTTATCCTTTCAATTTAAAGCACGTGCTGGCTGTATCAACCCTATGACCAATGCCTTGCCTGCCGCTTGAGCGCTAGTGTCGTGAATGTTGGCAAAAAAAAAGTGAAGTTGAGCGACTGTATATATTAGACTGTGGGTGTACCTTTGATAAGCACTCCTTGCGGAAGCTGGCGGTACTATAGACCGTCATGTTTTTTAGGGAACGATCCATAGTACTGTTGGCCTCCGCAGGGAGCGCTTATCAGAGGTCTTCAGCCTCTCTATAGCAAGGCCCTACACAAGTGGCTGCGCAGACCATACGGGACAGGTCAAATAGAACGGTGTGCACGACGCCATTACTGTGGCAGCTCAAGCTAGCAGGCTATCAAGTTTCTAGCTAAAAATTATCACAAATATAAGTATTCGGACCCTTAATAATACATCAAAATATGATAAAATGTGAAATTATTGTTTAACCTTACTGTACTAAAATAATAACTATACAATACGATTTATAAAACCGATATAACTGGATTACATTCCGTCAATAATGTTTCTTACGAAGGCCTGCCTACTGCACTTGAAGAAATAAAGTACCTACAGTATATGCGCTATAATTATATTATTTTTTTCAAAACTAACAATCCTCTTGATATTCATATATTAAATACTATACAAGTGTTATTGTGACGAACAAAGTGACAATAAAAACGCACAGGAATGGAGAAAATGTATACCTACTATTTGTCCTAAAAAAGTAAAGGGACTTTATTATGTTGAGTGCTATTAATCAATCCACTAAATCTTACTTCAAAATGCATTAATTTGGAATCTCAATAATAATAATAATAATAAAAATAATAATAATAATAATAATAATAATAATAATAATAATAATAATAATAATAATAATAATAAAAATACAAGCCAGATTTTCATTTTTCAAACTCCTAATCTGTTCATTCTTTTTCTATAACTCACCTTTTCCATTAATCTCAATTTTTTTTTAGACTGAGCATATAATTGTGTTCCGCAGTAATAGTATCAGGGACGTGTGAACAATTCGCAATAGCAGTTACATTGTCTGGTTCTTAGACTCCAGTACTTTTCAGAATCCTCATAGGATGTTTTCCTACCTAAAAATAATATTATACCACGAAAAAAAGAAATTCTACTAAATAGCCTATACTTTCAAATGATGAAGTTCAAGCCAATGGAAATTAGGTCTATGTGAACTTAACTTGTTTCAACAATGAACCTATCAGCATTAGATATTCCGAAAAATTAAAGAGGAATGAAACTGCGTGACTTTCCTTTTTTCATGTGATTTCCGGAAGCAATCTTCTGTGAAATGTTCAGAATACTATTTATATTGTGATAATTTGTTCAAATAAAATTATCTCTTCTAATGGCAGACAACCAATCGCAACAGTAGTTCTGGTTTTATAATAATGTTTCTATCTTATTATAAAAAATAGCAGCAATATGTTTACCGAAATAGTTTTAGTGTAAGCTAACAGAATAATTCAATCTACATAAAAGTGCTATTTATTGCCTGCATTAATTGCACCTTAAACTATTAGATGCATTTAAATATCGTTATTTACGCAAGAAAAGTGATGCTGTAGCCTTTCCTGAAGCGATTTGTGCAGTTATAAGCCTTACAAAAATGCATCATTATGATAGATTCATCAAATGCACACTGGATATACTCGCAGTCACTATCACAACTACCTGTTAAATGCCACACTTGCCACAATGATGTCGATGCGCGAAGGGTTTCAATTTTGTACAGCTCAGCAGCGCTCGCTGTGCATCTAGGTAGGTAACTATAACGTCATTGCTATAGTATCTAACTCGTTGATTTTCTCTGAAACTTTCCAAATATCTGTAGGCAGTCTTTTACATTACATTGCCGAACGTTGGTTTATAGCGCAGCATTGGCAGTGATAAAAAGTGTGAAATATTCGTTCAGTGGGCGGTGGATACTCTACATTGACCGGAAATACTTCCACGCTTCAATTTTCAAGTCGACAGTAACTAAAGTCGATGGCAGCTGGGAAGGCGGTCGTCTGCTAGCGTTTGCTCGAGAGAGACACATAGAGAGACCAGAGAGCAAGGCAGCGTACAACATTGTCACATCGTAGGCCTACTTTACAAATAGCGTAGGAGAGAACGTAAATTCACAAAAGACAATAATGATTACCGTAAGCATGACACCAAACAAACCCTGCTTCCTTCACTAACAATTATTCTTTGCACGGTTCGCAAATCCACACCACATGCTTCTGCAGTCGTTTCTTGCGCAGTCAGCACCATCGTGGCCGGCAGCGTTCTGCTCTTGTCTTTTTACAGTCTTTTTCCATTTATTTTTTATCACACACGCACGCACATAACTCACACTTCTTTATTCTTCTCTAGGTATCTTTCGCCGATTGTTCGTAGCAATCCAATTCCACTTCTCGTATTTTTTCCCTTCCTGACGCCAAAATGCTCTTCTTCCAACTGTTCTTAGAATATAATGTCGATTCAGTATTCGCAGAAAAATCTTCGCCGAGTGTGATATCAGACTGATAGTTCTGAACTCGTTACATTTCTTGGCATTATTTTCTCTCTAAATTCTCTATTTCTTTATATTTCTCTTTCATCCAGTCTTCCTTCGCCTTCCCAGCTGCCGTCTAGGCTACTTCTTTTTTTAGTTCCGAAACATGGAAAAAATTAAATCTCTATCACGCTAGGAGGCTCAGTGATAAAACACTGGACTTCTCGGAAGGCCCTGGGCAATTTAATCGAGGTTTTTAGAGGTTTCCAAGATCATAAAATAACTAGGACATTAAAAAAGTAAAGGCCGAATTGGTTCCTACTTCCACTACAGATACAAATGTTTCGCAAAAAGCAGCCTACAGAACAGACTGCCTCCTGAATACCACCACAATAGTCGGGCATTTCTTCAAGCACTGGAAGAAAATCAAACTCTCCATCACGCAGTATGACACACGAACCTCGGACTTAAACTTGAATTCAAAATTCTTTGTACCGGTACTGTAGGCCTACTATAATAATAATAATAATAATAATAATAATAATAATAATAATAATAATAATAATAATAATAATAATAATAATAATTTACAATATTTTATTATTAGA
The DNA here is from genome assembly GCF_040183065.1 of Periplaneta americana. NCBI lineage: Eukaryota > Metazoa > Arthropoda > Insecta > Blattodea > Blattidae > Periplaneta > Periplaneta americana. Next base: position 112,250,527 of record NC_091132.1, read on the forward strand.
ATCTGATAATTGTGATGTGTATAAATCCTTAATGGATATTTTGAACTAGAATTTCTTGTTGGCAGGCATTCCAGATGGCGTAGAAATGGCTGTGTTTCTTGCTCTCTCTAAGAGACTTAACTTCACTTGGAAGCTACAAGAATTTCACAACACAGATATGTGGGGTCATCGCAGTGGCAATGGGACTTGGTCTGGTGGAATCATGGGAGCCATGTCACAGAAGTCAGCCGATATAGCATTCTGTGGCATATTTATTGGAGATGCGACAATGAAAGCGATGGATCTTACTATCCCATGGACTCATTATTGTCTCACGTTTCTTGTTCCAAGGAAGCCACTCAGCTTCCATTTTGCTTTTCTTCGCACTTTCCAACCATTGTTATGGTTTGCCATCACTCTAGTGACTCTTGGCACTACATTGATATATTGGCTGCTATCACACTGCAAACAAAGTATGTTAAGTGTAAAATAATCGTACACATATTGTTAATAATATCATTGGCACAGTCTTATTAGATTCAAGGTTCCCTTCATAACTACTTCGTTAAAATACGTAGGCCTATATTTTATTGTCAGATCAATAACATAAAATCAAAAATAGACTCTGCACAATATAGTGCCTTTACCTGAGGATATCGTGAATTGCCCACTGTCCTTTTTTAGCATTTTGACATCCAAGACACTTCAGCACCCATTCTGTGTGGATGTAATGTGATATTTGTTGGATTAGTGTTGTGTTGAGGATTTATTTACAGACAGCAGACAAAATGACTTCACCTGACATAATAGGAACATTAAATCCAGATATTTGAGATGGACAGGGCATGTAGCATGTATGGGCGAATCCAGAAATGCATATAGAGTGTTAGTTGGGAGGCCGGAGGGGAAAATGACCTTTGGGGAGACCGAGACGTAGATGGGAGGTTAATATAAAAATGGATTTTACGGAAGTGGGATATGATTGTAGACACTGGATTAATCTTGCTTAGGATAGGGACCGATGGCGGGCTTATGTGAGGGCGGCAATGAACCTCTGGGTTCCTTAAAAGCCATAAAAAAGAGAGAGAGGGAGGGATGGAGGGAGAGAGAGAGAGTGTGTGAGTGTGTATGTGTGTGTGTGTGTGGAGTGCGCGGGCGGGCGGGCGGGCGTGCGTGCATGGGTGTGTGAGACTAATGCCTACCCACTTCACTTGCGTGACTCGGGTTCCGGATATTGCGGACAGAAGGCAGGGCTGTGACCCATTTTCAAATTGCACCCACTTCAGCAGGCCATGTTATGCATGAAGTGTATCCGTGACCAGAAATGTCAAATGACAACCTGGTGACATTGGAAAAAAATGTACCGTATGCATATCCATGACATCACACATCCATTTTTGTTTGTTTCATTACTTACTAACAATGGACAAAAATGTTATAGACTGTACTTTCCCGCATGACGAAAATGTTCTGGACCTACTTCCCTGCAGGGCGAAAATGTTCTGGATCTATAATCTGTGCTTCAATGTAAGCCTAATGGTTATTGTTACTAAGCATTATTATTACACCATATTAATATTGGGTACCCTCCACAAAACTTGCTTCATTTATACACTGACGGATCCTTGATCTCCAGAGAACAAGGTGCCGGTGCAGGTGTTACGTGCTGTCTCTTCTCACTTTATAGATCTCTTGGATATGGAACAACAAGTTTTGATGGAGAAATCATTGCAATAAGTGAAAGTCTCAGTGATGTTCTATGCCACATCAATAAATTTAAGAATTTAGTTATATTGTCAGACTCCGAAGCAGCTATTCTATCAATCGTCTCTAAACACACACCTTCATCTCAAACAGTAGAACAAACTAAAATGCTCTCTCAATTAATATCACTCAATAAAAGAATTGTATTCCAATGGATACCATCCCATTGTGGAATTCTGGAAACGAGAATGAGGATGCTTTAGCAAAGAAGGGCAGCACTGCTACTTACAGACCTGTTACTAAATCTACGTATTACTCTGTGAAAAGATTTATTAAAACTACATACTTAGACTTCAACAAACAAAATTTGATAACACATTCTCAAGGGAAAAAATGTAACTCTCTGCATCAAAATCCACAGTTAATTCCCGATTTACCACGAAAATCGTCTGTAGCTGCATTTAGATTGGCAATAGGCCATGCTTGTTTGGCCAAACACCTGCATAGAATTGGAATATATCAGTCCCCTAACTGCCCACTGTGCAACTCAAACCAAGAAATGGATTCGGAACACGTCAAAATCTATGCTTCAGTGGCTGGCCATGATAATATCTTTGAAAAATATTGGAGTGCAAGAGGTCAAATGACTTTTTTTGTCAAACGCCTGGCATTAGAAAACAACAACAACACCGTATGGGATAACATGTCTGAATATCTTGAAGCATGGGGCATTGGCAGATCATTTGAAAGAATAGTGTTACTAATAAATAAACAGTTTCTTAAGAGATAATGTCGAGATCGAAGTCGGAGCAAGTACAATTTTACTAATTTTACCGCCACTGCCACCACCACCACCACCAACACCACCACCACCCCCACCACGACTACTACTACCACCACTGACGAGTTGCTGCCAGTACCAGTACCACTACTACTAATTCTGGCATTCTGCAATAGCATCAGGCCAGTGACCATGTATGGATTTCCATAACAAAAATCTGACGAGTTGAATAGAGATGTGACATATTCAACTTTCGCTACAAGACTGACTAGCTGTCTCAGAGCAAGCGCAGGAAGTTTAAGCTCGCTGACTTTCCATTAAAAGACTGCACACCATGCCCTACCAACTATTGTCGGACCATCGGATCTGTGCCCCTTCAGCGCTGTCGTCGTTCTTGAAAAAGTTAACGCCTGTACTCCATTCCACCCGCTTTCCTCCCACCACGTTAAACAGCAGGCCACGAACCTTGCTGAATAGGGATGTTGCCAAACTTCCGTCAAACATTGTCATAAATAAGTGGTCCTCCATGCTACAATATAATTTATTTCAATCAAAATACATCTTCTATTTCTACATTTTTAAACCTAAATCGCATGTCTCGAATCACTTTCCGTAGCATTTCTCTCCAACCTTGGAAATTATTGCTTCTCTCGCAACCTTCAATAATTTCTTCAATGTCGGAACTTCTTTCTGCAAGGTATAAAATTCTTGTATCTTTTTTTCTTAAAATATACATCGCTTCAAATCATCTACAAGAATTAAAGGTTCCCTTGGTCTGTTCTTCCCTGGTGATTCTAGCTTTTCATCTTCTGCACAGACTCCCTCTCTCCTGATTTTCTTTATTAGGCGCTCTGACCTGCCTATATAAATTACATAACATATTGTATTAGTTAAGTAAGTAATTTTAATACGTAATCAATTGAAATAAAATAAGCCTCACCAGTGATCGCAGCTGCTTTTATCATTGCCTTATTTATAGGAAAGAGATGACCTGTTTGTTTCTCTTCATCGCAAAATGCTATTACTTGCTTAATAATATTTTTTTCACCACTCTGTCACAGTCTAATATGTATTAGACTGTGACTCCGTGTTGCAGTATTCATGTTGAGTTGACAACACTGGACTGCAATCGCATATCTTACGGGGGCACAGGTCCGATGGTCCGACAATAAGAACGGCTATTCCTGTTGTGCTTTTAAAAAACTACCTATTAAAATTAAGTTTTTTTTATCTGTAAAGTGAATCGAAGTCATACCATTTCAGAGCCACACAGCTTGGCAGAGGCACTCCTCATTGCTGTGGGCCTGCTGTCCCTTTCAAGCTTTCCTGAACAGAAATCTCACGCTGGAACATTGCGTCCTCTAATAGTTTCGTGGTCCGTGTTCAGCTTGTTGATGACCACTGCACTTTCTAGTGGGCTGGTATCACACCTCACTCGACCCTCGGCCACCGCACAACTTAACACTGTACGTGATCTAGTGGAAGCAGGCATAACCTGGGGTCAGACTTACAGACAAGAGCATCTAGGCTTGTTCAACCCTGAGGTATGTACAAGTATTACGCCATCGAATTATATAGCTCTAGAAACTACAGACGTGGACAAATTATTAGACAACATTATTTGTGCGAGATCGTGCGTATTTGCTTGGTTTCCGCACAAAACCAATCCGCGGTAAGTCTAAAATTCCACATTCAGTATTCCCAACCTAACACACAACAATTTCCCTCTTCTTACCGCTTAAGTGACATATTGATTTTACTGCTTTAGGCTTTTAACATATTATTTTTAGAGACGTTCAATATAGCAATAATTATAAATTGGAAACTTACCACTGCAATTTCACCTAAATTGCACTGTTAATTATTGTTTTTAAAAAAGGTAAAAAGGTAAAGGTATTCCCGTAACATGCCATGGAGTTGTAGAGTAAACTCTACAACTCCACTAAAGTTACTGCATTCGTGATGCATGTAACATTAAGGAAGCCGTTTGTTTTAAGTTCGCATTTGTAGACTGGGGAGGGGGGGAGACAGACGTATATCACGGCCTGCTGGAGTATAGTAAACACAGTAAACATTTTAAAGCAACAATGTTGAAGACAGATGTTTTTGTTTTGCAAATTTGCCGTCATTGAACAGAAACCAAGATGGAGATTTCATTGCAACTAATTAGAAATTCCTCTTTCAGGTATGTAATAAACGATCTTCGCACAAAATAATGTACGATACACGAGCGGTATGTTTTCTTTCAATTCTCGGAAATTAAAAAAGCTCAACTACGTTTCGCTTTTTCAAACTTTTCCTCGAACATGGAAACTTCAACATATCGCTCTTGTAATGCATATTACTATTATATGTGCAACGAAGCTGTATTTATCGGAAGAAATAATCAACAAAAATGTATTTTGCACAGAAATAATTAACAGAAAATAGAGTCTTCAGGTTACTATTATTTTGTGAACATTCCCTTATTCTTTATCAACACGTTGATTTTGTCAGGGATGCTGGAAACCAAAGTCTGACACTTTCTTTGGATATCAGCATCATTTACCCAGATATCAGACAGTGCTTAAATGAGTCCATGTTTTGTAGTAAGCCTCTTTGTATTCACTTTCGTCGTTTCGTCTACAGTATAGATCACAGATTTTCAATTTTGTTCATGTCCGGTCTTCTTGCAGGTTATGGAAGAACAGACTGTTGGATATCTTCTGCAGTATACAATTAAAACACCAGTAGTACCAACACAGCCAGATAAAATATACTTAACCATTGGAAAAATATACCAGAAGATGTAAACAATCACATTTACAACAATAGAGACACTGTGAATTATACTGATAGTTGATATGACGAATTATATAATGTTTCTAAGAAAACGTTTTAGTCTAATAAATGTGTCCACGTTTGTATTACTACTCCCTATTTCGTGTTCCTTTCCTCTCCTTCTATTCTTCCTTCACACACAGGTATGCATACGTGTATGTGTTTTCTTACCCAAACTTCGGAAATAGAGAGAAAAGAGAATTATTAGAACAATTCTGCAATAGGAACACACATCATATAGCACTCATGTGCTATAGAATGTTAAAAAATTCGACTGTTTAAACTTCGCACCAAAGCTTCGAATAGTGTTTTATGTCCATAACTTAAACATGTTTATGCTATTTAATTATGTTCGAGCTAAATTGGAATATGCCTCTGTAATTTGGTCACCCACTTGCAAATCACATAGTAATCAAATTGAAAAAATTCAAAAACGATTTTCTAGATATCTGTATTTTAGAAGATATCATTGTTCAGCCCTCCATAACAAAATTTCGTACAATCTACTTGCTGAATGTAATTTAATGTCTCTTGGAAGTCGTAGATTACTTGCTGAGCAACTTTTATTATATAAAATATTCAACAGTCTACTGGATAACAGCGAAATATTATCACAAATCCAGATTAACCTAGAACATCACATTTAAGAAATCGTCAATTGTTATATTATAAAAAACCAAACACTTCATCACATAAAAATTCACCAGTCTTAAAAATTTGTTCAAATTTCAATGAAATATGTAAAACATGGGATGTAGATTTCTGCATTTCTTACATGGTAGTTCATTTTAAATAATATTGTTATTTGTTACTCTGTAATTTTCCAACTATAGCCACATTTTACGTTCTTGGTTATATCACCTATACTTAACTACTTTTCATTTATTTTATTTTGTATTTTTCATTTATATCTATATCTGTGTCTTTTATTTAGGTAGTATCTATTTGTATGTTTTTTTCTCATTTTCCATTTTAATTTGTATTTACATTTGTATCTTGCATTTGTATCTATTTCATCTCTTTTTTCTTGTTATATACAATTCTATGTTTTTTAAACGAATATCTGTACTGTCTATTGTAATTGGGACTTTGCCCTAATATAGACATAAATAAATAAATAAATAAATAAATAAAATAAAAAAAATTCAGGTCATAGTGAATCGTCAGCATTCTGTTTCTGGCCGAATTGAAAGCCTAGTTCTCCTTCCTACTTTTGGCCATTAGCTTCTGTTCAATGCTACATATAAGGTGTTTCGAAATTCCCATTACAAACTCCTAGGGCTTGTAGATGAGACTCAACAGGTAATATTTTTAATAGGAACCCATGAACTTTCCCGCACAATAAATAAAACGAATTCAAATCAAGTTTTTAAATCTGTCACTTCTGCTGCGTCAAAAAGCGATTATATCTTTGTATCAAGTTTACCTGTATGGTATGCAACCGAGTTGACGAATGAGGTGCTTACATCACACGACTGTGATCACTTCATATCACGTGATGTCTCAAATAGGTATGTACTTAATGCTTCGAAATGTAAGCACAATTCATTTGCCATTGCATTTCTGATGAACATTGTTGAACACACATTTACAGAATACACCAACATGTTAGTTTATGTGTGACAAAGCTAAATGTAATGGGAGAGCTGCTTGCTGGCTTCATTAACAGCATTTTGCACATTGTGTGATTTCATCCATACCATTTTTTTTTCGAAAGGTAATGAAAGGCCGCGGGAAATGTCAGCCCTAATCAGAGATATGTAAAGATTTTTGCAAAGAAATTTAATGAATTTTCGTTTGCAGGAGTGCTTCAAACTCAAAAACATCTCCAACGTCAATTAAACCACCAAACTTAAATCATATAAAAATAATAAAAAGCGTTTTTCACAAAATAAGAAAATAAAGGAGTAGGAGTAAAGACACGCCAATTTAGTTGTCGAGAGGGACGTTCAAAACCTTTATTCACTGGATTGTCTTTTCCACCTCAGCACTCCCAGCCACTGTCACTTTTGAATTTTAAATGAATGGTACCCCCTATATTCTGACACATAATTTGAAAGGCGATGACAAATCCTATCCATCAACCACAAAAAAAGTACATCAGTTCCTAAATACAGGTTTCGTAAGATTTGAGAAAATATAAGCGAAACACACGACAATCCAGCAAATACGAAAACCTGGCAACATTAATCATAACACAAAATGAGAAAAAAACACTAACAGTGGATCTGGCATGTTTACGGTAACTGAAGGGATGTGCAAGATTCATTCACATAAGAAATTAAGAAATGTAATTGAAACTTGACATATGTGTTTATTTCAATATGTCCTACCTTGAATAGCTATACATATAAAGAGGATACGAGTAGGAGTAAAGACTCGCCAGTTTAGTTGTCGAGAGGGACGTTCAAAACCTGTATTGTCTTTTAAACTCCAGCAACCCCAGCCACTATCACTTTTGAATTTTAAATGAATGGTATCCCCCAGAGGTCTGCATCGGACGTTTTCGCTCGAGCGCCAAGTAGTTCATAGCATAATCCGATAGGTAGCGCACATGCATGATGAGTAAAATTGTCGCGAGCGATAAATCCTCGAACGGTGTAAGCCGAGTGTTAGACAGTCGTTCTTGTTACAGTGATGAACTGTGTAGTAACATCATAGATGTTTATCATTTCAAAACTTTGCAGTGTTTAACTAACCTCTCCATAGTGCAACTACAAAACTTGCTTTAAAATGTAATATAAATGTTGTAGGTAAATGTCCCCCCCCCCCCACACACAGGAGTGATTTTGTTTTTGCCATAGCTGATAGATGTTATTGGATGTAAATATAATTATTATAAACGGAGAACACGATCACGATATTGCAAGAATTGTATCAAGTTTTCTTCTTCTTCTTCTTCTTCTTCTTCTTCTTCTAATAATAATAATAATAATAATAATAATAATAATAATAATAATAATAATCTCTAATAATTAGTGTATCAATCTTTGCGTCTGTAACAGTTGTGCAGCATGATTATTCGTTTTATTATATTTTCTGTGACGTTATCTCTGTACTAATATTGTTATTAATCTACTGCTATATCAATAATATTTTGTAAAACGTTTCTACATTGTCGCAGTATATAGGCGGAACACTATATATGGACCTATCATGTTATATATGTGTGGTAAATCAAATACTGATTAATTATTAATTAGCAATAATAACTGTATATCGAAGTTTTTCATACTATTTTATTTATAACTTCATGTTACTGTTTTGGTACGTTCCATTAGACGTTTGTCATAAACGCAGAAAATAAAGCCTTATTTTTACCGTATGAGCAAAACATATGTGTATCTTATCTGTCGCCTTCCATACAAGATAAGACATGTCGGTGAGATGACCTTGTACTATGCTTCTATTGATTACGAGCGTATCACGACCGACCTTATCTCACTCGAACGTGCAACATTCGACCGAATTCAAGCGAGCAATTTAACTCTAATGCAGCACTCTGGTATCCCCTATATTCAGACACATAATTTGAAAGGAGATGACAAATCCTATCCATCAACCACAAAAAAAGTACATCAGTTCGTTTCTGTAGAGCCAGACACTTTATTTCATGAATAACAATCATATGATTACAATAATGAAATCTATTTTCGAATTCTTCCCGCATGTTTCTAAATGTTTCTCGGCACATTTATCGTTGTTCTAGAATTACCCTACCTCTGAGTTCATGCACATTTTCAGGTGACATGTGTAGACTTTAAACAACCTAAGAAAAAAAATCAAGTAGTATTAAATCTGAAGATTCTTGTTAACCATTTTTGAGCACCTCTTCTTCAAATCCATTTCCCAAGAAATCTTTCATTTAACCACTCTCTCATAGGAACAGCATAATGCTGAGGAGCTGTCTTGTAGCAAATAAAGTTTATCCACATTGAGCATCATGTATCCGTCTTCATCGAATGGGTGATGAGTGGATCTGTCACATTGCCTAAAAGTTGTAAATACAGTTGGCCTATCAGGTTTTTTTTCAATGAAAATAGACCCGATTATCTCATTCATTAAAATGCCAGCTCACATGTTGACTTTCTCTGTATGATACTCCTGAAACACTTGTGTATTTTCACTGTCCCAGTACCTGCAGTTGTACTTGTTAAATTCATTAAAACAAAAAAAAAAAAGTAAATTCATCTCTGAAACAAATGTTTTGTAAGAGATGTGAATCATCTGTGATTCCCTAACTCATTTCCTCGCAAAATTGAATCCTTCTGTCACAATCATCTTCACAGAGATGGTGATAAATTTGCAGTTTGTAAGGAAATAACTTATTTTTAGCGCCCTGTGTATTGTAGGTCTGCTGAGCCACTTTCTTAACACTTGTGTATGGATCCATTGCGAAATGACCAACAACTTTGACTTGTGCTGCTTCACCCGGAACTCTTGGCTGTTGATTACTTTTATTACACATTGAACCCATGAACAGAAATTTGTTTACTAAATCGTGTACATACTGGCTTACAGTTTTACTGGGGTATTTTGTTGTTGAATACTCGAGCTGCCCTACAAGCCCAATGTATTCACTACCGTAAATAATGATCATGTCTGTTCTTTCTTCTAAAGAATACATCATTGTTGCAGCATTGTTTTACATTGTACAGTAGGTATTTCATCCACACAATAACTTACTGCCTCTTCATAACAACTGTCTACTAAACTAGGCTTAACACTAAATGTCTTCTTCCCCTCGTCGTTTCACTCCACTCTCTTGATGAAACCTGTACTACTACATCCATGAGAATTCCAATAACGTAAACAAAGAGAAGAATTCAAATAACTGCCTCCCCACTTTGTGTAAACCATCCTCATGACGAAACCTGTACAGTATTTACATCCATGCATATTGTCATTGTGTCTAAGTACTTCCTTGAATAACGGATTTAAGTAATTTTTTGTCTTTACGTGTTTTCTGATGAAACTAGGCCTAAATACATAAAATGCTGCTAGGTAAATTAGATTATTATGGAATTACAGGTATTGCACACCAATGGTTTCACTCATATCTCATAGATAGGAAACAGAAAGTTGAAATCAATACAACTATGAAATCTACCTCGACATGGGGAACTATTAATAATGGAATTCCTCAAGGATCAATATTAGGTCCCCTACTTTTCCTAGTGTTTATAAATAATCTTGCCCCCCTAATAAAAGATGTAGGTCATCCCATATTATTTGCAGATGACACAAGTATAGTAATTACAGCCAATAACTCCAACACATTCCAATCTTCAACAGAGGAAATTCTCTTCAAAATATGTGACTGGTTCTCAGTCAATAAATTGGTATTAAATTGTAACAAAACATAATTCAATTTAAATCCTGTTCAAATTCAACGTCGCAAATTTCTAGCACAATAATTAACAATAGATACCTATTAGAAACAACAACAACCAAATTTCTTGGCTTAAAAATCGCTAATGTGTTAAATTGGAAAAATCATATTAAAGAAATTACCCCCAAACTAAATTTAGCTTGTTTTGCTATTAGATCTATGCAAAAGATAGTAAATATCAATACCTTAAAAACAATATACTTTGTATACTTCCACTCGGTAATGAGTTTTGGAATAATATTCTGGGGAAATTCCACAGATAGTAACAGTATATTTCTATTACAAAAAAGAGTAATTAGAATAATAGTAGGTGCCAAATCTAGGGAATCGTGCAGGACTATTTAAAAAAAACTACAAATAATGCCCATGGCTTGTCAGTATATCTTTTCATTAATAATCTTCCTCGTATGTAATCGTGAAAACTTTGTAACTAATTGAACAGTTCACAGCATAAATACACGTCAAAAAATGACTTTCATACTCCATCAGTAAGTCTATCATGCTATCAAAAAGGAGTGCGTTATATGGCAGTAAAAATTTTTAATAGCCTCCCCATCGATATAAAAAATGAAACTCAAAACATAAGATTATTTAGGGCCAAATTAAAGAAGTACCTAATTTCTCACCCCTTCTATTCTGTAGATGAATTCATGACATTCAATAACACTTCATGAAATTGATACTAAAACTTTGTGTTGTACTAGTAGACTATATTGTAAATCTCGTCTGTATATATTTGATCTAGACTGTGACTATAAATTAAGACTTTATAATAATATTAAGTTTTTGACTTATTCCATATTCTAGCTGTGAAGCAATGGATGAATACCATGGAATGTTAATAAATACAATACAATATTGGAGACATAAACACAGAGATGAAAACAAATACTCCAATGCAATTTGTTGTGGTAGACAGTTAGGCAGATCACGACATGATGTCTGAAGATTTGAAATTCAAAAGTGAGGAAGCTTAGGGATGCAAGGGTGGAAGAGACAATTCAATGAACTCTGGTTTCGAATGTCCCCATCGACAACTAAATCAACGTGTTTTTACTCCTACTCGTTTTCTTCACACCTACAGTTATTCAAGGTGGGAAGTTTTTTGGAATGAACACATGATATGCAACATTCAAACCAAATTATCTTAAATTAAATTCAGCTGAACAACATCGTTCACGAGAGTGGCAGACCTGCATCTCTGCATGTGTTCATGAGCTAGAGAAATTCTGCTTTTACTATATGAAACTTTTTACAAAGTTTTAAGGAATGTATTAGAGATGCTCCAATTAATTACTGTCTACTTTTCAGGATCATTGGCATGTAAAATTTGCTGATAGATTTGTATTGGAACCAAACCAATATGCCAGAGTGACTCGTATTAGGAAAGGCAACTATGCTGTGTTAGGTGGAAAACTCGATGGTACTGCTCCTTACTTCATGGAAGGAGATACTTTAAAGGATACGGGGCTGTTGCCACATTTACATGTCATGGACGAGTGTTTGGCTCGTCAGTATGCAGCTCTTGGTCTTATCAAGGTAAAAAGACTTGAATATTGAGATTTTTTTAAACTGTCATACCTCAGTATATTTTAACCTAAGAAATTTAAGGGGAGAGGATGTTATTTTTGGTGGAAATTGAGTAAATTAAAAAAAAAATTCTTTAAAATACTCTGTGATATGTGTGGAATGCATAGCATAACATTTTGTGGGTATTTGTGCCCTTATCGGATGTTGAGACGCCATTTTTAAACTTCTGCATTATGGATTTTTAAATCACTCGCCCATGTTTGTTGTTTCCAGTAAATTAAATTTAAAAAAAATAAATAAATAAATAAATTTTTTGTTTAAAATACTCTTTGATATGTGTGGAATGCATTGCATAACATTTTGTGGGTATTTGTGCTCTTATCGGATGTTGAGACGTCATTTCTATACTTCCTGCGCTATGGATTTTTAAATAACACGCCCACTTTTATCGGTTTCCAGTAACTTCATTTTTTTTTTTTTTGCTACATTGCCAGACAAAAATGGATATAATTTCTTAACTATTAAAGATACATGCATGAAATTTAGAACACATATTCTTTAGACTATTAGGAAAAGTTTCTCTGTAACAGAATTTTGTTAATTGATTTCATTTAAAAAATACGCCCGTTTGTTTGCAAGAAAGGAAATCAGAAAATTGTTTATTTTGCAAACGTAGGGAATAATATCAAAATTCTGTTACAGACAGTTTGTAGAACACGCTTTTGCAAATACATTGAAAAAAAAAGTTTGAATCTATCTTTAAAAACGGTTTAGATATATCGGTTTTAGTACAATCCTGCATTGGATATATTTTTTTCAAATTTGGGCCCCCAAATAATTTTTTTTTTTCAAAATATTTATATTTGGTTGAGTTCCTACAGCTATGAGCTCTCTACGTACAAAAAATTAATATTTTACACCAAATAGGAAAAAAGTTAAAAAAAATACCATCCTCTCTCCTTAAGTCCTGTACGCCATACTATTGGCATATAAAAAATTAAGGTGTCAGATAAATCTTTGAGAAGAAAAGTGATTAAGAACAGATCAAGGAAAAAACATGGACTGTGTCCTGAAATGTATATTATCCTGCCATCTGTTGATATTTATAAACTTCTACGAGGTAAGAGGCTTTTTTGTTTAATATTTATTCTGGACCATATCCTTAGTTTCAAATGGAGCTCTTTATGAAGCTAAATATAGTTTAGTGATTCTAGAAGTGATAAGATTAAGTATGAATGATACAATGTCACTACACTGATTTCTGAAGATAAATTCCAAGATACGGTGAAGCTTTCTCCCCTAACACACCCAGTGAGTATGTTTGGTTGTAACAACTTTACAAACAGCATGGCTTTGGATGGCTCAAGTTACATAACATTATTTGTACATCAATGTTCAACATTATCTCGTGCGTAGGAAGTCTGGAACAGTTAAGCAAGTTAGGTAGTAGTTGGTTACATCATCTTGATTTAAGACAGTATTTATGGACTTGAATTTCATTTCAGAAGCCTGGAATATGCTCAAAATGGTCTTATTAATGGATGCTCCTTGATAATTTTGTGTGTCAAGATCACTCTCTCACAAAACCAAGAGTTCTCTTTTGTAGATATTGTCCATATCGGGGTAATTTTTTTTAAGTTGGTTATTTAATGACAATGTATCAACTACTAGGTTATTTAGCGTCGATGAGATTGGTGATAGCAGATGGTATTTGGCAAGATGAGGCCGAGGATTCGCCATAGATTATCTGGCATTCACTTGTAGTTGATACAGCATCGTTAAATAACCAACTAAAACAGAAAAAAAGCATTCCACTGTGTACATAAAAATATATTTGTAAAAAATTAAAGTATTATGGTATTAAAGTTGGGACTATGTGTTGGTTTACATCTTACCTATCAAATAGAAAACAAAAAGTGAAAATAAATATACGAAATAGTCACAAAGTTAGACTACTAATTCAGAATTTATAAATATTAAATATGGGGTTCCCCAGGGATTAATTAGGGCTCATTATTGTTTATAGTTTATATTAACGATTTAGCCTCAACCACAAATAATTTATGCCATGTAATTTTATTTGCAGATGGTATAAGTGTGATTATGTCAAGTAAACAATAAAAGCACTTCTAATACAGTGTTAAATCTAATGAGTGAATGATTCAGTGCAAACAAACTAGCACTTAATGTTAATAAAACGAATGTCTTCGAATTCAGTACACATAATAGTTCTGTTTTCCTGCAATATTAGATTAAATGGAACTGATCTCAGAGAATCTATAGGCACTAAGTTTCTTGGTTTGTAGTTGGATAATCATAAACTGGAAAACAAACACAGAATATACTGTATTACTTCTGAATTGAGATCTGCATGCTATGCATTAAAGTTCTTATGTTCTATTGGTGATAAACACATCATTAAAATGTCATACTTTGCATATTTTCATTCTATAATGAAATATGGATTAATATACTGGGGCAATTTTTCTGAAGCTATAACCATATAAAACTTTATAAAACTTAAAGTGTCAAAACAGTGCCATTCATCGTACAAAATATATTACCTTTTTTAAGAATTTCAACACTTTCAAAGTTTTAAGTTTTATGAGTTTTGTATTTTGTAACGAGTGTTAAAGTGAACATCAAAAGGAATATATAACCATATTTTTGTTTCACAAAAGAAAGCTATGAGGAGAATGACTCGTGTACATAAAAGAACATCATGTAAAAAGATTTTCCAAAATTTATAAATATTGATTTTACTTTGTGAGTACACTCTTTCCCTGATGATGTTTTATATTAAAAACCAAGACACATTTAGTACTAATCAAATTATCCATTTTTAATACAAGACACAAATCAGATCTCTATCTGTTAGTCTCAGATGTTATAAAAAAATAAATTCACTATTTATAAATTACAGTCATAACTGCGCTGCTAATTTTAATGTCTTAAAGCTTCGAAAGGCCAAGAGAAAAGTCTTAGTTGACTAGAGTCGATGGCAATTTGGAAGGCAGTAGTCTGCTAGCATTTGCGTCGAGACAGATAGAGAGAGCAAGGCAGTGTACAACATTGCCACATCGTACTTCACGCGCACGTGCAATACAAATAGCGCAGGAGAAAATTAAAATTATCAAAAGACAATAATGACCTTAGCCGTTGATTACTGTAAGCATGACACCAAACAAACCCTCTTTCCTTCACTAACAATATTCTTTGCACGTTTCTCCATCCCACATCACATGTTTCTGCAGTCATTTCTTGCACGTTGGCAACATTGCAGCCAGCATCAAGATGGCCGGCAGCATTCTGCTCGTCAATGTTTTTAAAATAATTATACACCTTAAACACTATTTTTCTCGCCTTCCATTTATTTATCTTACACAAACACAGTAAATGTCAGTTTTATTTATTCAATGTATTGAAACACTCACATGTGAACTATTAATAATGTAATTCCTCAAGGATCAATATTAGGTCCCCTACTTTTTCTAGTGTTTATAAATGATCTTGTCCCCCCCCCCCCCAATAAAAGATGAAGGTCATCCCATATTATTTGCAGATGACACAAGTATAGTAATTACAGCCAATAACTCCAACACATTCCAATCTTCAACAGAGGAAATTCTCTCCAAAACATGTGACTGGTTCTCAGTCAATAAATTAGTATTAAATTGTAACAAAACTAACATAATTCAATTTAAATCCTATCCAAATTCAACGTCGCAAATTTCTAGCGCAATAATTAATAATAGATCCCTATTAGAAACAACAACCAAATTTCTTGGCTTAAAAATCGCTAATGTGTTAAATTGGAAAAATCATATTAAAGAAATTACCCCCAAACTAAATTCAGCTTGTTTTGCTATTAGATCTATGCAAAAGATAGTAAATATCAATACCTTAAAAGCAATATACTTTGCATACTTCCACTCGGTAATGAGTTTTGGAATAATATTCTGGGGAAATTCCACAGATAGTAACAATATATTTCTAATCTTCATCTTACGATGTTTGGGTGACGTATATACGTCCGTTGATGTGACATATTAATGAATTAAATACTATTATAGTCACAATCATGCCATGGTATGAAAGAAAAATTTCACAACCTCGAGCAGGAATCGAACCTGCGACTTCCTGGTCTCTGGTCAGGCGTTCTACCATTGAGCTATCGAGTTCGTCTCACGCCAAAGGCTCGGAATTATCCTTTCATACTGGCGACTCTGTTATAGAGTACTGTCCATAGCGCTACAGTACTCTATAACAGAGTTGCCAGTATGAAAGGATAATTCCGAGCCTTTGGCGTGAGACGAACTCGATAGCTCAGTGGTAGAGTGCCTGACCGGAGACCAGGAAGTCGCAGGTTCGATCCCCGCTCGAGGTTGTGAAATTTTTCTTTCATACCATGGCATGATTGTGACTATAATAGTATTTAATTCATTAATATGTCACATCAACGGACATATATACGTCACCCAAACATCGTAAGATGAAGATTACATTTGTAAAGTTTCTTTCCAGCCATAAGCAGTGCTGACTAAGATCAGACGCTATGAACAGTACTCTATAACAGAGTCGCCAGTATGAAAGGATAATTCCGAGCCTTTGGCGTGAGACGAACTCGATAGCTCAGTGGTAGAGCGCCTGACCGGAGACCAGGAAGTCGCAGGTTCGATTCCCGCTCGAGGTTGTGAAATTTTTCTGTCATACCATGGCATGATTGTGACTATAATAGTATTTAATTCATTAATATATTTCTATTACAAAAAAGAGTAATTAGAATAATAGTAGGTGCCAAAGCTAGGGAATCGTGTAGGACTATTTAAAAAAACTACAAATAATGTCTATGGCTTGTCAGTATATCTTTTCATTAATAATCTTCCTTGTATGTAATCGTGAAAACTTTGTAACTAATTCAACAGTTCATAGCATAAATACATGTCAAAAAAATGACTTTCATACTCCATCGGCAAGTCTATCGTGCTATCAAAAAGGAGTGCGTTATATGGCAGTAAAAATTTTTAATAGCCTATCAATATAAAAAATGAAACTGAAAACATAAAATTATTTAGGGCCAAATTAAAGAAGTACCTAATTTCTCACGCCTTCTATTCTGTAGGTGAATTCATGACATTCAATAACACTTCATGAAATTGAAACTAAAACTTTGTGTTGTACTAGTAGACTATATTGTAAATCTCGTCTGTATATATTTCATCTAGACTTTGACTATAAATTAAGACTTTATAATAGTATTAAGTTTTGTGACTTGTTCCATATTCTAGCTGTAAGCAATGTATGAATACCACGGAATGTTAATAAATACAATACAATACAACAAACGAACTTGGGAAGTACTTATTACAGATTGATTCCGATTGGTTCTATTGTACAAGCTTGTGACGTCAAATATCAGAAATGCTATGGCGCATATAGCAGCTGACCGTCTTCTGAAATGACGCCTAGTCTATATCTAGAGGAAATAAGAACCAACTAATCTACCTTCAGTACTTTAGTTGGAAGTCATGCATTTCACATCTAATGATCAGCATCATAACTGAGCACAACAATCTGAGTGTTAACTGCTTTTATACTCAGGGATCTTCACTGACTGAACCTGTAAGCCGTATGCTGAGTTGGCTGCTGGAGACAGGATTGGTGCAACACTGGCAGGCTGACTTGGTTCGTGATCACGGCAATCCAGAGATTAAGCTGCTGTTCCAAACAGCACACCAAACAGGACCTCAGCAACTCACATGGACACATCTTGAAGATGTATTCCTGCTTCTGTGCACTGGACTGGTAGCTGCAGCTGTTATGTTTGTGATGGAAATTTGTCATTCAAAGTTCAGTAGAGTATCACACTCAAACACTGACTCTGTGGTTTTTATTGGATAAAGCAAATGTAATACATATATAAAGAATTTCACAACTCGTGGAACACCGTACCACTGAGATCAATAATTTCTCTTTTGTTCAGTACAGGATTTAAGATGTCTTATACAGATATCAAGCATATAAATTCTCCTTTAGATATGGTCAAAAGGCACTTTCATCATAATAGCCAATTTTATAATCTAAACAAATAATGAAAAAATAAATGTTTCCTCTTCTAATCCATTATTTAATGACACTGTATCAAGCATCGATGGAATTGGTGATAATGAGACAGTATTTTGGCGAGATAAGTTCTGAGGATTGATCATGGGATTACCTGACATTCATCTTATAGCTGAGGAAAAACTTGGAAAAAACGCAATTACAAGGCCCATTCACAATGAAAATTAAACATAACCGTAACATAAACACAGAAATTTGCGCCCAGGCTACCAAATGGGATCATTCACAATGATTCACATAAGCATTGACATAAACATTACTGTAAGACGTTAACATGAAAGTTTGCAAACTCCAACTTTCATGCTTATGCTTACGTGATTTGCAAACAGTACACAATCGTGGAGTGCTGAAGTATACGACAGAATGAGGAAATGGCGTCGTTGTTATGTTTCCATGGTTACCAAGTATGTTTGCTGTTATGTTTATGTTCCCATCGTGAATGATGGTATGACTTCTTGATTTTACCGTAACGTTTACATTATGTTTAATTTTCATTGTGAATGAGGAAAATTAAACTTAACCATAACATAAACACAGAAGTTTGCGCCCAGGCTACCAAATGGGATCATTCACAATGATTCACATAAGCATTGACATAAACATTACCGTAAGATGTTAACATGAAAGTTTGCAAACTCCAAACTTTCATGCTTATGCTTACGTGATTTGCAAACAGAACACAATCGTGGAGCGCTGAAGTATACGACAGAATATGAGGAAATGGCGTCATTGTTATGTTTCCATGGTTACCAAGTATATTTGCTGTTATGTTTATGTTCCCATCATGAATGATGGTATGACTTCTTGATTTTACCGTAACGTTTACATCATTAAGTTAACGCTTACATTATGTTTAATTTTCATTGTGAATGAGACAAGAACTTAATTATTTTAATACGCCATATATACAAAAATAGATGTTTACAACATCTCCTAGCTTTTTTTTATTATTCAATAAGCTGGACTTCGAATGACATATGATTTTGAGTTTTGCAGTCCAAAATCGTCATCACGATTATTGAATCATTATCATAACCTGAATCTCATGCTGTTTAGACGTTTCTGATGAAGATAACATGTGCACAAAGTTTAGTCAAAGTTAGTTCATGTATAAAGATATTGTTAAGGGTCATCATCCACAGATGATCATGTTGGAGTTGCAGCCCATTTTCTGTAACTTATCCTAGAAGGAAAATTAATAGCACCAAAATATCTGTTTAATCCTAGTTTATGTTAATTTTTTATTTATTCATTTTTGTTTTGTATAGTTTTAAATAAAATGAGAACAAAGCAAAGTCTCTTCTGTTAATTATATTTATTCTTTCTTACATACGATCTTTTCTGTACACAAAACCAAAAAATAATAAAACTTAAAGAATAACAATATTGTGATAGCAACAATTCGTCATATGGAACACATTATGAAATGTTTACAATATGTGAAACTTACATGTAAACTAAGTATAAATTGAATTACAATTTAATGTTAACAGGCCGGATATTAAATTCACACCTGAAGTTATTTCATAGCACTGAATATAGTGCACAACTGGCTTCCACTAAAAGATATAAAAAATGACAACAGTGATGTTCACATTTTGCACAAAATACACATTGAACTACAAAAGTTTTCGGATACTTTGGTTTTTGTTAATTCTCCCCCACAAATTTACTACCTTGAGGCTTCACTTAACTGAACTGACAGAGATCTTATGGTTATGGCTTGCATTAGATTGCGATTTTTCTTCCCTGTGATAATACTATGGTCTGATCCTCTGCTCTGAAAGTGCACCTAGCTCCCACACTTCATGTCTGGTCTGGTACATTTTAATCATCACACAGAATGAATTTTTTTTTTTAACTTTAGTGTTTGGTCTAAATCAGCGTTTCTCAAAGTTTTTTGAAGTGGGAACCACTTTTTTAAGTCAGAACAGTTCTGCGGACCACCTTACTCTTGTTCCCTTCGAAAGCAAATTTATCATTTTTGTAGCATATTTTAATACCAGTATACCTATAGTTTAAAATACGATTACTTAATTATAATACTTTTATAATTATATTTTTTGTAGCCAATCAAAGTAACTTATAACAAATTCTGTGCTTTGTTGATTCATCGCTTGCCTGTTAGCAGTTAGTTGTTTGAAATCTTTCTTATGTGGTACACGCTAGTAGTCGTCTATGTCTCTGTTAAATAGTGCCTGCTGGGTAACTATCGGTGCTGGACCCCAGACTCATTTCACCGGCATTATCACCTTCATCTCATTCAGATGCTAAATAACCTAAGACGTTGATAAAGCGTCGTAAAATAACCTACTAAAATAAAAATAAAATTAAATAGTGCCCATTATAAATAATGGAAAACTGGCTTCGGTTCGAATCTTTGAAAAGAAAGGAACGTGATGATATGCTTCATTTAGGCAGTGCTAATAGTTCAGAAGCTGTGTGTGAAGAAATATATTAATTATAGTGCCATTAAAGAAATATCTAGTCCTAGTGGTAGCTATTCAAAGAAAAAATACTTTCGTAAATATGACAAGAGTTATTTGGAACTTGGATTTACTTGGTGTAGCAATGAGAATGAACCAAAACCTCGGTGCGTTGTTTATTACGAAGTGCTTTCAAATGAGTGTATGAAACCCTCGAAATTGAAACGGTTCTTAGAGACGAAACACGCAGTGTAAAAAGTAAACCTGTTGGATTTTAAAATAGACAGAGTCTAAAATTTATTAGATCGTCATCTGGAAAAACAAATAAAAAAATTAATGCAGAAATATGCCCGATTTTCAACAAGTAAAGATGCAATATGGCACTTTCTATTATTGGTGTACGACGTACAGTATGGCCCATTTCAATGTGCATACTGGGTGTTGGCAAAACTATTAGGAAAGTCATCAATACATGAAAAGATTCCTCTGTTACTTTGGTCCTCTGTTATGAATTCGGGTGGTCCCTGGCGGGGCTACAGACTCGGCGCCAGATGTGCAGGAAAAGATGGCAAGAAACGCCACGTTCATAGTGCTTCAAATCCCTCTTTTGTTGCTGAGAGGAGTGGGAAGTGGGTAGACAGGTAGGGTTAGAAATTTCATAAAATATTAGTACTGGGAGAAAAAGTGAAAGGCGATTGCCATGTGTCATTTCCAAACTCTGAGATTTTCAGCTATAGCATGATACACAATTCGTTTGAATTTTATTTTTTCTTCTGTCTTTTTTGAAGGACCATAAGAGCTGAACTCGAGGACCACAGGTGGTCCACGGACCATAGTTTGAGAAATGCTGGTCTAAATGTACATAAAGTGAAAAATACGGGAAAATGAAAGAAAACGAAGACAGTACATATCTCAATTTATTTGTATAAAGATGTTCATATTCGATCACTACTAAGTCATTTTTGGTTATATGAGTAAGTCATTAAAAAACTATCACTTTGAAGAGAAAAATATAAATTATATTATTTTATGAACGAACATGCTGTTCATTGCTCGAAGACACTTTGGGTACCATAGCCTAATGTTTACTATATACACTACAGTAGCGGTTATTCAAGTGAAGTACATGAAGGCCACCTTCACCCCTTTTTTCGGGTTTTAATAAAATATATTTTATCAAT